>NC_086444.1:425107934-425429307 GCF_028390025.1 Pseudophryne corroboree | reverse complement strand
GCCTTCGCCCGCCTGCCCGTATGGGGACGAAAGGACTGAGACTGAAAAGACTGTGTCCTTTTCTGCCAATATGTGACTCGGGGTAACAAAAGGTGGATTTTTCAGCTGTTGCCATGGCCACCAGGTCCAATGGACCGCCCCTTTATACGGCAATACTTCCATATGCCGTCTGGAATCTGCCTCACCTGACCACTGTCGTGTCTTCGTCTGGCAGATATGTACATCACATTTACTCTTTGATGCCAGAATGCAAATATGCCTCTGCGCATCACACATATATAGAAATGCATCCCTAAAATGCTCTATAGACAATAAAATCCTGTCCCTGTCAAGGGTATCAAAATTTTCAGTCAGGAAATCCGACCAAGCCCCCTCAGCGCTGCACATCCAGGCTGAGGCGATTGCTGGTCGTAGTATAACACCAGTATGTGTGTATATACTGTTATGATATTTTTCAGCTTCCTATCAGCTGGCTCCTTGAGGGCGGCCGTATCTGGAAACGGTAACGCCATGTTTTTTATATGCGTGTGAGCGCCTTGTCCACCCTAAGGTGTGTTTTCCAACTCGCCCTTACTACTGGCGGGAAAAAGGGTATACCGCCCATAACTTTCTGTCGGAGGAACCCCACGTATCATCACACACTTCATTTAATTTATCTGATTCAGGCAAAACTACAAGTAGTTTATTCCCACCCTACAAAATACCCTTATTTGTGGTACTTGTGGTATCAGAAATACGTAACACCTCCTTCATTGCCCTTAACATGTAACTTGTGGCCCTAAAGGAAAAATACGTTTGTTTCTTCACCGTCGACACTGGGGTCAGTGTCCGTGTCAGTGTCTGTCGACCGACTGAGGTAAATGGGCGTTTTTACAAGCCCCTGACGGTGTCTGAGACGCCTGGACCGATACTAATTTGTCCCCCGGCTGTCTCATGTCGTCAACCGGCTTGCAGCGTGTTGACATTATCACGTAATTCCATAAGTAAGCCATCCATTCTGGTGTCGACTCCCTAGAGAGTGACATCACCATTACAGGCAATTTTCTCCGTCTCCTCACCAACATTTTCCTCATACATGTCGACACACACGTACCGACCTACAGCACACACATACAGGGAATGCTCTGATAGAGGACAGGACCCACTAGCCCTTTGGGGAGACAGAGGTAGAGTTTGCCAGCACACACCAAAAGCGCCATAATGTATATAACAACCCTAGAAGGTGTTGTTTCTATATATGGGCTCTTAATATATAATTATATCGCCAATTTATGCCCCCCTTCTCTTTAACCCTGTTTCTGTAGTGCAGGGGAGAGTGGGAGCCTTCCTCACCAGCGGAGCTGGTCAGGAAAATGGCGCTGAGTGCTGAGGAGAATAAGCTCCGCCCCTTTCACGGCGGGCTTTTCTCCCGGTTATTAGGAAAACTGGCCTGGGTTAAATACATACATATAGCTTTAATGGCTATATGTGATGTATTTATTTGCCAAATAGGTATTTATATTGCTGCCCAGGGCGCCCCCAGCAGCGCCCTGCACCCTCCGTGACCGTGTCAGTGAGCCGTGTAGCAACAATGGCGCACAGCTGCAGTGCTGTGCGCTACCTCTCTGAAGACTGTGAAGTCTTCTGCCGCCTGTTTCCGGACCTCCGTTCCGCCGTCTTTCTTCAGCGTCTGTAAGGGGGATCGGCGGCGCGGCTCCGGGACGAACCCCAGGCTGACCTGTGTTCCGACTCCCTCTGGAGCTCAGTGTCCAGTAGCCTAAAACTTCAATCCTCCTGCACGCAGGTGAGTTGCAAGTCTCTCCCCTAAGTCCCTCGTTGCAGTGATCCTGTCGCCAGCAGGAATCACTGATTAGAAACCTAAAAAAAAACTTTACTAAACAGCTCCTTAAGAGAGCCATCCAGTTTGCACCCTTCTCGGACGGGCACAAAAACCTAACTGAGGCTTGGAGGAGGGTCATAGGGGGAGGAGCCAGTACACACCATGTGACCTAAAAAGCTTTTTAGATGTGCCCTGTCTCCTGCGGAGCCCGCTATTCCCCATGGTCCTGACGGAGTCCCCAGCATCCACTAGGACGTTAGAGAAAACTATTTACAAGTATTGCAGACAATCCGCACTTGGGATGGGCGCCCAGCATCCACTACGGACTACGAGAAATAGAATTACCGGTGAGTAAATTCTTATTTTCTCTGACGTCCTAGTGGATGCTGGGAACTCCGTAAGGACCATGGGGATTATACCAAAGCTCCCAAACGGGCGGGAGAGTGCGGATGACTCTGCAGCACCGAATAAGAGAACTCCAGGTCCTCCTCAGCCAGGGTATCAAATTTGTAGAATTTTGCAAACGTGTTTGCCCCTGACCAAGTAGCTGCTCGGCAAAGTTGTAAAGCCGAGACCCCTCGGGCAGCCGCCCAAGATGAGCCCACCTTCCTTGTGGAATGGGCATTCACAGACTTTGGCTGTGGCAGGCCTGCCACAGAATGTGCAAGCTGAATTGTACTACAAATCCAGCGAGCAATAGACTGCTTAGAAGCAGGAGCACCCAGCTTGTTGGGTGCATACAGGATAAACAGCGAGTCAGATTTTCTGACTCCAGCCGTCCTGGAAACATATATTTTCAGGGCCCTGACAACGTCTAGCAACTTGGAGTCCTCCAAATCCTTAGTAGCCGCAGGTACCACAATAGGCTGGTTCAGGTGAAACGCTGACACCACCTTAGGGAGAAATTGGGGACGAGTCCTCAATTCCGCCCTATCCATATGGAAAATCAGATAAGGGCTTTTACATGATAAAGCCGCCAATTCTGACACTCGCCTGCCTGAAGCCAAGGCCAATAACATGACCACTTTCCACGTGAGATATTTCAGATCCACGGTTTTTAGTGGCTCAAACCAATGTGATTTTAAGAAGCTCAACATCACGTTGAGATCCCAAGGTGCCACAGGAGGCACAAATGGGGGCTGAATATGCAGCACTCCTTTCACAAATGTCTGAACTTCAGGTACTGAAGCTAGTTCTTTTTGAAAGAAAATCGACAGAGCCGAGATCTGTACTTTAATGGAGCCTAGTTTTAGGCCCATATTCACTCCTGCTTGCAGGAAATGCACCATGCAACATATTTCCGCCATATGCGGTGATAATGCTTTGCCGTAACATCTTTCCTGGCCTTAATAAGCGTAGGAATGACTTCTTCCGGAATACCCTTTTCGTTTAATATCCGGTGTTCAACCGCCATGCCGTCAAACGCAGCCGCGGTAAGTCTTGGAACAGACAGGGCCCCTGCTGTAGCAGGTCCTGTCTGAGCGGTAGAGGCCACGGGTCCTCTGAGAGCATCTCTTGAAGTTCCGGGTACCACGCTCGTCTTGGCAAATCCGGAACCACGAGAATGGTGTTTACTCCTCTCTTTCTTATTATTCTCAATACCTTTGGTATGAGAGGCAGAGGAGGGAACACATAAACCGACTGGTACACCCACGGTGTCACTAGAGCGTCCACAGCTACCGCCTGAGGGTCCCTTGACCTGGCGCAATATCTTTTTAACTTTTTGTTGAGGCGGGACGCCATCATGTCCACCTGTGGTTTTTCCCAACGGTTTACCAGCATCTGAAATACTTCTGGATGAAGTCCCCACTCTCCCGGGTGGAGGTCGTGTCTGCTGAGGAAGTCTGCTTCCCAGTTGTCCACTCCCGGAATGAACACTGCTGACAGTGCTAGTACATGATTCTCCGCCCATCGGAGAATTTTTGTGGCTTCTGCCATCGCCATCCTGCTTCTTGTGCCGCCCTGTCGATTTACATGGGCGACTGCCGTGATGTTGTCTGACTGGATCAGTACCGGCTGGTGTAGAAGCAGGGATTTTGCTTGACTTAGGGCATTGTAGATGGCCCTTAGTTCCAGAATATTTATGTGAAGGGAAGTCTCCTGACTCGACCATAGTCCTTGGAAGTTTCTTCCCTGTGTGACTGCCCCCCAGCCTCGAAGGCTGGCATCCGTGGTCACCAGGACCCAGTCCTGTATGCCGAATCTGCGGCCCTCTAGAAGATGGGCACTCTGCAGCCACCACAGTAGAGACACCCTGGTTCTTGGAGACAGGGTTATCAAGCGATGCATCTGAAGATGCGATCCGGACCACTGGTCCAACAGGTCCCACTGAAAGATTCTGGCATGGAACCTGCCGAAGGGAATTGCTTCGTAAGAAGCCACCATCTTTCCCAGGACCCGCGTGCAGCGATGCACTGACACCTGTTTTGGTTTCAGGAGGTCTCTGGCTAGAGATGACAACTCCCTGGCTTTCTCCTCCGGGAGAAACACTTTCTTCTGGACTGTATCCAGAATCATACCCAGGAACAGTAGCCATGTCGTCGGAACCAGCTGTGACTTTGGGATATTCAGAATCCAGCCGTGCTGGTGCAGCACCTCCTGAGATAGTGCTACTCCCACCAACAACTGTTCCTTGGACCTCGCTTTTATTAGGAGATCGTCCAAGTACGGGATAATTAAAACACCCTTTCTTCGAAGGAGTATCATCATTTCCGCCATAACCTTGGTGAATACCCTCGGTGCCGTGGACAGTCCAAACGGCAGCGTCTGGAATTGGCAATGGCAATCCTGTACCACAAATCTGAGGTACTCCTGGTGAGGATGGTAAATGGGGACATGCAAGTAAGCATCCTTGATGTCCAGGGATACCATGTAATCCCCCTCGTCCAGGCTTGCAATAACCGCCCTGAGCGATTCCATCTTGAACTTGAATTTCTTTATGTACGTGTTCAAGGATTTCAAATTTAGAATGGGTCTCACCGAACCGTCCGGTTTCGGTACCACAAATAGTGTGGAATAATAACCCCGGCCTTGTTGAAGTAGGGGTACCTTGATTATCACCTGCTGGGAATACAGCTTGTGAATTGCCGCTAGCACCGCCTCCCTGTCTGAGGGAGCAATCGGCAAGGCAGATTTTAGGAACCGGTGGGGTGGGGACGCCTCGAATTCCAGCTTGTACCCCTGAGATACTATTTGCAGGATCCAGGGATCCACCTGTGAGCGAACCCACTGATCGCTGAAATTTTTGAGGCGACCCTCCACCGTACCAGGCTCCGCCAGTGGAGCCCCACAGTCATGCGGCGGACTTGGACGAGGAAGCGGGGGAGGACTTTTGCTCCTGGGAACCTGCTGTTTGTTGCAGCCTTTTTCCCCTACCTCTGCCTCTGGACAGAAAGGACCCGCCTTTTCCACGCCTGTTTTTCTGGGTCCGAAAGGACTGAACCTGATAAAACGGCACCTTCTTAGGCCGTGAGGGAACATGGGGTAAAAATGCTGACTTCCCAGACGTTGCTGTGGAAACTAGGTCCGAGAGACCATCCCCAAATAATTCCTCACCCTTATATGGTAACACTTCCATGTGCTTTTTTGAATCTGCATCTCCTGTCCACTGGCGAGTCCATAAGCCTCTCCTAGCAGAAATGGACAATGCACTTACTTTAGATGCCAGTCGGCAGATTTCCCTTTGTGCATCTCTCATATATAAGACTGAGTCTTTTATATGGTCTATGGTTAACAGGATCGTGTCTCTGTCTAATGTGTCAATATTTTCTGACAGTTTATCTGACCACGCAGCGGCAGCACTGCACATCCAAGCTGACGCAATAGCTGGCCTAAGTATAATGCCTGTGTGTGTATATACAGACTTCAGGATCGCCTCATGCTTTCTATCAGCAGGTTCCTTGAGGGCGGCCGTATCCGGAGACGGTAGTGCCACCTTTTTAGACAAACGTGTGAGCGCTTTATCCACCCTAGGAGGTGTTTCCCAACGTGACCTATCCTCTGGCGGGAAAGGGAACGCCATTAGTACCTTCTTAGGAATTACCAATTTTTTATCAGGGAAAGCCCACGCTTCTTCACACACTTCATTTAATTCCTCTGACGGGGGAAAAACTACGGGTAGTTTTTTCTCCCCAAACATAATACCCTTTTTTGTGGTACCTGTATTTATATCAGAAATGTGTAACACCTCTTTCATTGCCTCAATCATGCAGTGAATGGCCTTAGTGGGCATCAGGTTAGACTCATCGTCGTCGACACTGGTGTCAGTATCAGTGTCGACATCTGGGTCTGCTTGAGGTAGCAGGCGTTTTAGAGCCCCTGACGACCCATGCGACGCCTGGGCAGGCACGAGCTGAGAAGTCGGCTGTCCCACATTTGGCATGTCGTCGATTTTTTTATATAAGGAGTCTATACGTGCACTCATTACTTTCCATAAGCCCATCCACTCAGGTGTCTGCCCCGCAGGGGGTGACATCCCTTCTAAAGGCATCTGCTCCGCCTCCACATCATTATCCTCATCAAACATGTCGACACAGCCGTACCGACACACCGCACACACACAAGGGATGCTCCGAATGAGGACAGGACCCACAAAAGCCCTTTGGGGGGACAGAGTGAGAGTATGCCAGCACACACCAGAGCGCTATATAATGCAGGGACTAACTGAGTTATGTCCCCTATAGCTGCTTTTTATATTATATATATTGCGCCTAAATTTTGTGCCCCCCCTCTCTGTTTTTACCCTGTTCTGAAGTGTAGACTGCAGGGGAGAGCCAGGGAGCTTCCTTCCAGCGGATCTGTGAAGGAGAAATGGCGCCAGTGTGTCTGAGGGAGATAGCTCCGCCCCTTTTCCGCGGCCTATTCTCCCGCTTTTTCCTGGATTCTGGCAGGGGTATTTACCACATATATAGCCTCTGGGGCTATATATTGTGGTATTTTGCCAGCCAAGGTGTTTTTTATTGCTGCTCAGGGCGCCCCCCCCCAAGCGCCCTGCACCCTCAGTGACCGGAGTGTGAAGTGTGCATGAGGAGCAATGGCGCACAGCTGCAGTGCTGTGCGCTACCTTGGTGAAGACTGATGTCTTCTGCCGCCGTTTTTCTGGACCTCTTCTTGCTTCTGGCTCTGTAAGGGGGACGGCGGCGCGGCTCCGGGACCGAACACCAAGGACTGGGCCTGCGGTCGATCCCTCTGGAGCTAATGGTGTCCAGTAGCCTAAGAAGCCCAATCCGGCTGCAAGCAGGCGAGTTCGCTTCTTCTCCCCTTAGTCCCTCGCTGCAGTGAGCCTGTTGCCAGCAGGTCTCACTGAAAATAAAAAACCTAAACTATACTTTCTTTCTAAGGGCTCAGGAGAGCCCCTAGTGTGCATCCAACCTCGGCCGGGCACGAAATCTAACTGAGGCTTGGAGGAGGGTCATGGTGGGAGGAGCCAGTGCACACCAGGTAGTCATAAATCTTTCTAGAGTGCCCAGCCTCCTTCGGAGCCCGCTATTCCCCATGGTCCTTACGGAGTTCCCAGCATCCACTAGGACGTCAGAGAAAAAAAAATTCACCCTGTAAAGGTGATTAGTCCAAAAGCATTCCCTCATAGTGAAGTCCAGAGAGTCAAGGCCATTCTTCCCATAAAGCAAGGGGTGCGGATTTTGTCTCAGGGGGCACCATCATAGGGGAAGCAGAGACTTTACCAAGTAGAAGAGGGTGAAGTGCACCTGCCAGTGGTCAGTTCTAATATGTATGCGCCCAAAAGTGGGTGGGGTTTATTATGTCCAGCTTTCACATGTCATATGTTGGGAGGTATGCATTGCAACGTGGTCAGTCCTGTAGGAATTTGTATTATTTTCTTTGCTTTTCTAACAACTATGGGGTCTATTTACTAAGCACTTTATGGAGAGAAAGTGGACGGATATAAAGTAAAGCTGATTGGCTGGCACTTTATCTCCATCCAAGGCTTAGTAAATAGACACCTATAACTGGGGAGTGTAATGCCCAGCAGTGCCCAACAATCATTCAAACACTTCATAGCCAGCATAACCAAACCCAGCATGCCCAGCAGTGTTCACCAAATTATACAAACCTGGCCAATAATTCCCAGCACTGTATGCTCACTGTTGCTCGTAGGATAGGCTGGGTTCTCCACTGTCACAGCAACTACTGCCATACGGCCTGATTCACAGTTGTACGCTAATGCTGCCGCAGATGTTAGTTTTGATTCAGAGGATGTGTGAAAATATGCTAACATGTAACAGCCTCAGGGATTTGTACAGACACCCGCCAGAGGCTTCGCAGCTGCCCGCAACTACATACACATACCCAGCATCAATACAGATCCAGGAAACATTGACTGCCTGCGTAAGTCTTTTGGTTTTCGGAATGGCAAATGCAACTTAAACACCGGAGACGCTCAGTCCCAGTCAGGGGCGTTTTAAGAGAGGAGGAGGCCAGTGTGCAGCCTTCTGCATCAGGGGCCCCCACCTCTCTGACCAAAGCACAAGGTTTTAATACTTACCTCTCCGGAATCCCCCGGCGGTGCCATCCTTCTCCACAGCGGCAATAGAATCTGAGCACAGACTCTATTGCGCATGCACAAACCTCCGGGAACACGGAGCGGTAGCCATTTTCCTGAAGATTTTCCTAATGCGCATGCGTGAATCTCCGGAAAAATGTCCGCCATGCCACCTTTGCAGTGTTTTCAGCATGCACAATAGAATTTGTTCCCCCTAGTGTTCAGACTCTACTGCGCTGCCGAGAAGGGATGGCTCCGACGGGGGACTCCAGATAGGTAAGTAATAAACAAGTGGGTGCAGTGTGTGCGGGGTGGGCCCCCCTGGACCCATGTGCTCCGCACACTGCACCCATTATAGATACGCCAATGGTCCCGGTACACCTACATTTTTGCCGCCACTCCCCGTCAACCACTTGCAAATGATTCCTCACTGACCGTAATTGCAATTCAATCACCGCGGGTGTGCACTGCAGCACTGACTCATGCGCAGGTTACTGATAATAGGGAAAACATCACCACAGCACACAACTATGAATCAAGCCCATTGATATGGAAGAAGGCACCAGGATACAGTAGATTATGTTAGTCGAGGATTTTATTTCAGTTTTGTTTTTCCAATTGCTTCTGACTTTTTGTTTCTAAGTTTTGGGATGTATGAATATGATAATATTTGCAATTGGAATGCCAGTAATGAGACAAAAAAAACTCTGGGGAGAAGGCATGCAGTTTACAGTGACTTGTTACCCTGACAAAAAAAGCTGGAATGTAATTAATTTAATTTTAGTAAAAAGAGGGCAAAATGTAAATATGTACATATATGTACGTTCCTAAAGAGAAACGTGGGCTTGTAAAGGGTCCTGTACAATATGTATCACAGCAGCGATTCTGCTCTTATGTTACACTGGTAGTGCGGTGTCAGGCTGTCATTATAGCTGCGCCACACTCCCAACACATCACCGACCAAAAGGGCAATTTTACTAAAGTGGCTGTGTTGCCTCTAGCAACCAGATTATAGCTACCATTTCTCTATTACATCACAGAAAATTATAAAATCTGATTGGTTGCTATGGGCAATACTGTCACTTTTAATTTTTAGAAACTTTAGTAAATCTGCCCAATCTAGTTGTCAGGAGCTTCACAGATCAGAAGCCTCTGGCAGCTATACTGATCAAAAGCTGTCCAGACAGGATGTAGTTACAAGACCAGCGTTCGGGATCCCGGCGATCAGTATACCGACGCTGGGATCCCGAACACCAGAATGCCGACAGGGGGCCGAGGGCTACTCCTACTTGTGGGTGTCCATGACACCCATAGACTGGGAATAGCACTGGGATCCGGTCTTTAGGTTGACTGCACTTAGGTCGACCACTATTGGTGGACATGGAAAGGGGTCGACGTGCTTTTTTAAAAACAAAATATTTTTCATTTTTGAACTTTTTCATACTTTACGATCCACATGGACTACGATCGGAAATAGTAACCTTGCCCGAAGTGCGAGCCATGCGAGAGGACATGGTGCACTAATTGGGGTTCCTGGTCACTGTACGAAGAAAACGACACCAAATTTTTGTTTTTACAAACTCATGTCGACCTTTTCTCATGTCGACTTAATGAACGTTGTTGACCTGTTTCTGGTGTCAGCCTACTCACTGTCGACCTAGTTACTGTCGACCCTATGATCCACACCCATAGCACCTGCGGTGAGCGTAGCAAGCCACCAAGCCTGCAGCGTGGCAAGCGCAGCAAGCCCACAAGGGGCTTTGTTGCACTTGCCCCCGTGACGGCATTCTGGCGTTCAGGATCCCAGCGGTCAGCACGCCGAAGCCAGGATCCCGAACGCCGGTCTCGCATACCCAATGTGTCCTGTCAGGTATGGGGAAAGCAATGTTGTGTTAATTTATCAAAGTGGTATACACTCTGCTTATCTTGATGGAGTTATGGGTACTTACCTGGTCTATGGTGTCCATGATCTTCAGGAAGTAATGCACATGTGCGCAGCATGGATAACACAGTGTTACTGGTAATGCGCGGCCTTATTGGCTTGTACATGCCCAGCGTGGAGAAAAGGGCAAATGTTTTCCTGGTCTGACCACAGACCAATTCGTTTCTGCTATATTGAGAAGCCTTTTATTGGTGTATTATGTTACCAGCAAAGGTTAATAAGAGATTGCACGGGGAAAGGGGGTTCGTGGATAATGTGTTACATCATGGGAGTGAGGGTTGAATGATAAATTGCACACTTCTTACTGCATAGCTACTGTACAATGCAATACAGTAAGTACCATAGACCCCAGATTACGTGATACAGGTCTCCATTTATTACGAATACTTACTGCTGGCAGCCCATTTTGTTTAGTTTCATTAGTGATACTAACGAATATGATGCCAGCATTTAACAAAACTCCCCTCTCTGAGGAGATTCAGGGACGGCCTTAAAAAACAGATACATAAGGACACCAAATAAAGCAACCCTGCAGCTTCTAGGGCCTATCTGACACCAGTCCATCTGCATATGCGCATTGAGCTTCAAACCAGTGGGGACTCAGCGAGCTTTGCTAAAGCCTGAAGGGATTTTGACGAGGCCCACTGCCGGCAATGGGAACCACACCATTAACGACACCTATAGATGGCGTAAGTGGCAGTGAAAAGCAGCAGTAAACTAAGCTTACTGCTGTTTTATAAATACAGAATAGTGGACACAGGGGGTAATTCAGAGTTGATCGCAGCAGCAAATTTGTTAGCAGTTGGGCAAAACCATGTGCACTGCAGGTGTGGCAGATATAACATGTGCAGAGAGATAGATTTGGGTGAGTTATTTTGTTTCTGTGCAGGGTAAATACTGGCTGCTTTATTTTTACACTGCAATTTAGATTTCAGTTTGAACACACCCCACCCAAATCTAACTCTCTCTGCACATGTTATATCTGCCTCCCCTGCAGTGCACATGGTTTTGCCTAACTGCGAACAAATTTGCTGCTGCGATCAACTCTGAATTACACCCATAATCCCTTGAGCAAGTGTAAAAGGTATTACATCTCATTCTTTTAGGCGCTTCCTAAATAGTCTTGTCCCCTTAGCGGTAGCACCAGTGACCCACTTATTTCTTGTTGTGTATATTTTACCCTTTTTCTGATGTATACAGGTTGACAAACAGGGACAATTAAGATCCAGTCTGACTAATACTAAAAACGCAGCAACTTTTAAATGATGCTACAAGGACAGAGATAGGTATTATCCAGTAATGGCGATGGGATGGGAGAGGGAACACATCACTGATGCTACAAAGCACTACTTACCCGAGCTGTACTTCGGTGGGTACGATGTACCCGAGCATTCTGCTGCAAGACAGCATCTGGCATTGCCCACATTCACCCTACCTGGAGCTCCTGCGCCCACTCACTTTCCCTGAACTTAATGACCTCCTCCTCTGGCAGCTACCAAATCTGCGCCCTACAACATCACAGTCACATCACTGTGTGGCTAGTGACTGGTCTGTAGCTGTGCTGGCTGGCGTGGGTCAGACTCAGAGCTGATGTAGGGATGTGGCTAGCGTGGTCAGTGCTGCTGTATTGTTGTGGCTGGTGCTCTGTAGCGCTGTGGTCAGTGCTGCTGTATTGCTGTGGCTGATGCTCTGTAGCGCTGTGGTCAGTGCTGCTGTATTGCTGTGGCTGATGCTCTGTAGCGCTGTGGTCAGTGCTGCTGTATTGCTGTGGCTGATGCTCTGTAGCGCTGTGGTCAGTGCTGCTGTATTGCTGTGGCTGATGCTCTGTAGCGCTGTGGTCAGTGCTGCTGTATTGCTGTGGCTGATGCTCTGTGGTCAGTGCTGCTGTATTGCTGTGGCTGATGCTCTGTAGCGCTGTGGCTGACTGGTGTGGCCAGAGCTGTAGCTGGGGAACAAGGGAAAGCTGCTCCTTCATCTGACTTCCTGCGGCCGCGACCCCTATCTGCCTGCGCAGCCCAACCCGTCCCCGTCCTGTGATCTCTGCTACCAGGACAGACCCCGGGACTCGGATGACCCCGGCATCTAAAAAAAAGATTTAAAAAATCCTGGACTTGTCCTGGCAAATAGAAGACTGCTGGCAGTACAGTATATGGGTATTGATGTGAGCTTTTAGTATCAGACATTTCTTCTCATAGAAACCACGTATTGACTTATCTGTTCCCGTAACTGCAATAATAATCCCTAGTACACGCAGGCTCTCCCACCCCCGCTCCTGAAGTTGTATTAGTGCTATTGTTAACTCTGCTACTACGTTACACACAGGCATCCCTGTAACGCCGCACGCAGCAGCACATAGGACTAGGGAGAAAACTACAACTCCCATGACGCAGCAGCAGCAGGGCGGTGACGTTACAGCATCCAGTGTATATAGGCCTATAGTGCTGCACACTAGCACTACTGCCCCTACTTTGCCTCACACTGTATGCAGATACTCTGTACACATTATAGCCTAGGGTTCCGTGTGGGCAATCTAACCTAGTCTTTACAGTCCTGAGCCTGACCTTCTGTGTTATAGAGAATACTTCACCCCTTCTGCAGGCAAACCCCCATTTACACACCTTCCAGTAATGTACAATCCCTATTTCAGTTCAGTGCAGAGCCGGCCATAGGCAAACTAGGCAATTGCCTAGGGCATTTGATATGCCTAGGGGCATCAGCAGCTTCTGCTGATTAAAATGATATGCGGCATGCCTATATTCTGTGTGACCGCGGCTGTATCTGCATATGAAATGCTATGTTACAGTGTATTCCTGGAAATCACTGTAACGTAGCATTTTGTATGCAGATACAGCCGCAGTCACACACAGAATATAAGTATACCACATATAATTTTAATCAGCAGAAGCTGCTTGTGCATCCTAGCAACATAGCAATGGAAATAGGATGCATTTTCCTATAAAAAGGTGCCCGACATTAGCATTGAGGCAAGATTTATGAGGACACATCTGTATCCAAGCAGAGACCGAGGTCACAGTGTTAGTGGCAGTTTGAGTGCTGTGTGCATGTGAGTGGGTTGGTTGTGTAGTAGTGTTCAGAATATGTGTAAGGAGCATTATGTGTGTCATGTAAAAATGCATTAATAATGTGCAACATATGTGTAAGTGGCACTGTGTGTATAAGGGCATTAATAATGTGCAGCATATGTGTAAGGGACATTATGTGTAAAAGGGCATTAATAAAGGTTGTCATAATGTGTAAGGCACATTATGTTTATAAGGACATTAATAATGTGTGTCATATGTGTATGTAGCATTACTGTGTGGAATTATATGTATAACTGCATTACTAATGTGTGGCATTATGTGTATAAGGTGCTCTACTATGTGGCATTGCGTATAGAAAGGGCACTACTGTGTCATCTAATGTGAATAAAGAGCAATAGGGTGTGGTGTAATATGAATAAGGAGTAATTCAGTGTGATGTAATGTGAATAAGGAGCAATTCAGTGTGATTTAATGTGAATAAGGGGCTCTACTGTGAGAAATAACATTTATAAGGTAAATTGGTACTAATGTGTGATGTAATGTGAATTAGAAACACTATCGCATGATATAATGTGAATAAAGTTGCACTACTGTGTGGCGTAATTTGAATTGGGGTTACTATTGTGTGGCTATGCCCCTTCCTAGCAAGAACACCCCCCTTTTTGGGCTGTGCACGAAATGTGCGAACTGTTCCTATTTAAAATATAGGGGTTACAAACACCAAAATGAGGACTGCTATGGGTGAGGGGTGATGGTGCTGGGTAAGGGGTGCAGGGTCAGAGGCAGAACCAGAAGGGTGCTAGGGGGCACCAGCCAAAATCTTGCCTAGGGCATCATATTGGTTAGGGCCGGCTCTGGTTCAGTGAGGCCATTTCTACCTTTTTACGCCACATAAAATACAGTGGGTCAAATTGGCTAATTATGAGGCTTTAGACTGATAAATAGAATTTCTTATGCCCGCTAAGGAATGAACATGTCACCGGTAGACACAAAGAATCACATCCAGGGACATCTCTGTGATGTGTAAAGAAGTGAAATGATCACAAACACAATGATTTCATTTCTACTTCAGAAGCCAGGGCCGTTCTGCGCATGCGCGGCCTGCTGACCACACAACTGCGGAGGCCATTGCCGGTTCCCCCTCCTGGTGTTTTGAAAGACGCCGAGACAGGGGTGCTGCTACGGACTTTCCCCCGCCGCCAGATATCGGACTACCTCCTCCACCACTTGCTCTGGGACATAAGGCTGCTCACTTGGTCTGCCTAGGTGAGCAGCCTATGTCCTGGACAGGGAGAGTTGACCATAATGCGGCGGAGGGGGAAAGTTCGGAATGGCACCCCCATGTTGGCATCTGCGCACACCTATGGTGTTTTCTGCAATCTGTAGCCCATAGGCTTCAAGTGGGGTACCCTAACCCAATAGCCAGGCCATTTGTCCAGCACAATCCTGACCTGCTCTGTGCACCTGCCCTTGTTCCATACAGAAGTACTTCGGATTGGGTTTGGTATGCTTTACCGCCAAATGGGATGCCGAATGTCAGTATGCCGCCATCGCCATCCCGAGCGATAGAAAGCTGACGGGGGCAAGCAGACACCCATAGAGGGGAAATCACCTACCTCGCCGGTATACCAGCGGCGGTATGGTGCCCCCGTCGGAATCCCGGCATCGGTATTGTGACAGCCGGGATCCCGGTAAGCGGTATGCTAACCGCATACCCTTGGGTTTTTGTGGTGCATAGGGACATTTGGTCAGGCTCGTCACACTAGTTCAGTGGCACTAGACAGTCCACAAGAGAGGTGGCCACAGCCCTTCTTGAATGAGTTTGGAGTGTGGGGAGGTATGCTTGTGTATTACTTTAAGTGTTCCATTCAGTGAACTACAGTCATTCATGTTTTGGTAATAAATATAAAAACAGTAAACAGTGTATACAGTAGGACTGTATATATTAAGGATGCTAGAATTGTTTTTTTTTTTTCTTTTATGTTACTGTGAAGATTTTTTTTTTTTTTTACATAAAATATCTACCATATAAAGACAGAATGAGGCCAAAATATTTACTTGATTTTACAGTTTTCCTGTATAAATGAGAAATGATTTCACTGTATATAGTAGAAGCATGTCTGCCATCACCTTGAAGTTAGGTGGCTTCTAACCTCTGGCCATGGACATTCTGTTATGTATTTCTTTTCTATTTTATTTTACTTTTCATAGAGTAGTCCTAATGGTGTGTATACATGGTGAGATTTTTTTCTTACCATTTTGAGTATATAGTCCAAATCGTAAGAAAAGTTAGTGCAAATCGCAAGGTAAAAGTCACCTTGCGATGCCGATGCACGGTCGGCATCGTAAGCCTAGATAGACTGTGCAGGCAAGTTAATTTTGACTATCTCGTAGAAGAGAGTCAAAATTGACACTTAGCCAAAATCGCACATAGGGGGTAATTCCAAGTTGATCGCAGCAGGAAATGTTTTAGCAGTTGGGCAAAACCATGTGCACTGCAGGGGGGGGGGGGGGGGGGAGATATAACATTTGCAGAGAGAGTTAGATTTGGGTTGGTTATTTTGTTTCTGTGCAGGGTAAATACTGGCTGCTTTATTTTTACACTGCAATTTAGATTGCAGATTGAACTCACCACACCCAAATCTAACTCTCTCTGCACATGTTATATCTGCCTCCCCTGCAGTGCACATGGTTTTGCCCAACTGCTAAAAATTTTCCTGTTGCGATCAACTTGGAATTACCCCCATAGTCAGTATCGCAAGCACAGTCAATGGGGGAGATTCTAATGTTTGAAAAGTCGGTTGGGTGTCTGTTTTTTCCTGTCTATTAGATAGGAAAAAACAGACTCCCAACTGACTTTTCAAACATTTGAATCTCCCCCATTATGTTCTTGCAATACCGACCAAGCCCCTATCGCATAGTGAGAATCGGGGTTAGCCTGAATCTCACCATGTGTACACACCATTAGACTACTCGATCCTATAAGTGTCAGTTCCCCTTGCGCTGCACATAAGTGCAGCTGTATGCTACACTTACGGTACCTCAGGAGTCGTTGCTTTTTGATTTTAGCCCCATATGGCTGTGAACAAAAATCTGCAAGTCCAGGGCAAGATCTGGGGGGGCAAGTTGCGGTTCCACTGCTGACATTTCTATGCTGTTACAATGGTAACTCTCCCCGCTTTGCACCTAATAAGATTGACTCTAAGTGGGTACATTACTGTCTGAAAAAGAACAGCATACATGTACTTTAAAATCAAACTATTTTTGTCACATTAGACTAGGGCATCAGCTGTGAAAATAGCAGCATAATTTCCCACTGACCTAGCAGAGCTTCTGCCTGAAAGAAAATATAAGGTTCTAAAACATCAGGGTCACTTTGGCTTTACAATTTACAAATTGATTTTTAAAGTAAACATAGAACTCTAACCCAAAAGTTCTCACTTGTCTTTCTTTAAAGCCTCTATATTTTGTTTCCTTAGGAGAATAATCAACACCCCTGGAGAGATCCTTTGAGACATCCTAGCAATGGACTCTGTTCCACCACTTCTCACTCAAGCACTTCCTTCTTCTCAATCGCCACCTCTTTCTATCATGAATCCTTCAACACCTCCACAATCCATTTCTCAGCAACTCAATATATCCCCAGCACCACCTCAACCTGTTTCCCCTCCAACCACACCTTCTCCTATTCACATCTCACCATCTCCTGCTTCTCTTTCACCCTCTCCTACTGCTCTCATGTCTCATGTCACTATTCTTCCTCTCAACTCTCAAATGTCACCTTCAAAATCTTCACCTTTACCACGTATCAGTCCTGCTGCAACTTCCCTCCCTCTCACTTCTCCTCCAGTTTCCCCTTCACCTGTCTCTCTCTGTCCCCCATCTGAGAGTCTTTCTCCGCAAAGGATAACTTTCTGCCCTCCTCCAGTGGCTCTAAGTCCACCTTCCATTTCCCTATCTCCCCCTCCACAGTCTGTATCTCCTCCAATTTCTCCTTCTCCATCACCAGTTTCTCTGTGTCCTCTTGCAGACTCTTCTGAACCTTCTACACCTCCAATCTCCCCTTATATTTCAATGATTCCTTTGTCCCCACAAAATCCTGACGCATGTCAAGTATATTCATTAGCTCCAACTTCTCCTTCTCCATCTCCTCCTCCATCTTCTCTCTCGCCATCTCAGGCATCACCCTCCCCCCCTCCTCCTTCTCCTCCTACCTCATCTTCCCTCCTTGGCCTTTCTTTTGCTGATGAAGAACTGGATCTTCAACGTCATTCCAATGGTTTTTCTGATGGTTCAAGCTCCAAGTCCCGTCAATTTCCATGCACAATATGTGGGAAGCAATTCCGTTTTATAAGCATTCTGGCACTCCATGCAAGTACCCACAGGGTACGTGGGACTCTAACCCCAGGTCGTGGAGGGCTTAAAACCCCCTTTGACTCAAACTCCCAAAGGCCTATGATTCTGGGACATCAGCATCAAAAAGAACCCCTTTCCTCTGCAATTCAAAATTCAGCACCAGAAGACATTGAAGAACCAGTTCCTGTTTTGTCTATTCCTGCTCCACTTCCCACACTTCGCCACCCTTGTCCTTTCTGCAAAGGTAAATTTCGGAAGGCAGCTGAGTTGGAGCGTCACCTCCGAATACTTCACCGGCCTTATAAGTGTCACCTTTGTGACTTTGCAGCATCTCAGGAGGGGGAGCTGATGGGACATGTTGAGAGGAGACATTCAGCCCCTCAGCGACCCAAGATTGTTCCACCTCCACCCGCCCCCGCCCCCACCCCAACTCCCGCCCTACCTCCTGCTGAGTTCAAATGTGAGATCTGTTCCCAGAGCTTCACCCAGTCATGGTTCTTAAAGGGCCACATGCGCAAACATAAGGACTCCTTTGATCATCGATGTTCAGTTTGTGGACGATGCTTCAAGGAGTCATGGTTTTTGAAGAACCACATGAAGGTCCACCTTGGCAAAATAAAAGGAGCAGCAGGGCAGGAGCCCCTTGTGCATCAGTCCTCTCATGCTACTACTTCAAATTCACCATCATCATCCTCCTCTTCCAGGCTTCTTGGATATCAAAATTTCTATTCAGGCCTTTTATTGAGATTGCCACCTCCTGGGGATGCCACCTGCTCCCAAATGCTCCAAGCCACGGCAAGAGCAGTGCAAAGTGGAGATGGAGATCAAGATGGAGCCAGTGCATCTTCCAGAGGACAGGCAATGGGTGCAGCAGGCGGAGAGGGAGCCTCTTCCAAGGTTATGCTACCCCAGGGCTCATCTGGAATTGTACTGAAAACAGTGGGTTTTTCAGGTAAGAATGATTGTTTAATTATGCTTTTTACTCAAATGTCATTTAAATCTATATAAAAAGTAATTGGAAGTGTTGTACACCCTCATTTTCTTAAAGTCAATCCCTATTTTTGACAGGGATTGACAGCAGAGATTTGAAAAGGAAAGGGGATAGTAATTGCTGCAGAAGGTGTAATATGTGAGTCGCTCACCCTCCCCTTCACAAAAAGCTTTACTGCAGATTCCTGTCAAAAGCAGGTATTGACGTTAATAGATAGGCATGGTATACAGCATCATTACAGATGGCTCTTTACATGCTTGCTGTAAGCATGCATCATTAAGTAATGCACAGTTTTATTGTGCTAGCGGGATTGGAAAGATCTGGAAACTGAATGATGGATGCCCATAGTGGCATTGGAAGGAACAGGTAGCAATGGCACTGTGACCATTTTGAGCACACATTTTCTGTGAGGAAAGATTTATGTGATGTTATGTCTTATTGAACATGACTCCAATCCTCCCTCCTTAAATGTTTTCCTGATAATCTTTATATAAATGCCAAGAAATTAGCATTATTCAGGTCACTGCACACCTCTCCTTTAGAAAAGCTGAAATCATGCACTTCTTTATAGTAAGCTATGTGTCATTTTGATTGTTATACAGGAAAATAAACTATATTGTTGTCTTGTTAAAAAAGCTCTATAAATACTATTCAGTTTAGGCTAAATGACGTCTTTAACAATGAGGGTGAAGGGACATGAGGACTGTCTTTATTACTGTACATGTATCACAACTGCATGTTTCTTGACTTTTGCACTTTGGGTGTAGTCCACTTAACACTGGGCCTGATACAGAGGTGCACGCTATGTCAGTGTCGGGCGCAGTGGTGGGATGTTTATCACTTTGTGTGTAGCCCACCTAACACTGGACATGATACAGAGGTGCACGCTATGTCAGTGTCGGGCGCAGTGGTGGGATGTTTATCACTCTGGGTGTAGCCCACCTAACACTGGACATGATACAGAGGTGCACGCTATGTCAGTGTCGGGCGCAGTGGTGGGATGTTTATCACTCTGGGTGTAGCCCACCTAACACTGGGCCTGATACAGAGGTGCACGCTATGTCAGTGCTGGGCGCAGTGGTGGGATGTTTAGCACTTTGTGTGTAGTCCACCTAACACTGGATCTGATACAGAGGTGCACGCTATGTCAGTGCTGGGCGCAGTGGTGGGATGTTTATCACTCTGGGTGTAGTCCACCTAACACTGGGCCTGATACAGAGGTGCACGCTATGTCAGTGCTGGGCGCAGTGGTGGGATGTTTAGCACTTTGTGTGTAGTCCACCTAACACTGGGACTGATACAGAGGTGCACGCTATGTCAGTGCTGGGCGCAGTGGTGGGATGTTTATCACTCTGGGTGTAGGCCACCTAACACTGGGACTGATACAGAGGTGCACGCTATGTCAGTGCTGGGCGCAGTGGTGGGATGTTTATCACTCTGGGTGTAGCCCACCTAACACTGGATCTGATGCAGAGGTGCACGCTATGTCAGTGCTGGGCGCAGTGGTGGGATGTTTATCACTTTGTGTGTAGTCCACCTAACACTGGATCTGATACAGAGGTGCACGCGATGTCAGTGCTGGGCGCAGTGGTGGGATGTTTAGCACTTTGTGTGTAGTCCACCTAACACTGGGACTGATACAGAGGTGCACGCTATGTCAGTGCTGGGCGCAGTGGTGGGATGTTTATCACTCTGGGTGTAGTCCACCTAACACTGGGACTGATACAGAGGTGCACGCTATGTCAGTGCCGGGCGCAGTGGTGGGATGTTTAGCACTTTGTGTGTAGTCCACCTAACACTGGGCCTGATACAGAGGTGCACGCTATGTCAGTGTCGGGCGCAGTGGTGGGATGTTTATCACTCTGGGTGTAGTCCACCTAACACTGGGCCTGATACAGAGGTGCACGCTATGTCAGTGCTGGGCGCAGTGGTGGGATGTTTATCACTTTGTGTGTAGGCCACCTAACACTGGGCCTGATACAGAGGTGCACGCTATGTCAGTGCTGGGCGCAGTGGTGGGATGTTTATCACTCTGGGTGTAGCCCACCTAACACTGGGCCTGATACAGAGGTGCACGCTATGTCAGTGTCGGGCGCAGTGGTGGGATGTTTATCACTCTGGGGGGTATATGCAATTGCTGGCGAATCGCGGCAATTTTCCGCCCGTTTTTTAATTCGACACAATTCGACCGTCGAATTCCGGCAGGTGGGTGCCGGAATTCTACATATTCAATAAAAAACGGATTCGACAGTCCCGCTGTCGAAAAACGGCCGATTTGACGGATTTTGATTAGATTTTTAAAAATGTTAAAAAAAACGGGAGAAAACGGTAAAAAACCCGAAAAAAAATTGCGTGGGGTCCCCCCTCCTAAGCATAACCAGCCTCGGGCTCTTTGAGCCGGTCCTGGTTGCCAAAATACGGGGGGTAAAATGACAGGGGATCCCCCGTATTTTAACAACCAGCACCGGGCTCTGCGCCTGGTGCTGGTGCAAAAAATACGGGGGACAAAAAGAGTAAGGGTCCCCCGTATTTTTTGGACCAGCACCGGGCTCCACTAGCTAGACAGATAATGCCACAGCCGGGGGTCACTTTTATACAGCGCCCTGCGGCCGTGGCATTAACTACCCAACTAGTCACCCCTGGCCGGGGTACGTGGTGGAGTGGGGACCCCTTCAATCAAGGGGTCCCCCCCCCCAGCCATCCAAGGGCCAGGGGTGAAGCCCGAGGCTGCCCCCCCCCATCCAAGGGCTGCGGATGGGGGGCTGATAGCCTTGAGTAAAATGAAAGAATATTGTTTTTTCCAGAAGAACTACAAGTCCCAGCAAGCCCCCCCCCCGCAAGCTGGTACTTGGAGAACCACAAGTACCAGCATGCGGGTGGAAAAACGGGCCCGCTGGTACCTGTAATTCTACTGGAAAAAAAATACCCAAATAAAAACAGGAGACACACTCCGTGAAAGTAACAGTTTATTTCATACATGCCGACACATACATACTTACCTATGTTGACAGTCCGACACTGGCCACGCCCCCCTCGTCACTGAAGAATCCGGGGTACCTGTAAAAAAAATTCTACTCACCTAAATCCAGTGTCCGGATCTTTTTTAATAATCCTCGTACTTGGCAAAACAATACTACGGCAAACCGAACCAAACGGACTGAAAGGGGTCCCATGTTTACACATGGGACCCCTTTCCACGAATGCCGGGACCCCACGTGACTCCTGTCACAGAGGGTCCGTTCAGCCAATCAGCGAGCGCCACGTCGTGGCACTCTGCTGATTGGCTATGCGCGTCTGAGCTGTCAGACAGCGCATCGCAAAGCCTTACCATTATATTCAATGGTGGGAACTTTGCGGTCAGCGGTGAGGTCACCTAGCGGTCAGCGGCTGACCGCTAGTGACCTCACCGCTGACCGCAAAGTTCCCACCATTGAATATAATGGAGGAGCTTTGCGATGCGCTCTCTGCCAGCTCAGACGCACATAGGCAATCAGCAGAGTGCCAGGACGTGGCGCTCGCTGATTGCCTGAAGGGACCCTCTGTGACAGCAGTCACAGGGGGTGTCTGCATTCGGGGTCCCATGTGTAAACATGGGACCCCTTTCAGTCCGCCTGGTCCGGGTGTTCGTTTTTTTATTTTGACAAGTACGTGGATTATAAAAAAAGATCCGGACTCTGCATTTTGGTGAGTATAATTTTTTTTGCAGGTACCCCGGATTCTTCACTGACGAGGGGGTCGTGGCCAGTGTCTGAGTGTCAACATAGGTAAGTATGTGTGTGTCGGCAGGTGTGAAATAAAGTTTTACTCTCACGGTGTGCGTGTCCTGTTTTTATTTGGGTATTTTTTTCCCAGTAGAACTACAGGTACCAGCGGGCCCGTTTTTCTCCCGCATGCTGGTACTTGAGGTTCTCCAAGTACCAGCTTGCGGGGGAGGCTTGCTGGGACTAGTAGTACTACTGGAAAAAAACAATATTCTTTCATTTTTCAAAAGGCTATCAGCCCCCCATCCGCAGCCCTTGGTCCCCACTCCTCCAGGGTACCCCGGCCAGGGGTGACTAGTTAGATATTTAATGCCACGGCCGCAGGGCGCTGTATAAAAGTGACCCGCGGCTGTGGCATTATCTGTCCAGCTAGTGGAGCCCGGTGCTGGTACAAAAAATACGGGGGACCCCTACTCTTTTTGTCCCCCGTATTTTTTGCACCAGGACCAGGCGCAGAGCCCGGTGCTGGTTGTTAAAATACGGGGGATCCCCTGTCATTTTTTTTTCCCGTATTATGGCAACCAGGACCGGCTCAAAGAGCCCGAGGCTGGTTATGCTTAGGAGGGGGGACCCCACGCATTTTTTTTTTTTCAGATTTTTACCATTCCATTAAAAAATATATATATATATATTTTTAAAAATATAGAAATAATACTTGTGCCTCCAAAATAGACAAACCAAGTACCTAATCCCTTCTAATATAAATAGATATGCTATTACCAATAAAAAAAACACACACAAAAACATGTCTTTAAAATTTTTTATTAGATTCCGCCAGCAAAGTGTGGCGGATTGAAAATGACGAATTTACTGTCTAAAAGCACTGTTGTCGAATTTACAATCTTCAATTGAATATACTTTTGTCGAATTGGCGCATTTGTACCATTGCAGAAATGTCGAATTTGACAAATGTCGAATTTCAAAAAGTCGAATTTGTAAAGTCCGTTTTTTTGACGAAAAGTACTGAATTGCATTGTCTAATTATTTTTTTTTGGGCGAAAATGTCCCGTTTTTCGACAATTTCTGGAATTCGACCGCAATTGCATATACCCCTGGGTGTAGTCCACCTAACACTGGGCCTGATACAGAGGTGCACGCTATGTCAGTGCTGGGCGCAGTGGTGGGATGTTTATCACTCTGGGTGTAGTCCACCTAACACTGGGCCTGATACAGAGGTGCACGCTGTGTCAGTGTCGGGCGCAGTGGTGGGATGTTTATCACTCTGGGTGTAGCCCACCTAACACTGGACCTGATACAGAGGTGCACGCTATGTCAGTGTCGGGCGCAGTGGTGGGATGTTTATCACTCTGGGTGTAGCCCACCTAACACTGGATCTGATGCAGAGGTGCACGCTATGTCAGTGTCGGGCGCAGTGGTGCGATGTTTATCACTCTGGGTGTAGTCCACCTAACACTGGATCTGATACAAAGGTGCACGCTATGTCAGTGCCGGGCGCAGTGGTGGGATGTTTATCACTCTGGGTGTAGTCCACCTAACACTGGATCTGATACAAAGGTGCACGCTATGTCAGTGTCGGGCGCAGTGGTGGGATGTTTATCTTTCTGGGTGTAGCCCACCTAACACTGGATCTGATACAGAGGTGCACGCTATGTCAGTGCCGGACGCAGTGGTGGGATGTTTAGCACTTTGTGTGTAGTCCACCTAACACTGGACATGATACAGAGGTGCACGCTATGTCAGTGCTGGGCGCAGTGGTGGGATGTTTATCACTTTGTGTGTAGGCCACCTAACACTGGATCTGATACAGAGGTGCACGCTATGTCAGAGCTGGGCGCAGTGGTGGGATGTTTATCACTTTGTGTGTAGGCCACCTAACACCTGGCCTGATACAGAGGTGCACGCTATGTCAGTGCTGGGCGCAGTGGTGGGATGTTTATCACTTTGTGTGTAGGCCACCTAACACTGGATCTGATACAGAGGTGCACGCTATGTCAGTGCTGGGCGCAGTGGTGGGATGTTTATTTTTCTGGGTGTAGCCCACCTAACACTGGACATGATACAGAGGTGCACGCTATGTCAGTGCGGGCGCAGTGGTGGGATGTTTATCTTTCTGGGTGTCGCCCACCTAACACTGGGCCTGATACAGAGGTGCACGCTATGTCAGTGTCGGGCGCAGTGGTGGGATGTTTATCACTTTTTCTGTAGGCCACCTAACACTGGATCTGATACAGAGGTGCACGCTATGTCAGTGCTGGGCGCAGTGGTGGGATGTTTAGCACTTTGTGTGTAGGCCACCTAACACTGGGACTGATACAGAGGTGCACGCTATGTCAGTGTAGGGCGCAGTGGTGGGATGTTTATCACTCTGGGTGTAGCCCACCTAACACTGGACATGATACAGAGGTGCAAGCTATGTCAGTGCTGGGCGCAGTGGTGGGATGTTTATCACTTTGTGTGTAGTCCACCTAACACTGGATCTGATACAGAGGTGCACGCTATGTCAGTGTCGGGCGCAGTGGTGGGATGTTTAGCACTTTGTGTGTAGGCCACCTAACACTGGGACTGATACAGAGGTGCACGCTATGTCAGTGTAGGGCGCAGTGGTGGGATGTTTATCACTCTGGGTGTAGCCCACCTAACACTGGACATGATACAGAGGTGCACGCTATGTCAGTGCTGGGCGCAGTGGTGGGATGTTTATCTTTCTGGGTGTAGGCCACCTTACACTGGGCCTGATACAGAGGTGCACGCTATGTCAGTGCTGGGCGCAGTGGTGGGATGTTTATCACTCTGGGTGTAGCCCACCTAACACTGGACATGATACAGAGGTGCACGCTATGTCAGTGCTGGGCGCAGTGGTGGGATGTTTATCTTTCTGGGTGTAGGCCACCTTACACTGGGCCTGATACAGAGGTGCACGCTATGTCAGTGCTGGGCGCAGTGGTGGGATGTTTATCACTCTGGGTGTAGCCCACCTAACACTGGACATGATACAGAGGTGCACGCTATGTCAGTGCTGGGCGCAGTGGTGGGATGTTTATCTTTCTGGGTGTAGTCCACCTAACACTGGGACTGATACAGAGGTGCACGCTATGTCAGTGTCGGGCGCAGTGGTGGGATGTTTAGCACTTTGTGTGTAGGCCACCTAACACTGGATCTGATACAGAGGTGCACGCTATGTCAGTGTCGGGCGCAGTGGTGGGATGTTTATCACTTTGTGTGTAGTCCACCTAACACTGGGACTGATACAGAGGTGCACGCTATGTCAGTGCTGGGCGCAGTGGTGGGATGTTTATCACTTTGTGTGTAGTCCACCTAACACTGGGACTGATACAGAGGTGCACGCTATGTCAGTGTCGGGCGCAGTGGTGGGATGTTTATCACTCTGGGTGTAGTCCACCTAACACTGGGCCTGATACAGAGGTGCACGCTATGTTAGTGCTGGGCGCAGTGGTGGGATGTTTAGCACTTTGTGTGTAGTCCACCTAACACTGGACATGATACAGAGGTGCACGCTATGTCAGTGCCGGGCGCAGTGGTGGGATGTTTATCACTCTGGGTGTAGCCCACCTAACACTGGACATGATACAGAGGTGCACGCTATGTCAGTGCCGGGCGCAGTGGTGGGATGTTTTTCGCTTTGTGTGTAGTCCACCTAACACTGGGACTGATACAGAGGTGCACGCTATGTCAGTGTCGGGCGCAGTGGTGGGATGTTTATCACTGTGTGTGTAGTCCACCTAACACTGGGACTGATACAGAGGTGCACGCTATGTCAGTGCTGGGCGCAGTGGTGGGATGTTTATCACTCTGGGTGTAGTCCACCTAACACTGGGACTGATACAGAGGTGCACGCTATGTCAGTGCTGGGCGCAGTGGTGGGATGTTTATCACTCTGGGTGTAGTCCACCTAACACTGGATCTGATACAGAGGTGCACGCTATGTCAGTGTCGGGCGCAGTGGTGGGATGTTTATCACTCTGGGTGTAGCCCACCTAACACTGGGACTGATACAGAGGTGCACGCTATGTCAGTGCTGGGCGCAGTGGTGGGATGTTTATCACTTTGTGTGTAGGCCACCTAACACTGGGCCTGATACAGAGGTGCACGCTATGTCAGTGTCGGGCGCAGTGGTGGGATGTTTATCACTTTGTGTGTAGGCCACCTAACACTGTGTCTGATACAGAGGTGCACGCTATGTCAGTGCTGGGCGCAGTGGTGGGATGTTTAGCACTTTGTGTGTAGTCCACCTAACACTGGATCTGATACAGAGGTGCACGCTATGTCAGTGCTGGGCGCAGTGGTGGGATGTTTATCACTTTGTGTGTAGTCCACCTAACACTGGGACTGATACAGAGGTGCACGCTATGTCAGTGTCGGGCGCAGTGGTGGGATGTTTATCACTTTGTGTGTAGTCCACCTAACACTGGGACTGATACAGAGGTGCACGCTATGTCAGTGCTGGGCGCAGTGGTGGGATGTTTATCACTTTGTGTGTAGTCCACCTAACACTGGGACTGATACAGAGGTGCACGCTATGTCAGTGTCGGGCGCAGTGGTGGGATGTTTATCACTCTGGGTGTAGTCCACCTAACACTGGGCCTGATACAGAGGTGCACGCTATGTTAGTGCTGGGCGCAGTGGTGGGATGTTTAGCACTTTGTGTGTAGTCCACCTAACACTGGACATGATACAGAGGTGCACGCTATGTCAGTGCCGGGCGCAGTGGTGGGATGTTTATCACTCTGGGTGTAGCCCACCTAACACTGGACATGATACAGAGGTGCACGCTATGTCAGTGCCGGGCGCAGTGGTGGGATGTTTTTCGCTTTGTGTGTAGTCCACCTAACACTGGGACTGATACAGAGGTGCACGCTATGTCAGTGTCGGGCGCAGTGGTGGGATGTTTATCACTGTGTGTGTAGTCCACCTAACACTGGGACTGATACAGAGGTGCACGCTATGTCAGTGCTGGGCGCAGTGGTGGGATGTTTATCACTCTGGGTGTAGTCCACCTAACACTGGGACTGATACAGAGGTGCACGCTATGTCAGTGCTGGGCGCAGTGGTGGGATGTTTATCACTCTGGGTGTAGTCCACCTAACACTGGATCTGATACAGAGGTGCACGCTATGTCAGTGTCGGGCGCAGTGGTGGGATGTTTATCACTCTGGGTGTAGCCCACCTAACACTGGGACTGATACAGAGGTGCACGCTATGTCAGTGCTGGGCGCAGTGGTGGGATGTTTATCACTTTGTGTGTAGTCCACCTAACACTGGGACTGATACAGAGGTGCACGCTATGTCAGTGTCGGGCGCAGTGGTGGGATGTTTATCTTTCTGGGTGTAGTCCACCTAACACTGGGCCTGATACAGAGGTGCACGCTATGTCAATGCTGGGTGTAGTGGAGTGATGTTTTTGTTACTGTGCATGCACAGTCAATAATTAGCGATTGCAAACCCACAGAGGATTTATTTGCAAAATAAGTGACAGGTAGTCAGCGTTTGGAGGAGGTAATAGGGGTGGCTAGAAAAATGCGGGCATGTTGGGGCAGTTGTCTGAGCGTTCCAAAGTCAGCCACTGCAAATTTGTTTGCATCTGGAGAGGCCCAGACATCTTAGGAGTGCTGCTGTTAGACAGCGTAGGGATGGTCATAGGTCCGATAGTCCGAACGATGTATCAGATATTTCACCTTATACATGTGAGGCGCCGGAAGTGGGCGTCTCTACGTTCAAGATGGTGGCTGAGTCTTCGACTGAGAACGAAATTGCATGCCACTGCGTGCTCTTCTGAATCAGGCCTATGTCTTCCGGGTATCCGGACTAGAGATCTACACTAAAAGGTCTACAGTCAATAGGTCTACCACTAATGGTAGACATGTATTAGGTCGACATGTAAAATGTAGACAGTTCAAACGGTCGACATGACAGTGGTCGACACATATGGTAGACACAAGTTTTTACATTTTTTTTTTGTAATTTTTTATTTTTCAACTTTTTCATACTTTACCATCCACGCGGACTACGATTGGGAGTAGTAACGATTGGGTAGTGGAGCGAGGCTATGCGAGGGGATGTGGTACACTAATGGGGCTTGTTTGTGGCAGAAATCCCCCTCCCCCCCAAAAAAAAAAAATAATAATAATAATAATAATAATAATTGTGTTGACCATTTTACATGTCGACCGTTTGACCCTGTAGTCCTTTACTACTGTCTACCTATTCTGTGTCGACCTTTTCACCCTGTTGATCTAATGTATGTCTACCATTAGTGGTAGACCTATTGACTGCACCTTTTTGGTGTAGATCTAATAATCCACACCCGTTTTTCCGCAGAAATGCATCTGGCAGGTGCCCCATCTTGGCCCACAAATACATGCACTCCCTGAAAAAGTTTTGCACAAATCCTGGCATACTACTTGACAAAGCAACACTCTCTGTGGCCTTTGCAATTTTTTCATTCTTAAATGAGTCTTACTTACTTATAATTTGTCACAATAGACACACAACACAATTACAAAGTGGTCCAAACAAAGAAAAACCAACCTCAAATTGAAAGCAAGAAATCAAAGAGCTCTAAAAAAAAAAAAAAAAAAAAAAGCAATTTATTGCAGCCAACCCTATTTAAGCAGCACATTGGCTAGTTTAGCCCCAGTAATATAATTTACTGACTCATTTTACTTTAATACTAACATTTACATATATGCAAAGGGAAATTGTGTTGTTGGATTATTTTTTATATATATTGTAGTTCCATCAATTTATCAAGTATTATTGATTTCTGTTGCCAACTTAGGGGGTAATTCAGACTTGATCGTAGATGTGCTAAATTTAGCACGTCTACGATCACTTTCACAGACATGCGGGGGGCGCAGAGCACAGAGCTAGTCCGCCCGCATGTATGGCGCTGCCCCTCCCCCCCCCCCCCCCCGCACACAAGGTGCAAAAGCATTGCACGGCGGCGATGATTTTTTACCTGAAGAGTAGCTCCCTACCAGTGCAGCTCCTGCGTACTGGCAGGCAGCTACCTGGCACACCGCGCACGACTGCGTTGACCAGACTGCGCTCCCAAAACAGCGTCCCAATGCCACCGGCCCGCCCAGCAAAACGCCTCTGCCTGTCAATCAGGCAGAGGCGATCGCTGGGCTGAGATGTCGATCACATCTCTGCCATGCGCTGGCGCACTGAGGCGCCTGCGCACGCACAGTTCAGACCCGCTGCGATCAGGTCTGAATTAGCCCCTTAGAGGTTACAGTCTAAATTTCCTAAGATAAAAGCACGCGCACACATAAACATTGGGGTTCAGGGCCATAACAAGGAGACGACACCGTCGCTGCCTTTTGACACCTGCATTTGATTTGCGGGATGCCTGGGAAGCATCCACCTTTCAGCCTGAAGATCCACCTGAGAGTCGCCTAGTATGTTCATAGAATGGACCCAGCTCTCGGTTTCTGGTCCCAGCACCGTCTTCATGATGTTGTGACATCACACATGCGGGAGAGTAGGGCTGGTCCAGGGCTTATTATTGCCCTGATCCGGCATTGCTAGAATTAATTTTGTTAATTAACCTGCTAGTATGTTTTTGCAGTGTGTAAGAAAACCCATCAAACTCAAGAAGAATATACAAACTCCATACGATAAGGCCCCAGTTGGGAATTGAACTCATGACCTTAGTGCTGTGAGGCAGTAATACTAACCACTGCACCACCATGTGGTTAAGATGTATTCTTTCCACATGCACACACAGGAGTAAGTTATTTGCATGATTTTTCAGTGCCCCCCTAATTTCTTCCCCAGATAAGAATGGATGGAGCGTCAACTCCTCTCAGGTGGAGAGACCTCGTGGAGGAACTGGGAGAGACTGTCCCTTTTGCGCCAAATCCTTCCGTTCTTCCCATCACCTTAAGGTGCATCTCCGTGTGCACACAGGTAGGAGAGTGTCTGCTAATTTCTGAGGTTTTAGCACATATTTTCATATGTTCTGTTTGATGTGCTTTCTCACCTATTATTCTCTAACTTGTTGTTTTACATACATTTTGTACGTGTAAAGGGCATATTTATCAGTTGAGATGTTAAAATATTGCCTATAACTGTAATGCAGTTTAGTAAATTAACTCTTTCAATTATCATTCGCCGGGTGCCACAACAGTTTGTCAGCAAGAACTGTCCTGACGAAGTATTATAAGCAAAGTGATAGCTGTTACTATGACTTTGATTGCGGGTATAGAACTAGTGAGCCTAATGAACATGTACAGTCATCATGCTGCACCTGCATCAGTGGAAGACAATAGGGAGGGATCTGAAGGATCCCTCTCCAAAAATTCTGCAGCGGAGTGGCATCTAGCTACTAAGTGCTAACGCCATCTGAAGATGGCATTAGCTGCCTGGGCCAAGCTCCGGAATACTTCCCATTCCAGAGCTGGTAAATCTTGCAGAGTACCAGCCTCCATCAATTTTGCAATCATAAACAGGGGGCCGTAGCAGATATCTGCAATATCCGCTGCAGTCTCTCAGATCCCCCTCCAGGTACATTCTGGGGATGCTTGAAATTTGCATATATCCACGGAAAATACCTGCTTTTGAAGGATATCCTACAAATTATTTTGATATTTACCAGTTTTATGTTAATTTTATTTATACTACAAAATCCAGTGTTGAAATATATTCTCATGCTTTTGATTGCCTTTCATCTAAACCTTTCTCCTGTTTCTACACTATTTCCCCTCTTTTCTTGCTTCTACACAGGAGAGCGACCTTATAAATGCCCTCATTGCTCTTATGCTGGCACTCAGTCTGGTTCTCTGAAATACCATCTCCAGAGGCATCACCGCGACTCCAAACTTTCTGCTGGTGTACCCTTAAGGGGCAAGAGCATTCAGCAAGGTGCAACCCAGCAAGAGCGACTTCTTCCTGCTGTATCTTCTGCTTGGGGAAGTTCCTGCCCTGATCTGCCCACTTCCTGTGAAGATGGTACCACCCTGCCTCTTCGTCTTCACCTGAATGAGGGTCAGGGTCCTAGTGCATTCCCTCGCATGACTGGCAGAGGTGGGCAGAGGAGAAGGAGCCCTTCCCATCAACCAACTAATGGGAGACCAGAGCATGAGCCCTTGGATTTGTCTCAAGGAAATCCTTTCCACCGCTGCATGTACTGTCCGTTTGTAACCTCTGTGGGAGAGCTGATGAGTCTACATTTACAAGTGCATCATGGAAGGAGATCACGTAGAAAGGGAGGCTACATAAGAGGAAGACCCCGGCCTGTGATCAGCCCACAGTCCCAAGGCCCTAGTCTGAGAGACAGCCCAGAGCCATGTGAAAGCACTGAGTGAACTAATAACTAAAGGGCAGATGGTATGAGGAGTGCCCTGTGACTGCCCAAAATCCATAATCCACAGAGATGAGATGTTTAGTAGTGAGAAAATGTGATGGGTACTAAGAGAAAATAAGATGGCTTGTGTTGGATAACGAGGGGAGACAGATAGACAAAGGGAGTGTGGCTGCAACAGCTAGGAATGGATAGAATGTGGCAGATACAGGTAGAAAAGGGTGCCGAATGTGATAGTTAGGGAAAAAGACAGTGAGAAAGCAAGCTGGGTTAGAGAGATAATTTATGGCTTTGAAATAGAGACAGTCAGTGACACCCTTTCCTTGGAGAGACAGTCAATGACAGCAATGGCAGGCAGGACAATAGAGATGGCAGTCAAGAGACAGCTGTTGATGGAATTGACTGTTTTTCATAGGTAATGAGAGTTAGCAATAAATGAGAGACTGAAAGAAAATGAAAGAATGGAGAATGCGTACAGACAGAACATTGTATGCACTGAAGTGAAAGGGTCAGGAAGTGCACTTTTCACTAATGTGAGCGCATGCTTGCAGCATATCTGTGTTCTAAGACAAGAGAACCAGCTAGACATAGAATCACAGAAAGCTAGTGATAGAATGAGAGACACTAGAAATAGGGTTAAAAAGGATAAAATAGACATGTTAGTAATAATGATTATTTTGCCCCCAGAAATTTCCCCTCTGGTTTTTGCTGAGACTTTATTTTTGATAATATCATTTGGATCGTTCAGACCCAGCCACAGGTAGACAACCCAAAAACATGTCACCCTTCTTCCGCATTCCCTGATTATTTAGATTTCTGCTCAAAAAAATACATTTCCACGTTTAGAGATTTCTATATTTTTTTTTATTCTTTTCTTGTAGAAAAATAAATAAATATGAAAAAAAGAAATAAAAATCTGTTTTAAAATAATAATTTGGCTGTAACAGTGGCAAAGCACACATATGCACAGTTCTAGAGCAGATTTATTAATGGGAACAGCTGATGCACAGTCTAATTGCTATATGTGAAAAAATGTACATGGGAAACAAGTCACGTCAAGGGTACATCCAGCTTTATTTATCTCGTTAGAAACACCACATTAAATTCTTGTTTGTGTTTTTTGCCCTTGCACCAATTCCAGGAGCATGGAAATGGAGTCCTCATTTTCCACATCGCCAACTGATATGTTCTCACATATCTACACACCGGAATATGTGTTTTCATTAGATGTGATAACTGTTCATACACTAGACATGGTGTGAGTTACAGCCTCCTCAAAATTCACAGATTAATGCCAGGAAGAGGGGAGGGCAACAGTTTTTGGCAAACCGGCTGCATCGTGGGAGTTATAGTTTATAACGATCATTGTAATAAAGCTTATGGGATGCAAATGAGCAGATGTGTATTTAAAGCACATTTCAACCACCAGATGGCGAGCAAGAGAAAAAGATCACAACCACTAGATGGCACTTCATGCTGAACATACTGTACAAGTGTTTACATGAGTTTTATGTTTGTTGGTACTGTATCGTCCACAAAGCACTAAGAGGCCCATTTGTCATTGTATATTTGCAGCTGTATCCCGAAAAAGACACATTTTGGGGGGGTTAGCCGCAAATATAATCCCCGAACGTAAGGAGGGACCACAGCAGCTATCTCCGAAACCTGCTGTGATCCCTCCGTTTCTGAAGCAGCTGTATTCCCAATAGGTTTCTATAGGGGATGCAATGCTGGCAGATTTACCAATATCCGGAATGTGATGCATTCAGGATATCAGCCCCCACAGCTACATTGTAGCCTATGGGCTGCTTACAGCACTTGTAGGCGGCAGAGGGTTCCCTGGAAGTGGCCTCTGTGTAGTGCAGTATTAGCTGACCATGTATGCAAGGCAGTCCTCACAGCACATCGCAGGGACGGGCTCTTTTGGAAACCCCAGTCCCTGCGGGTGAACAATCATACAGTCAGGTGGTACGATCACATATTGCAATGCGATCCTGGGTGGTAAAATCCTTCCCAGATTGCATTGTATATGCGATTCTTGATAAATGGCTCCCTAAGGCCTTTATTGTTACAATACTACTGATAACATTACTTATAAAGGCTGTGTTATAGAACCTGAGGTTAGCAACCAATTTTGTAAACCACAAAGTAATCCACATAAAGCATGGACCTTTATCACAAAAAGGACTACTGTATATCGAGTATGGCTAGGCTTATCATACTATCCCTTTAAACTGGGACACTAATAAATTACACAGGTTCTCTAGCTGCTTAAAATTACATGAAATGCTGGTTTGAAGTCAGCCAGCCACAGAACCTGTGTAATCCATGAGTGCCCCGGTTTAAAGGGATAGTGTGGTAAGCTTAGGTATGACCTACATATTTGTTCTCATTTTGGTGCCTGCGTGGAATACAATGGGACAATGGAAGTTCACAAGTCTGTGAAAGTAACAATTCCATATAGATGAATCAATAATACCCACTAGAGAATCAGTCCATTTCCAGTGTATTGAAGGAAAGAAGCCTCTCTGTACGCAGTAACTATTTCCAATTGTCTATAGTCTTATGCTGGGCATACACTGAGATAAACTGTCCATCAGACCGATTTTATCTGACATGCTGACGCTATCACATATTGTGGGCATACACTGAGATCTGGGTTCCTTCACAGGGGAGGTGACATTTGCCCAATCCTCCCATGTAAAGGAGCAGAGAAAATATCGGTCAGTTGGCCATGGTAGAGTATACACTGCCAGGTGTGGCTGACCAATTATCAGCTTTATCAGACATGCTGGACCATTTTGCATATCCAACAGACCAATAGTTACTGACGGGTCGCGACGATACACTGTTCAATTATCAGCCCGATCCGCTATGTAAAACTCATGTCCTCCCTGGGGCCACTTTAGTAACCATAAAAGTATTCACACCAAATGTAAACTTAGACATGTAGCTGCAGTTAAATAAAATACAATTCTAATATAATAAAACAACTTTTAGGTATTGTAATCTATATAATAATAGCATTATGATAAATAATATGTTTTTGAGTGAAATATGTTTCCAGACCAAGGGCCTTATTCAGCTTCAATTGCAAATTTGCAAATCGTCCTATTATTGGATGACTGCGCATGTGTTGCGACCGCATTGTACGTGCACAAAGGCCAAAATGCGTTCGCAATGCACAGTGTGATTGCATAGCGATTGCCAGGAAGTGATTAGTTGTGGAAGGTGTCATGGCCGTTTTCGGAGCGTGCATCTGACATCAGCTGCAGTTAAAAAAAACATGGCGTATCTGCGACTACAGCTGCGTATATCCTGCATTTGCATGGGTCAACCGGAATTGTCGATGGTACTCGATTCCTGTGGATGCATCGTAGTTATGCAAATGCATATGTACATTTGTGAATGCATAGGTGGGCATCTTTTACCTTTCTGGGGGGCTCTTCACGTGTGATTTTTCTGAGAAAATCGCAATTTCTGTCTCATTAGCGATCCAAGCTGAATGGGGCCCTATATTCAGAACAGCATCCCCCCTTCTTCCCCCCCCCCCTTTTCTGCAGCAACAGCAGCACCTGCTATAAAAGCATAATGCTCCTCTCCTCTGGCTGTCCTGCCTGGCAGTGTGTCTTGCTATGGGGAGATGTATCAAGCCATGGAGAGAGATCAGATGCCCATAGCATGCAGTCAGCTGCTGTCATTTATCTAGCACAATTTAAAAATGACAGAAGCTGGTTGCTATGGACCACTTTTCCACTTTATCTCTTGCATAGGTTTGATACATCTCCCCCCACCCACCCAAAAGACAGACTGACTGTTAGTGTCATGGTGGCTGGTGCGGCTGCTCTCAGCTATCACATACACTGTGAGCACGGTTTGACATCATGACTTCACGATGTGCCTTACAAGCAGACAGCTAATGGTAGGTCTGCGGCACATCCAGACCACCCTGTAGTTTGCCAGTGGGACACCATTGACCGTGGTAGAGTGCATCATGGGCCATATGTTTGACATGGCTGTACAAGATTCACGGATGCTGTCTGTGACTTGTGACATGAGCTACAACTATCAGTGCCCAGACTGTTCTACGGCCTTGCTTCCTCTACTGTCGCAGTCTAGTTAGTGCAATAAATGTGCATTTTTTTTTACCCTATTGTAGTGAGTGGAGAGAATCAGTATTATAATCTGTCAATTCACTTATAGGAATAGATAGGTGTTTAGTTTGCAGCACCTGGGAAGTGTTGCCACTAACTGAACAATTACATAAAATGCAGAGGCGTCACTCACCTAGAGTCCACCCATGGTGGCAAAGGGGGAGTGGCGTGGTTAAGCTTCCCGCTCCCGTTTTTGTCACTGCGGGGGTCCGGGAGACATGGGCTGCCCTTGGAGACTGGCACGCCTGCAGTGCTGGCTACTACAGGGTGACAGGAGCCAGGTGCTGCACGTAATGTTACAGTGCAGCACCCAGCTCCTGTCACTGAGCAGGAGTCAGCACTTTGGTGTCAATCCGGCAAGGTGACACCCGGGTGCGTCGTCCCCCCCCCCCCCCCCCTTCCGACGCCACTGATAAAATGTATTACAATTCACAGTACAGGTAGCATGGGATATTTCAGTCTGGATACCTGTCATGTCATACAGAAAGAGATAACATGGCTTCTGCTCCGTGATCTTGTCAAGCACACACACAGGAGTGCTGGGGGCAGAATGGTTTTATTATTAAACTGCAATGTGCTCTATCACTTATCCGGAATACCCTAGGTGGCAAGGATTCTGGGTAATACATTCCACACTTGTTTAATTTATTTATTTATTAACAGTTATTTATTGATATCTTTTTATATAGCAATATTTAATTGTAAAGCGCGACGGAATATGCTGCGCTATATAAGAAACTGTAAATAAACTGTAAATAGATAAAATATAGCACAGCAAATTCTGTTGCACTTTACAATTGGAAACAACAGTGATTAAACTAAACTGGGTAATAACAGACAGTTATATATACCCCACCAATTCTGATGAGGGACTTAGGTTAACAGTGTGGCTTCCACTGAAGATGAAAGATACACCAATGTAGAGAACCAGAAAATATGTTTTGTTACCCAATCAGTATATCTGACATCACAAGCAGCAGAGCAAATATTCACTATGTCCAAGTCGTATTTTCAAAATGTCTTAAACAATTATGAATGGCCAGAGGTATACAAACATACATACACAATGTACTGTGCAAAATGATGGTGACAAACCACTCTTTATCTAGTGTGAGAAGATTAGGGTAGGGGAGCCTTCTCTTAGGGGGTAATTCTGAGTTGATCGCAGCAGCAAGTTTGTAAGCAATTGGGCAAACCATGTGCCCTGCAGGGGGGGGGGGGGGGGGCAGATATAACATTTGCAGAGAGAGTTAGACTTGGGTGGGTTATTTTGTTTCTGTGCAGGGTAAATACTGGCTGCTTTATTTTTGCACTGCAATTTAGATTTCAGTTTGAATACACCCCACCCAAATCCAGAGCCGGCCCTAACCAATATGATGCCCTAGGCAAGATTTTGGCTGGTGCCCCCTAGAACCACCGCTGGTTCCGCCTCTAACCTTGCACCTCTTTCCCAGCACCATCACCCCTCACCCATAGCAGTCCTTATTTTGGTGTTTGTACGCTCTATATTTTAAATAGGAACAGTTCGCACATTTGACGCACAGCCCAAAAAGGGGTGTGTTTTTGCTGGCAAGAGGCATGGCCACACAATAGTAACCCCAATTCCAACGCCACACAATACTGCAACTTTATTCACATTTGATTATGTGATAGTGTCCATAATTCATATTACATCCCACAGTAGTATCACTTTACCTTAAACGTTACTCCTCACAATAGAGCCCCTTATTTACATTACATTACACTGAATTGCTCCTTATTCACATTACACCACACCATATTGCTCTTTATTCACATTAGATAACACAGTAGTGTCCTTTCTATACGCAACGCCACATAGTAGAGCACCTTATACACATAATGCAACACATTAGTAATGCATTTATACACATAATTCCACACAGTAATGCACCTTACACATATGAGACACATTATTAATGTCCTTATAGACATAATACGCCTTACACATTATGACAACCTTTATTAATGTCCTTTTACACATAATGTCCCTTACACATATGCCGTACATTATTAATGCCCTTGTACACATAATGACACACACAGTGCCCCCTACACATATGTTGTACATTATTAATGCATTTTATATGACACACATAATGCTCTTTAAACATATTCTGAACACTACTGCACAACCAACCCACTCACATGCAGACAGCACTCACACTGCCACTAACACTGTGACCTCTGCCTCTGCTTGGATACAGATGTGTCCTCATAAATCTTGCCTCAATGCTAACGTTGGGCACCTTTTTTTTATTTATTAAAATGCATCTTATTTGCATTGCTATGTGGCTAGGATGCACAAGCAGCTTCTGCTGATTAAAATGATATGCAGCATGCATATATACTGTGTGAGAATGTGGCTGTATCTACATATGAAATGCTACACACAGAATATAGACATTCCACATTTCATTTTAATCAGCAGAAGCTGCTGATGCCCCTAGGCATATCAAATGCCCTAGGCAATTGCCTAGTTTGCCTATGACCGGCTCTGCCCAAATCTAACTCTCTCTGCACATGTTATATCTGCCCCACCTGCAGTGCACATGGGGGGTAATTCTGAGTTGATCGCAGCAGGATATTTGTTAGCACTTGGGCAAAACCATGTTGCACTGCAGGGGAGGCAGATATAACATGTGCAGAGAGAGTTAGATTTGGGTGGGTTATTTTGTTTCTGTGCAGGGTAAATACTGGCTGCTTTATTTTACACTGCAATTAAAGGGGGTACTCACGGAGAGATCCATGCTTAAAATCTAAGCAATCTGACTAGATTGCTTAGATTTTAAGCACAGATCACTCGTGTGTAGCCCCCTCAGTGATAGCGATGCGCGGCCCCACACATCGCTATCGCCGCTGCTAGATTGAGCCTGCATGCAGGCCAATCTAGCGGGTCGCTCACTTCACCCGCTGGGTCAAGTGAGCGTCCTCCGTCCTCCCCCAGCATCTCTCAGCACACATCGCGCTGTGCTGAGCGGCGGGAGAGATGTGTGCTGAGCGGTTTGCTCAGCACACATCTCTCCCGTGTATACCCCCCTTTAGATTGCAGATTAAACACACCACACCCAAATCTAACTCTCTCTGCACATGTTATATCTGCCTCCCCTGCAGTGCACATGGTTTTGCCCAACTGCTAACAAAGATCCTGCTGCGATCAACTCAGAATTACCCCCATGGTTTTGCCCAACTGCTAACAAAATTGCTGCTGCGATCAACTCAGAATTAGGCCCTTTGGGTGGTAGGACCTAACGCCCCTAGCACAAACAGGCATTTGCACAGTACTTACAGTCAATAAATCACAGTGTCTCATAACAGGCCTGCTGCCTGTTTCCCCAGGTAGTGAGACCCTGAGCCAAGCCCTGACATAGCTTATATCAGCCTAATTGGCCTGCTCTCAGGCTGAATCCCTACAAAAATGAACTGGGCCTTGTGGATGGAACACTCCCTTCTCTCACACATCCACACCCCAGGAACACTTATCTGGCTTTAAGAAAAGCTCTCAGCAGAGCAATCACAAACATCTTCCTGGGGTTTTAAAATATATAGGCCAGAAAACTCGGACAAACATACCTCCCATTTCTCTAACGTCCTAAGTGGATGCTGGGGACTCCGTAAGGACCATGGGGAATAGCGGCTCCGCAGGAGACTGGGCACATCTAAAGAAAGCTTTAGGACTATCTGGTGTGCACTGGCTCCTCCTCCTATGACCCTCCTCCAAGCCTCAGTTAGATCTCTGTGCCCGAACGAGAAGGGTGCACACTAGGGGCTCTCTTGAGCTTCTTAGTGAAAGTTTTAGTTTAGGTTTTTTATTTTCAGTGAGACCTGCTGGCAACAGGCTCACTGCATCGAGGGACTAAGGGGAGAAGAAGCGAACTCACCTGCGTGCAGAGTGGATTGGGCTTCTTAGGCTACTGGACATTAGCTCCAGAGGGACGATCACTGGCCCAGCTTGGATGGGTCCCAGAGCCGCGCCGCCGGCCCTCTTACAGAGCCAGAAGGCAGAAGAGGTCCTGTCTTCAACAAGGTAGCGCACAGCACTGCAGCTGTGCGCCATTGCTCTCAGCACACTTCACACTCCGGTCACTGAGGGTGCAGGGCGCTGGGGGGGGCGCCCTGAGACGCAATAATAAACACCTTGGATGGCAAAAAATGCATCACATATAGCTCCTGGGCTATATGGATGCATTTAACCCCTGCCAAAATACATAAAAAAACGGGTGATAAGGCCGCCGATAAGGGGGCGGAGCCTATCTCCTCAGCACACTGGCGCCATTTTCCCTCACAGCTCAGTTGGAGGGAAGCTCCCCTGGCTCTCCCCTGCAGTCACTACACTACAGAAAGGGTTAAAAAAGAGAGGGGGGCACAAATTAGGCGCAGTATTAACTATACAGCAGCTATAAGGGGAAAAACACTTATATAAGGTTATCCCTGTATATATATAGCGCTCTGGTGTGTGCTGGCAAACTCTCCCTCTGTCTCCCCAAAGGGCTAGTGGGGTCCTGTCCTCTATCAGAGCATTCCCTGTGTGTGTGCTGTATGTCGGTACTTTTGTGTCGACATGTATGAGGAGAAAAATGATGTGGAGACGGAGCAGATTGCCTGTAATAGTGATGTCACCCCCTAGGGGGTCGACACCTGAGTGGATGAACTGTTGGAAGAAATTACGTGACAGTGTCAGCTCTGTATAAAAGACAGTGGTTGACATGAGACAGCCGGCTACTCAGCTTGTGCCTGTCCAGACGTCTCATAGGCCGTCAGGGGCTCTAAAGCGCCCGTTACCTCAGATGGCAGATATAGATGCCGACACGGATACTGACTCCAGTGTCGACGGTGAAGAGACAAATGTGACTTCCAGTAGGGCCACACGTTACATGATTGAGGCAATGAAAAATGTTTTACACATTTCTGATAATACGAGTACCACCAAAAAGGGGTATTATGTTCGGTGAGGAAAAACTACCTGTAGTTTTCCTGAATCTGAGAAATTAAATGAGGTGTGTGATGATGCGTGGGTTTCCCCCGATAACAACTGATAATTTCTAAAATGTTATTGGCATTATATCCTTTCCCGCCAGAGGTTAGGGTGCGTTGGGAAACACCCCCTAGGGTGGATAAAGCGCTCACACGCTTGTAAGGGTTCTATCCTCTCCTGAGATGGCCGCCCTTAAGGATCCTGCTGATAGAAAGCAGGAGGGTATCCTAAAATGTATTTACACACATACTGGTGTTATACTGCGACCAGCAATCGCCTCAGCCTGGATGTGCAGTGCTGGGTTGGCGTGGTCGGATTCCCTGACTGAAAATATTGCCTATAGAGCATTTGAAAGATGCATTTCTATATATGCGTGATGCACAGCGGAATATTTGCCGACTGGCATCAAGTCTAAGTGCGTTGTCCATTTCTACCAGTAGAGGGTTATGGACACGTCAGTGGTCAGGTGATGCATATTCCAAACGGCATTTGGAAGTATTGCCTTATTAAGGGGAGGAGTTATTTGGGGTCGGTCTTTCAGACCTGGTGGCCACGGCAACAGCTGGGATATCCACGTTTGTAGCCCAGGTCGCCTCTCAACATGAGAAGACACCGTATTATCAGGCGCAGTCTTTTCGTGGATAAGCGGGCAAAAGGTTCCTCATTTCTGCCCCGTGACAGAGGGAGAGGAAAAAGGCTGCAGAAATCAGCCAGTTCCCAGGAACAGAAACCCTCTCCCGCCTCTGCCAAGCCCTCAGTATACGCTGGGGCTTTACAAGCAGAATCAGGCACGGTGGAGGGCCCGTCTCAATGAATTTCAGCGCGCAGTGGGCTCACTCACAAGTAGACCCCTGGATCCTTCAGGTGATATCTCAGGGGTACAAATTAGAATTCGAGACGTCTCCCCCTCGCCATTTCCTAAAGTCGGCTTTACCGATGTCTCCTTCTGACAGGGAGACAGTTTTGGAAGCCATTCACAAGCTGTATTCCCAGCAGGTGATAATCAAGATACCCCTCCTGCAACAGGGAACGGGGTATTATTCCACACTGTTGTGGTACCGAAGCCGGACGGCTCGGTGAGACCGATTCTAAATCTAAAATCTTTGAACACTTACATACAGAGGTTCAAATTCAAGATTGAGTCACTCAGAGCAGTGATTGCAAACCTGGAAGAAGGGGACTACATGATGTCTCGGGACATCAAGGATGCTTACCTTCATGTCAAAATTTACCCTTCTCACCAAGGGTACCCCAGGTTTATGGTACAGAACTGTCACTATCAGTTCAGACGCTGCCATATGGATGGTCCACGGCACCCCGGGTCTTTACCAAGGTAATGGCCGAAATGATGATATTCCTTCAAAGGAAGGGAATTTTAGTTATCCCTTACTTGGACGATTCCCTGATAAGGGTAAGATCCAGGGAACAGTTGGAGGTCGGTGTAGCACTATCTCAGGTAGTGTTGCTGCAGCACGGTTGGATTCTCAATATTCCAAAATCGCAGCTGGTTCCGACGACTTGTCTTCTGTTCCTAGGGATGATCCTGGACACAGTCCAGAAAAAGGTGTTTCTCCCGGAGGAGAAAGCCAGGGAGTTATCCGAGCTAGTCAGGAACCTCCTAAAACCGAGCCAAGTCTCAGTGCATCAATGCACAAGGGTTCTGGGTAAAATGGTGGCTTCCTACGAAGCAATCCCATTCGGCAGATTCCACGCAAGAACTTTCCAGTGGGACCTGCTGGACAAATGGTCCGGGTCGCATCTTCAGATGCATCAGCGGATAACCCTGTCACCAAGGACAAGGGTGTCCCTCCTGTGGTGGTTGCAGAGTGCTCATCTTCTAGAGGGCCGCAGATTCGGCATTCAGGACTGGGTCCTGGTAACCACGGATGCCAGCCTGCGAGGCTGGGGAGCAGTCACACAGGGAAGGAATATCCAGGACTTATGGTCAAGCCTGGAGACATCACTTCACATAAATATCCTGAAGCTAAGGGACATTTACAATGCTCTAAGCTTAGCAAGACCTCTGCTTCAAGGTCAGCCGGTGTTGATCCAGTCGGACAACATCACGGCAGTCACCCACGTAAACAGACAGGGTGGCACAAGAAGCAGGAGGGCAATGGCAGAAGCTGCAAGGATTCTTCGCTGGGCGGAAAATCATGTGATAGCACTGTCAGCAGTATTCATTCCGGGAGTGGACAACTGGGAAGCAGACTTCCTCAGCACGACCTCCACCCGGGAGAGTGGGGACTTCACCCAGAAGTCTTCCACATGATTATAAACCGTTGGGAAAAACTTGACAGGTATTGCGCCAGGTCCAGGGACCCTCAGGCAATAGCTGTAGACGCTCTGGTAACACCGTGGGTGTACCAGTCAGGGTATGTGTTCCCTCCTCTGCCTCTCATACCCAAGGTACTGAGATTGATAAGATGGAGAGGAGTAAGCACTATATTCGTGGCTCCGGATTGGCCAAGAAGGATTTGGTAACCGGAACTTCAAGAGATGCTCACGGAGGATCCGTGGCCTCTACCTCTAAGAAGGGACCTGCTCCAGCAAGGACCCTGTCTGTTCCAAGACTTACCGCGGCTGCGTTTGACGGCATGGCGGTTGAACGCCGGATCCTGAAGGAAAAAAGGCATTCCGGATGAAGTCATCCCTATCCTGATCAAAGCCAGGAAGGATGTAACCGCAAAAACATTATCACCGCAATTGGCGAAAATATGTTGCGTGGTGCGAGGCCAGTAAGGCCCGATGGTGGAAATTCAACTGGGTCGATTCCTACATTTCCTGCAAACAGGAGTGTCTATGGGCCTGAAATTGGGGTCCATTAAGGTTCAAATTTTGGCCCTGTCAATTTTCTTCCAAAAAGAACTAGCTTCAGTCCCTGAAGTTCAGACGTTTGTAAAAGGGGTACTGCATATACAGCCTCCTTTTGTGCCTCCAGTGGCACTTTGGGATCTCAATGTAGTTTTGGGTTCCAAAAGTCACATTGGTTTGAACCACTTAAATCTGTGGAGTTAAAATATCTCACATGGAAAGTGGTCATGCTGTTGGCCCTGGCCTGGGCCAGGCGCGTGTCAGAATTGGCGGCTTTATCCTGAAAAAGCCCTTATCTGATGTTCCATTCGGACAGGGCGGAATTGAGGACTCGTCCTCAGTTTCTCCCTAAGGTGGTTTCAGCGTTTTCACCTGAACCAACCTATTTGTGGTGCCTGCGGCTACTAGGGACTTGGAGGACTCCAAGTTGCTAGACGTTGTCAGGGCCCTGAAAATATATGTTTCCAGGAGGGCTGGAGTCAGGAAATCTGACTCGCTGTTTATCCTGTATGCACCCAACAAGCTGGGTGCTCCTGCTTCTAAGCAGACTATTGCTCGTTGGATTTGTAGTACAATTCAGCTTGCACATTCTGTGGCAGGCCTGCCACAGCCAAAAATCTGTAAATGCCCACTCCACAAGGAAGGTGGGCTCATCTTGGGCGGCTGCCCGAGGGGTCTCGGCTTTACAACTTTGCCGAGCAGCTACTTGGTCAGGAGCAAATGCGTTTGTAAAATTATACAAAATTGATATCCTGGCTGAGGAGGACCTGGAGTTCTCTCATTTGGTGCTGCAGAGTCATCCGCACTCTCCCGCCCGTTTGGGAGCTTTAGTATAATCCCCATGGTCCTTACGGAGTCCCCAGCATCCACTTAGGACGTTAGAGAAAATAAGAATTTACTTACCGATAATTCTATTTCTCATAGTCCGTAGTGGATGCTGGGCGCCCATCCCAAGTGCGGATTGTCTGCAATACTTGTACATAGTTATTGTTACAAAAATCGGGTTATTATTGTTGTGAGCCATCTTTCAGAGGCTCCTCTGTTATCATGCTGTTAACTGGGTTCAGATCACAGGTTATACGGTGTGATTAGTGTGGCTGGTATGAGTCTTACCCGGGATTCAAAATCCTTCCTTATTGTGTACGCTCGTCCGGGCACAGTATCCTAACTGAGGCTTGGAGGAGGGTCATAGGGGGAGGAGCCAGTGCACACCAGATAGTCCTAAAGCTTTCTTTAGATGTGCCCAGTCTCCTGCGGAGCCGCTATTCCCCATGGTCCTTATGGAGTCCCCAGCATCCACTACGGACTATGAGAAATAGAATTATCGGTAAGTAAATTCTTATTTTTTCACTTTACCAGACTTACCACTTTACTAAAAGAAAAGAAAATTACCAAAACATTTGCTTGATTCAGAACTTCCTGGTTTAATCTACTATCACAATTAAATGGTCTGTATCATGGGTGGACTGGGCCAGTGGGTCACCGGAAAAAAAATCCCTGCTTAGTCGGTCCCAACCATCCCTCTGTTGGGCCGGCCAGACCATGGCCGGCCAGCCCAAGCCGACACTGCCTGATGGTCTGGCCTGGCCTGGGCCAACACTGCCTGCTGGCCCGGGCCGATTCATAACTGCCAGTGCCATGCTTCCGGTAGTTTGCGTAGCTCCTGGCTCCACTTCATTTTATTCAGTGCAGTGCGGGCGGGCACTGTCCCCTTTCTTAGCCTCCCCTGCTGGCTGCTGAAGTTGGAGAGCTGAACAACTGAACCAGTGAGGAGAGAGGCTGCTGTTTATGGGAATTGGAGGAGCAGGAAACAGCGGAGACGAGGTAAAATTGTTATTCTAATTGAACTTATTCTGACTTTTTCACAGGGAGTCTCTTCCAGTACCATCCTTCCCGCTTGTTCTCCCCACTACTCCCATCCTGCCCTGTGCTCTGCACTGCTACTCCCAGCCTGCCTCCTTGCTCCGCACCACTACTACACAATGGGGGTTATTCCGAGATGGTCTGCGATCATACTATTCACATGTTGGAGGTTGGACAGCACAGGGCAAGGCCACCCAGCATGTGTGGTGAATTGCTATCGCAATGAATAGAGGTTGTCCCCTGCCAATGCAAGGATGGCTGTACAGGCAGGGGCACTGTCGCCATATTTCCTATCACAGAAAACACAGGCAATATCATCGGCTGGCCCGGAAAACAGCCATGACAAGCCTGCATTTCCTGCCCTCCCCTGCCCCCTCAATGCAGCGTCACCGATCCCGTAGCCCTTCGCCTGTCAACCGGGGTGCAATCGCATAGTGAAGGGTCGAACATGAGCACTACAGGCGATGTACACGCTTTGGATGCGGTCCTGCGTGCGAACACAGCAGCTGCGTCCATCTCTGAATAAGGCCCATAGCCTGCCCCCTTGCTCTGCACTGCTATTACACCCAGCCTGCCCCCTTGCCCCGCACTACTACTACACCCAGCCTGCCTCCTTGCTCCGCACTACTACTACACCCAGCCTGCTTCCTTGCTCCGCACTACTACTACATCCAGCCTGCCCCCTTGGTCCGCACTACTACTACACCCAGCCTGCCTTCTTGCTCTGCACTACTACTACACCCAGCCTGCCTCCTTGCTCCGCACTACTACTACACCCAGCCTGCCTCCTTGCTCCGCACTACTACTACACCCAGCCTGCCTCCTTGCTCCGCACTACTACTACACCCAGCCTGCCTCCTTGCTCCGCACTACTACTACTACACCCAGTCTGCCTCCTTGCCCCGCACTACTACTACACCCAGCCTGCCTCCTTGCTCCGCACTACTACTACACCCAGCCTGCCTCCTTGCTCCGCACTACTACTACATCCAGCCTGCCCCCTTGGTCCGCACTACTACTACACCCAGCCTGCCTTCTTGCTCTGCACTACTACTACACCCAGCCTGCCTCCTTGCTCCGCACTACTACTACACCCAGCCTGCCTCCTTGCTCCGCACTACTACTACACCCAGCCTGCCTCCTTGCTCCGCACTACTACTACACCCAGTCTGCCTCCTTGCTCCGCACTGCTATTACACCCAGCCTGCCCCCTTGCCCCGCACTACTACTACATTCAGCCTGCCCCCTTGCTCCACACTACTACTACATCCAGCCTGCCCCCTTGCTCCGCACTACTACTGCACCCAGCCTGCCCCCTTGCTATGCACTAATATGCCCAGCCTTCCCTCCTGCTCCGCACTATTACTACTCCCAACCTGGCCCCTGCTTCCCTCTACTATTACCCCCAGCCTGTTTCCCACTACTTCTACTCCCAACCTGATCCCGGCTTTCCACTATCCCAACCTGCCCCCTGCTCCCCCTACTACTACTACTCCCATCCTGCACTATGCTTCCAACTACTACTACTCCCATGCTGGCCCCTGCTTCCCACTACTCTCATCCTGCACCTGCCTCCCACTACTACTCCTGGCACCTGCCAGATCCGTTCACCCGGCTGACAGGGCTTGGCTCTCCCTGACAGCGACAGCCCTACTACTAAACATAAGTAGAAGCCGTCGCTGGTTGGAATAACAATAAATGTAGACAACTGGACAGTAAAGTCTATGTTTGAACTGACTTTCATCTGTGGGATCAATCCTATTCCCTGTGATGTTTTCACAGGTGTAAGTGTGGCGTACGCCGCACTTAAAATACCACCAATTTCCATAGTTTTGTTAGGAGCCCCTCAGGGCTGCAAGCAAAAATCTTCAAGTTGGGCTCTAAAAGGGGCCGCGAGGGTGCGATTTTGGGTGCCGTTGCCAGAATTTACATGCGACAATGGCACCTCGCATCTTTCACGGAGAGTAGGATTTACCCCTTAATTTGTATTGCTTTCCAGTAATGGATAACATAACAATGGGGGTCATTCCGAGTTGCGTATGCACCGCAATGCTCAGGCGCGTCATATGTGTACAAAGAGGATCGGTGATGGGCGATGGATTTAATGAAGAATACATTCGCATAGCCAATCGCAAGGTGATTGACAGAAAGAGGGCGTTTGTGGGTGTCAACTGACCATTTTCAGGGAGTGTTTGGGAAAACGCAGGCGTGTCCAAGCGTTTGCAGGGCGGGTGTCTGACGTCAATTCTGGGACCAAAAAGACTGAAGTGATCGCAGTGGCTGAGTAAGTCCAGAGCTACTCAGAAACTGCAAAAAAAAATGTTGTGCCGTTGGCTGCAAAAGCATTCGCACACTTGCAAAGCGAAAATACACTCCTCCATGGGCGGCGACTATCTGATCGCAGCACTGCAAAAAGTTGCTAGCGAGTGATCAACTCGGAATGACCCCCCAATATCGTAGAGGAGACCTTTGTTTTGCAAGTAAAGAAACAGAGAAAATTGTGTAATCTCAATTTTTAGGGCTTGTGTAGCCAGACTGTTGATTTCCAGTCACTCGAGTGAATGTAGAAAAAGATAATAGACTAATGTCTTGGAGGAGTAACCAACAGAAAGCAACAGTCACTTTGTAAATTTGGGAGGGCAGGATCGAGCTGTTGCTAGGTGACAATGCTATTCCATAGAACAAAGAAACTTTTCAGATCATAGATTTCTGCAAACTACAGTTTGTCTTCAGGAGATTGCCACCTAGCAACAGCTGGTGGGCAGACTACCACACACCTGTTTGTTGCTCTGTGAGATCTTGGAGAGAGATAAAGTGGAGAGAGATAAAGGGGGAGATGTACTAAGCCTTGGAGAGTGATCAAGCTGAGAGAGACAAAGTACCAGACAATCTGCTCTTAACTGCCAAGTTACAGGATGTATTTGAAAAATGACAGGAGCTGACAGATTGGTACTTTATCTCTCTACAATATCTTTTTCCAAGCTTTGTTACATATGCCCCCTAATCATGCTTGCCTACTTTTGAAAACTAGTTTCAGTGAGATTCCAGGTGGCAGCAGAATACGCTGCGCTTTCTGTTGATGGGGTGTGTCATGCTCCGCCCAAAGGGCGTGTCTAGATCCAACTGTGGGTGTATTTATTGCCACTCACGGGTCTGTTTTGTTGCTATGGCAGGTGATAACTATAGTACTGTCAAAGTCAGAAAAATGTCTCAATGCACGTTGCCATATTTGCACCGCACACTGGTCCGCGCTGCGCGTGCGTGCGCTCTCCCGTGGATGCGCATACCCGCAATAACGTGCACTCGCAGGCGCGGTATGCGTATTTACGGTAGAGTTTACGTAGTCGTAGCGTGCGACTCATTCGTTACAAATGTTCACAATTAATGTAGTTTATAGATCATGGTCCCTTTGATAGATTCTGAAAGTTTGGTTAAAATACAATGTCCCAGAGCTGAGGAATCCCTCTTTATATCGTACGAAGGTTCTAACAGGAATCATACAGCAGTGTTTGGTACCCATCGGAAGAGTATTTAATTAGCAATATTCCGGTGTTGGTTTGGAGCGTATTAATCGCTCGTGCGAATAGTTATGGACATAAGAAGTTTATGTCCATTTCTATTAATTACACATACTCAGGTATGCGGCGGGAAACCCAGTTTCCCACCCACCTGAGCTGTTGGAAATCGTCACAGCCCACCTGTATGAATCACCCTATGACCTTTTGTTATGATACAGGGCCGAATTCCTTCGGCCAATGGACAATGGGATTGTAGGACCAGGAGATTGCATTGTGTGTGGGGCATAAATAGGCAGGCCGACCACATCCAGCTCTCACTCTCTCATCAACGGTTATCTGCTGATAGCCGGGAGCTGGATGTCCAGGCGCATGCGATCGTTTCCCCTTGTGCGTAAGTTTCTCTCCGTAAACATTGTCTTTCTGTGAGCCAATTTCTCTCATCTCATCTCTCTCTCTCTCTCTCTCTCTCTCTCTCTCTGTTCTGTTCTCTCATATCTCCCCTAGACTAGGCTAGTATTGTATTGTATTAGATAGTATTGTGTTGTATTGCATTTAGGTCAGTGTAGTATTGTCTTTTTTGTATTTATTGTTTAGTTCTGTGGTTAGGAAGTCTCTGTTATATTGTAGTGTATCAATTGTACTGTTATCCCCTTTTACAAGTATATTAGAGATAATACAGTTAATAGGCTTTAGAACCTAAACCAGCATCTGTGTATTTTCTATAGTGTTAAGTGTTCACTTGAGCGTCGGTGACGCTCAAGCAGCTTTGTAGATAGTCAGGTTACACAAGGTTGCACTTACACCCTGTACTCACGTTAAGGTATTCAGTGTATTTCATTGGTATAAGGTTTTAACATAAAGGTATAGTGTTGTAAGCGTCTGCATCGCTGGTGACCTCCTCGTGGTCTCGAGCGTATGCTACGCTACAGCGAATCATTCCCCTAGACATAACCAATAACGTGTCCTGTGATCGCTGGGCCGTGAGCGAACGTGACGCTTGAGCGTCTCGCCTACGGCTGAGCGATCGTTACGCAACTAGCGTACCATTACGGTACTTCTTAAGTAAACAGCGTACAGTGTTCTTAGCTTCATAAAGGGTTGCTTATACGACAAAGGAATTTAGCATTGTCAATTGCGGGCTCGTCCTATACTTCTCACATCTGCACTAGGTAGATCAGCAGACATTATCCCCCAGCAAAGGGTGGGAGATTGTCTCATAGTGCTGGCGGGATAAGCGTCTGCTTCGCTTAGATAAAGAGTGCTGAAGGAACCCGGGAACCGGAAGTAAGAACAAAACGCTTGTGTCTTTTAAAACTGTTTATTTTTCTTTTGTCTTGCGTACGCACGCATATATCTGCATTTCTGTTTCATTTTCGTATATCACTATTCCTGTTTGCCAATTTTATAGTTGATAGAAAGTGCTAAAAAGAGATTTGCTGTTATTTCATAGTAGAGGTGATAGTTAAAGTATAGAACAAACACACGGTTTGTCTGAGATACAAGGCAGTCAGTGTGGATTGCGGTAGATGATCAGGGATCATTTACATTGATAAAAATATATTGTGTTACGGTGGATCCTTTGCATTGCGTACACGTGTCGCTAACAAAGACTAGCGTACACAATCCAAAAGGCAGACGCACGCAGCGTACATTACGCAACGTAGCGTCCGGTTACGCTCACGTAGCTCAAGTCACGAAAAAGTTGAATTAGCGCAAAGCGATAATTAGCGCAAGGCGATAAGTAACGCACAGCGGTAGATAACGCGAAGCGGTAAATAACACAAATCTATTTTTGGAAAATCGGAAATTTAGTTTAACAGATCCTGCTCCTAATTGGTAACACTGTTGGGCTAAAGACAAATTTCTGCGCAGAAATAGATATAGAAACAAAAGTGTACATGTGTTGAGTGAGTGTGTTTTGTATACAAAAGTTTATATAACTTTAAGGTGGAACCAAAAGGAAAGCCGGGTACTCGTCAAGGGACATACGTGTAAGTGACATATACGGTGGCCAGGGAGGCATCCCTGGTTAAATAATATTTGAGCATTAGAGTATAGCGGACCATAAGGTAACAAGACCAGGAGGTCATAAGGTAACAAGACCAGGAGGTCGTAAGGTAAAAGGTCCGCTATAAAAGTCCAGTGGCACAACGCCTGGGGTGTTGGTGCAGAACCCATATAGGCCATACAAGCTCTGGCTGAAGGAATCGCAGCCGGAAACATAGATTCCATTGATCTTTCAGTACATGACAAGTAGTGCTCGTGTACTGAACGATTGGACCGCACGTAATTGTGTGCAGTAGTTAGTAATCTGACCTAATACCATTAGAGTAAAGTGGTCACAAACGCTATTTGTACATTCTGACGTGATTTGTGTAATTTTTTATTTTTGGAAGGGAAGTTCGCTGGTCACTCGGGAACTATCCAACAACCGATACTTACTGGGGACTGGTAGGTCCAGCACGCCCCAGTAAATAAAGGTTCACAGGGGCCCTAAGTTGGGTACAGCAGCTCTGGCTACAGTGATTGCAGCACAGGCCAACGTGGGCGAGAAGTAAGTGGGGTACTTGATAAACCACCACCGCCGGCCTGCCCAAGGACATCTTGGTTTGTTTGTAAGGGTTCGCTGAAAGCCTTGATATTCAAGGAGGAATAGGCAACGCCTGCAGATTATGGGGGCCATTTGTTCAGGTAGGGGGCGATCAACCTCGGTTCGGGTTGATTCAGAGAACCGATCCATCGGGTCGGCACGATATGTGATGTGTAAGAAATATGGAAATCACGCTGAAGTTTTATGTGATGAATGGGAGAGAATGACTGTACAAGACAGGGACAAATTCCCAAGAATAGGTAGCTTCAGTCCAGTAGTGTTACAAAATTTAAGGAGGAGGATAAGTCTCGTTGAACCAACGAAGAGACAAAATAAACATTATGAATATTTACAGTTATGGCAACAGGAAAGTGAATTACAAAAAGAGTCTATTGACTTTTCTGACTCTTATCTTGAGGGGAGAGACATGGCAGCAGGAGAGGAGTTGATTGCGGAGAGAAAAGCACAAAAGTGGAACAATAAAAACGCTCTTAGCAACTGTAATATAGATTATAAGGATAAGTGTAATAAATGTAACCATGATTATTGTAATACTGTTGAATGTACAACTATTAACCTGTGCAAGCTGCACCCCATGTCAAACCTCCCTCAGGAATACAAACAAGAAAGTGAGCCCAGAACGATGTCGGCACCTCTTCCAGAAGCCATCCTACAAGACATCCAGGTGGACACGACCAAATTGGTAAAGGCAATAATCGAACCCCCTAACAGAGGGTCAGGTGAGGTCGTGTCCACAGGTACGTACAATGTTTCATATCACGCACAAACAGATGTACCCCATATTGTAAGACCAACACAAGATGATGTAACTGAGCTCGATCTGGCCAGGGTGATCTCAGTCCCCAATGGGAAGACTGACGATCAGGGAATCATTCCCGTCAAGGACAGTGCAATGCGCTGTCTCTTGTCCCGGACCGAATTGAGATCAATTATGTCCGAATTTCCTGATCCTGGGAAAAATCTAGCCAAATGTCAAAGGTTTATTAAAGAACTAGGAAACGCCACAGAACCCACCAACAAAGAGTGGCGGACAGTGCTGAGGGCATGTTTGCCCTCCAGGGTTGACCCTGAAAAATTCATTGCTGATTGTAAATTAAACATGGAGGTACCCTGTATGGAGGAACACAATCAGGAATGTATTAGGCAGATTAACCGACAGTTAGGAATATATTTCCCAACCACTGTCAAGTGGAGTGAAATTTTCTCCATAAGGCAAAACGAAAAGGAAAATGTTTCTAATTATTTCAATCGAGCACTGCAAATAATGGCTAGGAACACTGGGATCGCAGACATCAAGACAAATGCACAACATAAAGGAATAGCGGTTAAGGTATTAATGAATGGTTTAAAGGATGAATTAAAAACAAGGGTACTGACCACCAACCCAAACTGGAGAGATATCTCGGTGGCCGCACTAAGAGAGGCCGTCATTAATCATGACCAGAATATCACCAGGTACAGAGAGTCACAAAAAGATAAGTTAATGGCAGCAAATATTCAGGCCCAAACCACAAGATCACCCCAACAAAAGCCCCACACCCCTGCGAGAAACCCAGATATGGTAGTCTGTTACCATTGTCATAAAAAGGGACACATTGCAAGAGATTGTAGATCAAGAGAAAGACAACGACATAATCATGGTATCCAAGGAACCAGGGAAGTACAGGGGAAACGATTGATGATGATGAGCATCCGAGCGTTTGAGGAGGCATCAAATCAACCAAAACCTCAGGTCATTGACACGTGGAGGGAGCCCAGGATTTGTTACCATTGTAGGAGAGAAGGGCATTATGCCAGCAACTGTAATAACACACATAAAGTTAGACCCCCTAGACCAAGAAATGAGCAAAATTACAATACACACCATTATAATCAAGGATCATATAGTTAGGAAAGGTGATCATTAGGACTGATGGTAAGCCTGAGGTAACGGTTAGTAAATTGGGAGGTCATTCACTGAAGACACAGGAATGACCAGGTTAAACGTTGTAAATGTATTTGTGAAAAATGTTTTTTCTTTCTCTCTCTATCCCCATCTCTGACGATTATTGGTAAGAATTCAAACATTGCATATTCGCTTGGTCCTTGCAGAAGTCTACCAAACCCCAGCATGACCTATCCACCACAATGTATTCTGGCCAGATACAGACAGTGGAATAATGCAAGTGCTGGTGGGGAGGGACTGCTCAAGGAAACCATTAGACACGTAGATACGACAGCCAAATAGTCTGACAATGTTTTCTTAATGTTGACAATGTTTAAAAAATGCTTTGTTTCTCTTTTCCTATTGATGGTTAATGTCGAGTTATGTAATATATATATGCATATGAATTGTTCTCTATCTCTTTTGTTTTTTTGTTGTCTCTCTCTTCTCACTCATGTTTTCATGGTTTAAAGATGGTATGTCACCCCTCAGTTGGACCAATGGTAATGCCAGATTTTTGCTCCTTACAGAAAGATCGCCGGTTAGGAAGGAATATTGCATCACCAGAATGTTCGTTTGAAGACTGAGAGACAACACCTTTGAGAGGACAGCAGAACAAGAAGAACAACAAGACGAGAGAACTTATTATCGTAACGAGTTCTCTCCCCCTCAAACTGATTTTCTTATACCCCATTTACAAATTTCTTCTTTTCTCCTCCTGTAAGATGGACTTGCCCCAAGAGACTGTGATATGGATTTTTCCCGTTAACCATGATGTTGACCAGAGCAGTCTGTTTCGGTGAGAGTACCAGTGAGGTCGAGAAAGGATCCAGAAAGGTCCTGATGACTGAGACGGAGGTGTAAATTTCCAATAGCAACCCAATCACCAAGCAAAGGCGAGTACCGGGCACGATCTAACAACCATGTTATTTGTAAACAACTGTGAAGGAATGTTAGTTCAAAAAGAAAGTTGTATCTGTAGGCTCTGTAACAAAGAAATGCCAATCCAGTTTTAATATCCATATGGACCGGCATCCATTGAGTGACTATCACTCCTTAGTGGGTAATGTGTTAAATAAGACCGATTGTTGGGTATGCTCTCAAGTACCTCAGGGACACAGCAAATCAGGGCTAGTACCATTTCCTTTAACGTTAGGGGAGGTACTTGAGCTAAGTGGTGGGAGACCGGTGGACCGGAGGTTTAATATCTCCAGCCCTCCTAGTTTGAAGCTCCACCAATACCATGTGGATAGGTCCCTCATATGTTTTAACATCTCCAATCCCAGAAAACCGGGAAATTGGGAAGTGTCATGGAGCAACCTTACCATGACCTTTTCACACAGAGCAGATAGAATGCCTACAGATACAGAGCTCGTACGCCACATAGCCAGTAGAGGAAAGTCTTTCCGGTATCGATATACCTTAAGAAATAGGATTACTAGAGTTGGAGAGGTATCACCAGGATACTGTGCACATATCGTACAAACCGATACGTGCATTAAGCAGTTGGAAGAATTAGGGTCAGGAGATTTCACCTGGAAGGTTTGTAACATGGTCATGTCCTTCTCCGTCCCTTATGTTCTCCCCGATGATGCATATTTCATATGCGGGAGAAAGGCGTACAAATGGCTAGCCCCAAACTCTGAAGGATTGTGTTATATTGGAAAAGTATTGCCTGAAGTGATGACTGTTACACATGACAAAATGAAGGACATACACCGTGGTGCCCAAGCTCCTTATACTCACACTCATTACGAGCACCGAGTTAAAAGACAACTGTCAGAAAGGTTAGAGCATCCGGCCTCTGATCTTATCCATGAATCCACCGGGATTCAGGTTCTGGTAGCGTTAGATTTCACTCGCACCGCTCGAGGAGTGATGAATTATAGATACATTTCCGCACTCGCCAATTTGTTAGATAATATCACTGAAATGTATGATGACACATTTAGATACACTGGAAGAGAACTTCAAGCTTACAAAACAGAACTAGTTCAGCATAGGATGGTTCTTAATTATCTTACAGCAGTAACAGGCGGATATTGTGTTACATTGGCAACACAGTACGGCATAAAGTGTTGCACGTATATCACAAATAGCACCGAGGATCCGGTAGAGGTCATAGACCAAAAGATGGACGATATTCTCCAATTGAAGTGGGAATTTCGTCGAAAACACAATCTCACCCTTGCTGCTGTAGGTAATGAGCTGACTAGTTGGGTGTCATGGTTGAACCCGCGAAATTGGTTCTCCGGTTTGGGGGACTGGGCTCAAGGAGTCATAATGGATGTTGGAAAGTTTCTACTATGTATCTTGGGTGTCATTATATCGATTGGATTGATATTTAGATGCGGGCAGGCTTTAATGAGGTGCAAACAAAGTACAAAAGTGATGAGCTTGAGGAGTGAGGAAACTGTAATTAACCTGGATTTGATTTATGACCCAATGATAGAAACCAGAATGTGATGAAAAATGCGATTATGCGGTCCGTTTCTTTCACCTGTTTTTCTGCTTTTTCTCCAAGATACAAAGACCCCCTTGGACGAGGAAGCTGACGAGACGAGATGTATACAGACAACAGACAAGCACCAAAGAAGAAGATTTGACAACTTTAAATATGGACACTTGATGAACTTTGCCATGGATCCCCAGTTTCCCTAGTATCTTTAAACTCACGCTAGCCCAACATTTTTGTAAATCTGATGGCTCAGACAAAGCTATTTGCTCATGCCTAAGGAGCAATACAGCGCAAAGAAGACGACTCTCAACAGATACCGAAAACAACTTCGACGACAGATGTACATTTCCCTGACATAGAATATCATTGCATTTTTCGTAAGTGTTCTTTATCTTCATCTCTACAACCCTCAGGTAGCGACACACATAGACGATAGGGAATACAGGCACAGATATCAGCAACCACATACCTCCCCCATTCATGTATCATCAACTAAAATGTGCATCCCCATTTTGTTACAACCACAGCCAAAATGAGCTCGGTAAAGTTTGACAGCCCATCCACAGACCTGTACCACAGGATAAGAAGGAATTCAAATGTATACTTCGCAATACCTCGAAGCTTGATTTACAACACGTACGGCACGATGATACATGACCCCCCAAACATGGATTCATACACACATGCTTCTGCTATCTCACTAGGTCATACCCTCTTCACACCTTCTCCTCTCTCCTCCCCTACCCAACCATGGAAATCAATTAACCCCTGACTTACATTTTTCTCCTTAAATGTTTTGTGGCAGTTATTATTGACTGCCAAAGGGTGGACTGTCAAAGTCAGAAAAATGTCTCAATGCACGTTGCCATATTTGCACCGCACACTGGTCCGCGCTGCGCGTGCGTGCGCTCTCCCGTGGATGCGCATACCCGCAATAACGTGCACTCGCAGGCGCGGTATGCGTATTTACGGTAGAGTTTACGTAGTCGTAGCGTGCGACTCATTCGTTACAAATGTTCACAATTAATGTAGTTTATAGATCATGGTCCCTTTGATAGATTCTGAAAGTTTGGTTAAAATACAATGTCCCAGAGCTGAGGAATCCCTCTTTATATCGTACGAAGGTTCTAACAGGAATCATACAGCAGTGTTTGGTACCCATCGGAAGAGTATTTAATTAGCAATATTCCGGTGTTGGTTTGGAGCGTATTAATCGCTCGTGCGAATAGTTATGGACATAAGAAGTTTATGTCCATTTCTATTAATTACACATACTCAGGTATGCGGCGGGAAACCCAGTTTCCCACCCACCTGAGCTGTTGGAAATCGTCACAGCCCACCTGTATGAATCACCCTATGACCTTTTGTTATGATACAGGGCCGAATTCCTTCGGCCAATGGACAATGGGATTGTAGGACCAGGAGATTGCATTGTGTGTGGGGCATAAATAGGCAGGCCGACCACATCCAGCTCTCACTCTCTCATCAACGGTTATCTGCTGATAGCCGGGAGCTGGATGTCCAGGCGCATGCGATCGTTTCCCCTTGTGCGTAAGTTTCTCTCCGTAAACATTGTCTTTCTGTGAGCCAATTTCTCTCATCTCATCTCTCTCTCTCTCTCTCTCTCTCTCTCTCTCTCTGTTCTGTTCTCTCATATCTCCCCTAGACTAGGCTAGTATTGTATTGTATTAGATAGTATTGTGTTGTATTGCATTTAGGTCAGTGTAGTATTGTCTTTTTTGTATTTATTGTTTAGTTCTGTGGTTAGGAAGTCTCTGTTATATTGTAGTGTATCAATTGTACTGTTATCCCCTTTTACAAGTATATTAGAGATAATACAGTTAATAGGCTTTAGAACCTAAACCAGCATCTGTGTATTTTCTATAGTGTTAAGTGTTCACTTGAGCGTCGGTGACGCTCAAGCAGCTTTGTAGATAGTCAGGTTACACAAGGTTGCACTTACACCCTGTACTCACGTTAAGGTATTCAGTGTATTTCATTGGTATAAGGTTTTAACATAAAGGTATAGTGTTGTAAGCGTCTGCATCGCTGGTGACCTCCTCGTGGTCTCGAGCGTATGCTACGCTACAGCGAATCATTCCCCTAGACATAACCAATAACGTGTCCTGTGATCGCTGGGCCGTGAGCGAACGTGACGCTTGAGCGTCTCGCCTACGGCTGAGCGATCGTTACGCAACTAGCGTACCATTACGGTACTTCTTAAGTAAACAGCGTACAGTGTTCTTAGCTTCATAAAGGGTTGCTTATACGACAAAGGAATTTAGCATTGTCAGTACTAAAAGCAGCGGAAAGGAAAAAAAAAAGAGAGTAATAATATAGGTACACTAGAGTTATAATAGGTGCACTCTATGTTAAGGTACCATGTACATTTGTGAGAAGAGACGGACAAATAGAAAAATAGAATGCCTACAGTATATACAATGGTGTGTGATTGTGTGAGATAGATATATATATATATTTATAACATACAAGGAAACATATTTATACCCTCCCAAACAAGCACTCATTAATGGAATCATACTCACCTGTCCAGGCGTCAGCGGCTACAGCGTGACCAACTGTGCGGCATCCCGGTCGCGGAGTGGTGACGTCAGCCTGCTTAGTCGAGCGGGGAGTCTATCGCGGGAATGCCAGGCAACCCCAAGCTCAAGACGTCATTGAAGACGCTTCCCTCTGCTAATCCTAGCCACTCACAGGGCTCTGACTGTCGGCGGACGCACTGGGCAGGGATTACGTCACCATTACAACTCGTTGCTGGGCAACACCTAAACAGAAAAAAAAAACTTAATAAAATATACAGTGTAAAACACAATAAATTAAACAAAAATTAAACAATACCCAGCTGAACTACTCGGACTATCGTCCACAGTTGACTATACTCATGGTGCTTACAGACTAGTATATAAACAACATAATAAGAATTATAAGACAAAAACCACACATGTGATAATATAAAAATATACATGACAATAACCTAAGACATAAAATATACCCAAAGGGAACACTGAGGGGAATATCAATCAACCATATATAGTTAATGAATCTGTTATCAAATATATTTATAATAATACGGCCAATAAGCAAATAAATTATGGATAACAAGTGTATCTATGTATACTGTCATGTAAAAAATGTCTAATAAATGACCAGACAGGATTTACAGGAAGCATTGGAGACCTAACGTCTCATTAAGGCCACGTGGTGATAAGGTGTTGAGAACATAAATCCACCTGCTCTCTCGTTGTAAAAGGATCCTGTTCCGATCCCCACCACGGTGTGAGGGGGGGACATGATCTATTATGATTGCCCGCATGCTAGCCACCGTATGTCTCACCTGCATACAGTGGCGGGCAACCGGTTGTTCACTGGAGCCCTTCTCCAGTGCCTGTTTGATGGCACTGCGATGAAGTGCCATCCGTTCACGAAATTGCCGCTGAGTTTTGCCTATATAGGCCAACCCACAGGGGCACTTGAGCATGTATATTACGTAGGTGGTTGTACATGTCACTCGATGCTGAATCTTGAACTGTTTGCCCGTCTGAGGGTGACTAAAATGTGATCCCGTCAGTAGTGTATTGCAGGTTGAGCAGCCCAAACATCGGAAGCACCCAACTTTGGGGCGCAGAAAATGAGATTGTTCCACTTTAGTCAGGGAAAAAACATCCAATTTTACAACACTATCCGCTATACTTTTACCCTTAGTGTAACTTGGAAGTAACTTGGATCCCACTAAAGCTGGTAATGTGGGGTCAGTGTTTACAATTGGCCACAATTTCTTAGCCTGTTTAACTAAAGAAGGGGTAGCTGTGGTGTATTTATTAACCCACGGGATCCTAGGGGCCTGTTGAATACCCCCCCCCCTATCAGAATCAATAGATAATAATGATTCTCTGGTATGACTTAAAGCTTTTGTTTTGTTTGCCTCTAGTTCTGATAACGAATATCCACGTGCCACAAATTTATTTACCATCTGATCCATAGTATCTATTGTTTGTTGTGGATCAGATATAATCCTCCTAGCCCGTAAGAATTGGGAGTAAGGTAAACCCTTGCGTGTGGTAAGTGGATGGAAACTTTCATTATGTAACACCGAATTCCTATCAGTGGGTTTCACATACAGATTGGTGCATATAGTACCTTCTTGTATTGATATCGCCACATCAAGGAAATGTATCTGTTGTGCTGAGATCTGGAACGTGAATTTAATCACACTATTGGGGCATTATGTGCTTCCAATAAACTCCTCAATATATGTTCAGGGCCTGACCAGAGAATCAATAAATCATCTATGTACCTCTTGTAAAGGCACATAGATGGCTCTATCTCAGGGCCAAAAAGTTGTGTTTCCACTGCGTACATATAGGCGTTCGCGTACGATGGGGCCACCGGGGACCCCATCGCACAACCTGCCAGTTGTAGGTATACGCGCCCATTGAATGAAAAATAATTGCGGGTCAACACCAGAGATAATAATTGTAAGAATACCTCCACTGGTGGGCCTAGATATAGTGGGTTATCAGTGATCAGAGACCGTACCGCCTCCACACCTGCACCATGGGGGATGCAGGTATAGAGGCTGGTGACGTCAGCGCTGCAAAGTAGCAATTGATCAGGGAGTGGTGTCAATTTGCTCAACTGTACCAGTAAGGCAGTGGTGTCCCTGAGGTATGACGGAACTGCCTGGATACAGGGATTTAGATATACATCCAGAAAAATAGAAACTGGGTGGTATAGCGAATTACGTGCCGACACAATAGGTCGGCCAGGTGGTTGTGATAGGGACTTGTGCACTTTAGGCACTGTGTAGAATAGAGGCACTGTGGGGGAATCAACGGTCATGGCTCGAACCTGTTCCTCAGTTAGAGTACCTGTGACTACACACTGTGAAAGGAATACGTCTAGTTCCCTTTTGTACTGTCCGGTAGGGTCAAAAGTCAGCAATTTATAAGTAGAGGCATCGGCAAGCTGTCGATGACTTTCCGCCACGTAATCTGTGAGGTCCTGTATTACGACAGCGCCCCCCTTGTCTGCTTGTCGCACTACCAGATCGGTTCTGGATGATAAGTCTTTCAACGCTTGCTGTTCCTGAGTTGAGAGATTAGGATAACTCTGAACCTGTGCGGCTTGAGTATATGAATGTTCCATCATCCTAGAAAACGTCCGTATAGAGGGGTTGTTAGTATTAGGGTCAAACTTAGAGCGAGGTGCTACCTGCCGTAATTTAGCAGGAACCGTAGTATCACGAAAAGGTTCCTTTGAGGTGCCAAAGTGTTCCTTAAGGCGCAAAGTCCTATTAAATTTGTAATTTTCTACCTGTGCCAAAAAGGCATCTGGTTTAGTCGTTGGCACAAAGGACAGGCCTCTTGATAACACTTTGACTACAGCTGTTGTAAGGGGGGTGGCTGATAGATTAATTACAAGATCGGTTAGCGGCGGGGGGGACGTCGTGCGTTGAATCCTCTTGTTCTGCCCCGACCGCCACTGTATGCAGGTGAGACATACGGTGGCTAGCATGCGGGCAATCATAATAGATCATGTCCCCCCCTCACACCGTGGTGGGGATCGGAACAGGATCCTTTTACAACGAGAGAGCAGGTGGATTTATGTTCTCAACACCTTATCACCACGTGGCCTTAATGAGACGTTAGGTCTCCAATGCTTCCTGTAAATCCTGTCTGGTCATTTATTAGACATTTTTTACATGACAGTATACATAGATACACTTGTTATCCATAATTTATTTGCTTATTGGCCGTATTATTATAAATATATTTGATAACAGATTCATTAACTATATATGGTTGATTGATATTCCCCTCAGTGTTCCCTTTGGGTATATTTTATGTCTTAGGTTATTGTCATGTATATTTTTATATTATCACATGTGTGGTTTTTGTCTTATAATTGTTATTATGTTGTTTATATACTAGTCTGTAAGCACCATGAGTATAGTCAACTGTGGACGATAGTCCGAGTAGATTAGCTGGGTATTGTTTAATTTTTGTTTAATTTATTGTGTTTTACACTGTATATTTTATTAAGTTTTTTTTTTTTTTTCTGTTTAGGTGTTGCCCAGCAACGAGTTGTAATGGTGACGTAATCCCTGCCCAGTGCGTCCGCCGACAGTCAGAGCCCTGTGAGTGGCTAGGATTAGCAGAGGGAAGCGTCTTCAATGACGTCTTGAGCTTGGGGTTGCCTGGCAACGGGACTTTCATTCCCGCGATAGACTCCCCGCTCGACTAAGCAGGCTGACGTCACCACTCCGCGACCGGGATGCCGCACAGTTGGTCACGCTGTAGCCGCTGACGCCTGGACAGGTGAGTATGATTCCATTAATGAGTGCTTGTTTGGGAGGGTATAAATATGTTTCCTTGTATGTTATCACTTGTGTATGATCTGTCCCTGAAGACGGGGGTTAGTCCCCGAAACGGCGTAGGACGTCAATAAAGATTTATCACTTGTTTATCCCGTCTGCTGAGTGCCGCTGACCTCCTCATCTATCTACTTGGATCTTGCCATAGATCACAGAGGGCACCGCAGCAAGTATTACGCTACATACCCATTCGAGTGTCGAACCTAATCGCTATCTATATATATTTATATATATATAGCAGTAGAAAAAAGAGGCGGCACTCGGAGACTGTGTAATCAAAGTGTATTAAACAAAAGTGGCATCAACGTTTCGGGGACCAGTTCCCCTTCTTCAGGATAAAGTGACAGTGCATAAAACAGTGCTTAAATACCATTTAAGCACTGTTTTATGCACTGTCACTTTATCCTGAAGAAGGGGAACTGGTCCCCGAAACGTTGATGCCACTTTTGTTTAATACACTTTGATTACACAGTCTCCGAGTGCCGCCTCTTTTTTCTACTGCTCTCTGTACTGGAGGGAGACCCCCGGAGGGGTAGGGCACAGGAGCGAGACATATCCTACGGTGGATTACGTGAGTGCCGGGGCCATTGTACATATATAGATATATATATATATATATATATATATATATATATATACATACATACACATATACCGTATGTGTGTCACGAACCGGTCTCTCACCTTTGCGGGTTCTGGGGTTCGTCCGTTGCTGGTGCGGTTGCTCGCGGTGCTGTGCGCCCGTGTGGGGACGCGGCGTGGTCGGTGGCACAGGTAATGCAGAGTCTGGGAACTGGGAGTGCGGGGCCCAAATGGCCTAAGGCACTGCGATGTGTCTGCTGTATAGGAGGTGGCCATGTTGGAGACCAAATAGGTAATACAGAGCACCTGTGAAAACACCTGTGGGCAGGTGTAAGCCAATCCCGTGCTTGTGCTGCCTTTAAGTAGGCTGGGATTATGTTACTCTGGGCCAGTGCTTTGTTGTATCAACGCTGTGCTCTAGCTCTGAGCTCTCTCCGTGCATTCCTGTGTGATTCCCGTGGTCCAGATATCGCCTCCGTTCCCAGAGGCCCGTCTGCAACCTTCACTGCTAAAGATCCACCGGCTCCCCGCTGTGCTGTCAGTTAATCACGCACCTACTGGTAACAATTGGATTCCCAGAGTCTTGCATGAGGAAACCCTGTCTGCCTGCTTTCAACCATACAGAGTTTGGAGGATTCCACTAACTTCAGCTGTTCGTTTGTTCTGCTCTGCATTTAACCCGTTCATCACTTATATCATCTGCTACAGTCTCACAGTGATCTCCGGAACTCGCAAGTAACCCAATTTAGTACTTTTACTTTCTATGTTGCCATTACAAGGATAATTCTTCACAGTCTCTCAGTTACCTCTCATAACTTCATTGCAAATCCTCACAGTTATTTCTTCATGTCTGCTTTACCCAGTTAAACACATTCTACAGTTCAGCATCAAAGCTTGTTTATATTTGGACAATTTAACATTTATTCTCCAGCCTGTTTTAAACGCAATTCCATGAACATTTCTTTTATTTTTTCTTTAAGATATATCCTGCATATTATTTCTATTATTCATGCAATACGTCAGTATACTATGGTGATTAATAACTTGCCATTTACCACTTTACTGATTGTTATTTTGAATAAATATATGAAACTGAACTTTCTTCGTCCTCCCTGCTTTCTTCATACCCCAGCACCTACACCTGTGGTTGGTCCCGGGTTATCGGATTCACAAAAACACCCGGACCTGACAGTAAGCACTGGCCACATGGATCCGTCAAGTGACCAATTCGCAGGAGGCGGTGCTACGTCAGATATCCTTTCCCGTCTGGAAAACCAGGAGTCTATACAGACACAAATAGTGCAGTTTATGCAAACTATGGCAGACCGTTTAGAGACTCTTCATTCGGCTATTAAAACGTCTCAAGTCCAGATTCCAACTCCGGTTGTCCCGGTTACCACTACAGCTTCTCCTGTGACGCTGCCTACGTCCCGCTTGCAGTTACCCTCTCCGAGTAAGTTTGACGGAACTCCAAAACTTTGCAGAGGATTCCTGAATCAATGCGAGATCCAGTTCGAACTGTTGTCTGCCAGTTTCCCATCAGCTCGTTCTAAGGTTGCATATATTATTGCCCTCCTCTCCGGTCAGGCTCTGGAGTGGGCATCACCATTATGGGAAAGAGGTGATCCTATCCTCTCTAATTACAAGGAGTTCGTATCATCCTTCCGGAGAATCTTTGACGAACCAGGCAGGACCACCTCAGCATCTTTGGAGATTCTCCGTCTACGTCAAGGTTTACGTCCTGTCAGTCAATATATTATTCAGTTTCGCACGTTGTCTTCAGAGTTAAACTGGAATGAGGAGGCCCTGATCGCCGCGTTTTGGAATGGACTTTCAGAGAGAATCAAGGATGATTTAACTATCCGGGATGTGCCAACTAAACTGGATGAATTGATTTCTCTCTGTAACAAACTTGACCTACGCTACAGGGAGCGAAGTTTAGAGAAATCCAGGGCAGAGCGATCCAGTCCACGTTATCATCTTAGGCCTCAACAAGATTCTTCATCACAGTCTCCGGTAACGACAGAAGAACCTATGCAGATTGGGCGCTCTCGCCTCACAGAGGAGGAACGACTTCGTCGTCGACAGGGTAACCTCTGCATGTACTGTGGGTCCTCCGAACATTTAGTTAAATTCTGCAAACTCCGACCGGGAAACTCTCGCTCCTAGCTTATTCAAGAGAGGTTAAGCTAGGAGTTACTTTAGAATCACGTTCTGGGAAAGAGCCGACCTTGTCTATTCAATTAGAAGTTCCAAGTTCTACAGTGAAAGTTTCAGCTCTCCTAGATTCCGGGGCAGCCGAGAACTTCATCTCCTCAGCCTTTGTCTTACGGTCTAAAGTTCAAACCATGCCTCTGGAAGCAGCAGTTGCTGTTACAGCAGTGGATGGAAGTCGAATTCCAGATGGTATAATTACTCATCGAACCGTATGTCTCAAGATGAAAGTTGGTGTGCTCCATTCCGAATACGTCTCCTTCTACGTGATTCCCAAAGCCTCTCAAGATGTGATACTTGGTTTACCTTGGCTGCAGAAACATAATCCTCAACTTAATTGGCAAACCATGGAAGTCCTTTCGTGGGGTAAATTTTGTACCAAGGACTGTTTAGCCTCAATTGTACCTCTCCGGTCAATTAGCCTTCCCGACCTACCTCCGGTGTATCAATCCTTTGCGGATGTTTTCAGTAAACAAGCAGCAGACTCTCTACCTCCTCATCGCGAATGGGACTGCCCAATCGTCCTGGTTCCGGGTAAAACCCCTCCTAGGGGACGAATTTATCCGCTATCCATCCCAGAGACGCAAGCTATGTCTGATTATATACAGGAAAATCTAACCAAAGGATTTATCAGACCATCTTCTTCACCTGCAGGAGCTGGATTCTTTTTCGTTAAGAAGAAGGACGGTGGGTTACGACCATGCATAGATTACCGTGGACTCAATGAGATCACTGTGAAAAATAAGTACCCATTACCCTTAATTCCAGAATTATTTGATCGGGTAAAGGGAGCTACTGTGTTTACAAAATTGGATCTCCGAGGGGCCTACAATTTAATCCGCATCCGGGCAGGGGACGAGTGGAAGACTGCTTTTAATACCCGGGATGGGCATTACGAATACCTTGTAATGCCTTTTGGTCTTTGTAATGCACCTGCAGTTTTTCAAAGCTATGTGAATGAACTTTTTCGTGATCTTCTCTACAAGTGTCTAGTAGTGTACCTGGATGATATCCTAATATTCTCTAAGGATCTAAAGTCTCACCGTCACCAAGTTAAAGAGGTACTGACACGTCTGAGGGAAAATCAACTTTATTGTAAGTTAGAGAAGTGCACCTTTGAAGTATCTTCCTTGGTTACATCATTTCTGGATCAGAGCTATGTATGGATCCCGGTAAGGTACAAGCTATCCGAGATTGGTCCACTCCTACAACTCTCAAGGGGATTCAGCGATTTCTTGGCTTTGCTAATTTCTATAGGAGATTCATTAAGAATTATTCTTCATTAGCTGCTCCCATCACAGCCCTAACTCGCAAGGGAGCAAATCCTACGAACTGGTCTTCTGAAGCAATCAAAGCCTTCTCTGATTTAAAGCAAGCCTTTGGGTCAGCACCCATTCTTCGACAACCTGATTTGAATCGTCCCTTTCTACTAGAGGTGGATGCATCTACAGAAGCAGTAGGAGCTGTGTTGTCACAAGTCTTTGAAGATAAAAAGGTCCATCCCTGCGGATATTTCTCCCGTAAGTTCCTCCCGGCAGAACGTAATTATGCAATCGGTGAGCAAGAATTACTTGCCATCAAGTTGGCATTTGAGGAGTGGAGATACCTTCTAGAAGGAGCACAACATCGCATTACAGTTTATACTGATCATAAGAATCTTCTATATCTGCAGTCAGCTCAGTGCTTGAATCCACGACAAGCTAGATGGGCGCTTTTCTTCACACGATTCAATTTCAAGCTCACCTATCGACCAGGGTCTCAGAACAAAAAGGCAGATGCCCTTTCTCGGTCCTTTGCTTCTTCTGAATCAAATGATGCTACCACGAATCAAGCCATTGTGAATCCTACGTCCTTTTTAATGACTCGAACCTCTCCAGTTCCTCCGCCTGGCAAAACCTTTGTCGCCACAAATCTTCGTAAACGGCTGCTTACCTGGGCTCACTCCTCTTCCTTCATGGGTCATCCTGGGGTTCTAAAGACTCTCAAATTTATTTAACAGTCTTATTGGTGGCCACGTCTCAAAGCCGATGTCCAAGAGTTTATAGCAGCATGTCCTAAATGTGCACAACATAAGAGTCCAAGAAGTTCTCCACCAGGTTTATTACATCCATTATCCATACCCAAACAACCATGGACTCATATCTCAATGTATTTCGTGACCGATCTACCTCCATCAAAAGGGCGAAATACCATTTGGGTGATAGTGGATCGATTTTCGAAAATGGCACATTTCATTCCATTAACTGGGTTACCATCAGCCCCTTTACTAGCCAGATTGTTCATCTCTGAAATCTTCAAGTTGCATGGCCTTCCTCGAGAGATCATCTCTGATCGGGGAACACAGTTTGTGGCCAAGTTTTGGAGATCGCTTTGTTCATCTTTAAATGTCAAGTTGAATTTTTCTTCTGCATATCATCCTCAGACAGATGGACAAACTGAGAGAGTCAACCAAGACCTTGAAACATTTCTCCGGATATATATATCGTCCTCACAGGATGACTGGGTTGACTACCTTCCATTGGCAGAATTTGCTCATAATAATCTCTTCCATTCATCTTCAGAATCTACGCCCTTTTATATTAACTTCGGCTTTCATCCTCGTGTGCCAGAGTTCCATCCATTGCCAGCCCTAGAGGTTCCAGCAGCAGATCAAGAACTTCAACGTCTATCTAGAATCTGGAGTTGTGTGCGTAAGTCGTTGGTCAAAACTTCCGCTCGTTATAAATCTTTCGCAGATAGAAAACGTAAAGCTGTACCGAATTACAAGGTGGGGGACCAAGTTTGGATTTCTACGCGCAATCTCAGGTTCAAAGTTCCTTCTAAGAAATTTGCTCCCAAGTTTATTGGTCCATTTCCCATTGTAAAGGTACTCAATCCTGTGTCATACAAAGTCAAGTTGCCACCATCTTTGAGAATTCCTAACGCCTTTCATACATCTTTATTGAAGCCTTTGATTCTCAATAAGTTTCGTACTACCCAGTCCAAATCTCCTAAAGTTGACTCTGTGCAAGATGAGGAATTTGAAGTTAAAGAGATTGTAGACTCACGTTCTCGATATGGACGTTTACAGTTTTTGGTCGACTGGAAGGGTTACGGTCGGAGGAGAGATCCTGGGTTTTCTCTGAAGATGTTCATGCTCCAAGACTGGTACAGAAATACTTCTCCAAAAATCCTGATAAGGTTCAAAGGTGTTCGGAGACCACCCGTAGAAGAGGGGGTACTGTCACGAACCGGTCTCTCACCTTTGCGGGTTCTGGGGTTCGTCCGTTGCCGGTGCGGTTGCTCGCGGTGCTGTGCGCCCGTGTGGGGACGCGGCGTGGTCGGTGGCACAGGTAATGCAGAGTCTGGGAACTGGGAGTGCGGGGACCAAATGGCCTAAGGCACTGCGATGTGTCTGCTGTATAGGAGGTGGCCATGTTGGAGACCAAATAGGTAATACAGAGCACTTGTGAAAACACCTGTGGGCAGATGTAAGCCAATCCCGTGCTTGTGCTGCCTTTAAGTAGGCTGGGATTATGTTACTCTGGGCCAGTGCTTTGTTGTATCAACGCTGTGCTCTAGCTCTGAGCTCTCTCCGTGCATTCCTGTGTGATTCCCGTGGTCCAGATATTGCCTCCGTTCCCAGAGGCCCGTCTGCAGCCTTCACTGCTAAAGATCCACCGGCTCCCCGCTGTGCTGTCAGTTAATCACGCACCTACTGGTAACAATTGGATTCCCAGAGTCTTGCATGAGGAAACCCTGTCTGCCTGCTTTCAACCATACAGAGTTTGGAGGATTCCACTAACTTCAGCTGTTCGTTTGTTCTGCTCTGCATTTAACCCGTTCATCACTTATATCATCTGCTACAATCTCACAGTGATCTCCGGAACTCGCAAGTAACCCAATTTAGTACTTTTACTTTCTATGTTGCCATTACAAGGATAATTCTTCACAGTCTCTCAGTTACCTCTCATAACTTCATTGCAAATCCTCACAGTTATTTCTTCATGTCTGCATTACCCAGTTAAACACATTCTACAGTTCAGCATCAAAGCTTGTTTATATTTGGACAATTTAACATTTATTCTCCAGCCTGTTTTAAACGCAATTCCATGAACATTTCTTTTATTTTTTCTTTAAGATATATCCTGCATATTATTTCTATTATTCATGCAATACGTCAGTATACTATGGTGATTAATAACTTGCCATTTACCACTTTACTGAATTGTTATTTTCAATAAATATATGAAACGGAACTTTCTTTGTCCTCCCTGCTTTCTTCATACCCCAGCACCTACACCTGTGGTTGGTCCCGGGTTAACGGATTCACAAAAACACCCGGACCTGACAATGTGTGTGTGTATGTATATATATATATATATATATATTACACCCAGTACACACAGCAAAATATTACATTATATCACACTAGTACATATTATTAAAAAAATGTGTGTGCCTCCCGTATATTTACAAGAGGGACAGTGCGCGCCAAACATATAGGGGAATGGCTTCATGGGGAAGTGGCGTGGCCACCAAATTCACATGACATTACCCTGCACAGTAGTGTACATGTGTCACATTACACCACACAGTAGTACCTCTTATACACATTACGCCAGGTAGAGCCCCTTAAACACATAACGCTAGGTAGAGCCTTATACACATTATGCCAGGTAGCCCCCTATAAACATTACGTCAGGTAGAGACCCTACACCTGAGAGTGTGCGTGTGTGTTCGTGCGTATGTGTGTCACTTACACCAGTGGAAACCCATAGCTCCACGTCTCACCCTCCTCTGTAAGCAGCTCCAAGACACACTGCTTCATGGCTCCATGACTCCAGCTGCCCCACGCAGTGCACGAGGGTTGACACTAATATACACAGCAGGCAGCTCTGCAACTGTTAACAAGTATGCAGACAGAGCCGGACAATAGGGGTAAGTGCAGATGGTGTGTCGGCATGAAAAGTGTAAGTGTGCCCCATCCCAGGTTACAGCTCTGCACACAGCACCATAATACATTACATTATATACAACCCCCTCCCCCATATTACACCCAGTATACACAGCACCATATTACATTACATTATACACAGCCCCTCTATATTACACCCAGTGTTCCATTACATTTTACACAGTCCCCTACCATATTACACTCAGTACCACATTACATATGCACAGCCTCCCATCTTACACCCAGTAGCACATTACATTATACACAGCCCCCCATCTTACACCCAGTAGCACATTACATTATACACAGCCCCGTACTACACCAAGTAGCACATTACATTATACAAAGCCCCCCACCATATTACACACAGTGGCACATTACATTATACACAGCCCCCCCCCTCCCATATTACACCCAGTAGCACATTACACTACATTTTTCACAGCTACCCCCATATTACATCCAGTAGCACATTACATTATACACAGCCCCCCATATTACACCCAGTAGCGCATTACATTATACAAAGCCCCCACCATATTACACCCACACTACACTACATTTTACACAGCTACCCCTCCTCCCCCACATTACACCCAGTAGCACATTACATTATACAAAGCCCCCCATATTACACCCAGTAGCACATTACATTATACAAAGCCCCCACCATATTACACCCAGTAGCACATTACATTATACACGGACCCCCATATTACACCCAGTAGCACATCACATTATACAAAGCCCCCCACCGTATTACACCCAGTAGCACATTACATTATACACAGCCCCCCATATTACACCCAGTAGCACATTACATTATACACAGCCCCCCATAATACACCCAGTAGTACATTACATTATACAAAGCCCCCCACCACATTACACCCAGTGGCACATTACATTATACAAAGCCCCCCATCATATTACATCCAGTAACACATTACATTATACACAGCTACCCCATATTACACCCAGTAGCACATTACATTATACACAGCCCCCCATATTACACCCAGTAGCACATTAAATTATACACAGCCCCCCATATTACACCCAGTAGCACATTACATTATACACAGCCCCCCCCCCCCCCACCCCACACCATATTACACCCAGGAGCACATTACATTATACACAGCCCCCACCATCAGAGTCGTCCCTAACCAATATGATGCCCTAGGCAAGATTTTGTCTGGTGCCCCCTAACACCATCGCTAGTTCCGCCTCTGACCCTGCACCCCTTTCCCAGTACCATCACCCCTCAACCATAGCAGTCCTTATTTTGGTGTTCCTACCCCCTATATGTTAAATAGGAACAGTGCGCACATTCGGCGCACAGCCCAAAAAGGGGTGTACTTGCAAGGGTTATGGCCACACAATAGTACTCCCAATTCAAATTCCGCCACACAGTACTTCAACTTTATTCACATTTTATCATGCAATAGTGTCCCTAATTCACATTACATCATACAGTAGTACCACTTTACCTTATAAACGTTACTCCTCACAGTACTGCCCCTTATTCACAATACATAACACTGAATTGCTCCTTATTCAATGTGATAAGGAGCAATTCAGTGTCATGTATTAGTAATGTATTTATACACATAATACCACACAGTAATGCCCCTTACACAAATGACACACATTATTAAGGTCCTTATAAGCATAATGCACCTTGCACATTATGCCAACTTTTATTAATGCCCTTATACACACAATGTCCCTTACACATATGCCGCACATTATTGATGCCCTTAAACACATAATAACTTTTGTGTATAACTTTTCTCTTACGTCCTAGAGGATGCTGGGGACTCCGTAAGGACCACGGAGAATAGACGGGCTCCGCAGGAGACATGGGCACTAAAAAAGAACTTTAGGTATGGGTGTGCACTGGCTCCTCCCTCTATGCCCCTCCTCCAGACCTCAGTTTAATATTGTGCCCAGAGGAGACTGGATGCACTACAGGGAGCTCTCCTGAGCTTCCTGAAAGAAAGTATTTTGTTAGTTTTTTTATTTTCAGGGAGACCTGCTGGTAACAGGCTCCCTGCACCGTGGGACTGAGGAGAGAGAAGCAGACCTACTTAAGTGCTAGGCTCTGCTTCTTAGGCTACTGGACACCATTAGCTCCAGAGGGAGTCAGAATGCAGGTCTCCCCTAGCGGTTCGTCCCGGAGCCGCGCCGCCATCCTCCTCGCAGAGCCGGAAGATAGAAGCCGGGTGAGTATAGGAAGACAGAAGACTTCAAAGGCGGCAGAAGACTTCAGAGCTTCACTGAGGTAACGCGCGGCGGTAACTCTGCGCGCCATTGCTCCCTCACAGAACACACACAGCGCAGACTGTTGGGTGCAGGGCGCGGGGGGGGGGGGCAATGTATACCTCTGAGACTGGCTATACATATATATACACTTTTTTGTGGTATTTACAGTGAATCCCCACCAGTTGTTTTAAAAGAGCAGGACCGAAGCCCGCCACTGAGGGCTTCTCCCTCAGCACTCACCAGCGCCATTTTCTCCACAGCACACGCTGACAAGCTGGCTCCCCGGACTCTCCCCTGCTGATCACCGGTGACAGAGAGTTTTAAAGAAGGGGGGGCACATAATTTGGCGCAGTACATATATAAAGAAGCGCTGTATCTGGGTAATTTTTTCCAGGGTTATTGGCGCTGGGTGTGTGCTGGCATACTCTCTCTCTGTCTCTCCAAAGGGCCTTGTGGGGGAACTGTCTCCAGATTAGAGCTTTCCCTGAGTGTGTGGTGTGTCGGTATGTGCGTGTCGGCATGTTTGAAGCGGAAGGCTCTCCTAGGGATGAGGTGGAGCACATGAGTGTGGTGTCTCCGTCAGCAACGCCGACACATGACTGGATGGATATGTGAAATATTTTAAATGCAAATGTGAATTTATTGCACAAACGTTTGGACAAAGCAGAGTCCAGGGACGGTACAGAGGGTCATGCCCTGCCTTTCCCTATGTCACAGGGGCCTTCTGGGTCTCAAAAACGCCCACTTTCTCCGGTAGTTGACACAGATACCGACACGGATTCTGAATCCACTGTTGATTATGATGATGCGAGGTTGCAGCCAAAATTGGCAAAGAGTATTCATTATATGATTATTGCTATAAAGGATGTGCTGCATATTATAGATGACCCCGCTGTACCTAATCCAAAGATCCACATGTTTAAAGAAAAGAAGCCTGAGGTTACCTTTCCACCTTCTTTTGAATTAAGTGAGTTATTTGAAAGTGCTTGGGAAATTCCAGAAACTGCAGATTCCCAAAAGGATTCTTATGGCGTATCCTTTCCCGATCAAGGACAGGATACGGTGGGAATCCTCCCCAAGGGTGGACAAAGCGTTGACGCGCCTTTCCAAAAAGGTGGCACTGCCGTCTCAGGATACCGCTGCCCTCAGGGATCCTGCTGATCGCAAGCAGGAAACTACCTTGAAGTCAATTTACACACATACCGGTACATTACCCAGGCCAGCAATAGCGTCGGCTTGGGTTTGTAGCGCTGTAATAGCGTGGACCGATACCTTATCTGCTGATATGGATACGATGGATAAGGAAACTATTTTATTGAACCTGGGCCATATTAAGGATGCGGTCCTTTATATGAGAGAGGCTCAAAGGGATGTGGGCATACTGGGGTCCAGAGCGAACGCTATGGCGATTTCTGCCAGATTTCTGCCACCTGTCCACTGTCGGGCACTGTGGACCCGACAGTGGACAGGTGATGCCGACTCAAAACGGCATATGGAGGTTTTGCCTTACAATGGTGAGGAATTGTTTGGGGAAGGTCTCGCGGACCTAGTTTCCACAGCTACTGCAGGTAAATCAACCTTTTTACCTTATGTTTCCTCACAGCCTAAGAAAGCGCCACTGCCACTGACTTTGCCTCCTTCTTCATCTCCAAAATTGAGGATATCCGACACGACATCTACCCGCCGTCACCCCTCTGCTACCCCCCTGCCCCCTTTATCCCTCCCTTCCATCTATCCCACCCTGTCCTCCTTCCATCCCACTTCAGAAAAGGAAGTCCACTCCCTCATCTTATCCCCCCCCCCCCACCACCTGCCCCCTGGACCCCCTTCCCTCCCGTCTTCTCCGCTCCCTCTCCCCCACTGCCTGCTCCCACCTTGCTCACCTCTTTAACCTGTCCCTCTCCACCGGCATCTTCCCCTCACCATTCAAACATGCTCTGGTCTCGCCTATTCTCAAAAAACCCAACCTCGACCCCTCATCACCCACTAACTACCGCCCCATCTCTCTTCTCCCTTTCGCCTCCAAATTACTTGAACGACTAGTCTACAGCCGTCTCACAAGCTACCTCTCTGACAACTCCATCCTCGATCCACTACAATCTGGCTTTCGCCCACTCCACTCAACTGAGACTGCCCTGGTGAAAGTCACCAATGACCTGCTTTCGGCCAAATCCAGGGACCACTTCTCTCTGCTCATCCTTCTGGACCTCTCTGCTGCCTTTGACACCTTAGATCATCCTCTCCTCCTCGGCACACTCCAAAACGCTGGTCTCTCTAGCACTGACTCTTTGCATCCACTGGATAAAAAATTCCAACACAAGCACATCACAGACCCGGATTTTTCCCTGCTGCCATCTGGATCTTATCTGCACAAGATACCTAGGGGGACTTTTCATCCGGAAGCAAGTCTGGTAACTAATTGTGTCATCTAATGACTTGTGAGCAATGTGGAAATAGAGCCCTAGCCAGAAGCCGTGGACACTATATCCAATAAACAAAAATAATAGTGGCACCCTGCATTTTTAGATATATGAATTTTAGCAGTTGCTATATTTATACCATTTTCCTTTGATGAATGGGAGTATTTTACTTTCTTTTATGAATGTTCAAATAAATTAAGTGTTATATTTTATACATTGTTATTTACTATTTGACCAACAGCCGGCGCCAGTATAACCTTTCCATATTCTAGCACTGTCCTTGACTGATTTTCTTATTCCCTTACTAACCGCTCCTTCTCTGTGTCTGCCTCCAGCACCACCTCACACCCTTCCATCCTTCCTGTTGGTGTCCCTCAGGGTTCTGTCCTTGGACCCCTTCTGTTCTCCCTGTATACCTCTTCCCTGGGTGCGCTCATTAACTCATTTGGCCTTCAATACCACCTCTATGCTGATGACACACAACTCTACCTCTCCACTCCTGATCTGTCCCCCTCTGTCCTCTCTCAGGTTTCCAGCTGCCTCTCTGCAATCTCCTCCTGGATGTCTGAACGCTCTCTAAAGCTCAACATGGACAAAACGGAACTCATCATCTTCCCCCCATCCAGAGCAAAACCCCCGACCAATATCTCCATCATTGTTGACAACACCACCATCTCCCCCGTTCCCCAACTCCGCTGCCTGGGCGTCACTCTTGACTCCTCCCTCTCCTTTGCACCCCACATCCAAGCTCTGGCACAATCCTGTCGTTTCCAGCTACGCAACATTGCTCGTATCAGGCCATATCTCTCCCAGAGTGCAACTAAACTCATCATCCACTCAATGGTCATCTCACGACTTGACTACTGCAATGTCCTCCTCACTGGCCTCGCTTGCTCCTATCTTGCTCCCCTCCAATCTGTCCTGAACTCCGCAGCTAGGCTTATCTTCCTCTCCCGCCGCACCACATCTGCCACTCCCCTTCAACAAAATCAACACTGGCTCCCATTCCCCTACAGAATCCTCTTCAAACTCCTCACCCTCACATACAAGGCCATCTCTAATTCCACTGCAACCTACATCTCCAACCTCCTTTCCCTTCATACTCCCTCCCGCCCCCTACGGTCGACTAATGACCGTCGCCTCTCCACCGCCCTGGTCACTGCTTCCCATGCACGAGTTCAGGATTTTGCCCGTGCTGCACCCCTTCAGTGGAACGCACTCCCCCGCTGCATTAGACTCTCCCCAACCTTGCAAAGCTTCAAACGGGCACTAAAAACCCACCTATTCATCAAAGCATACCCTCCTGATGCATAACCCAGTGCTGAAGCCGCGCCTCCACCCCCCTGCCTCATGCCGTGAACATCTCAGCTTTGCTTGCATACTGCCATCAGGCTACCTCCCACTTGCCTGCACCTCTTGTCATCTGTCTGTCGCCCCTCCCCATTAGATTGTTAGCTCTTCAGAGCAGGGCCCTCTTTCCTCTTGTTATCTAAGCCCTCGTCTCAACACATTTCACTCACAGCTCTCCCTACTCAACGACCATCTTTATCCTGCTAGTAAAGGCTCATCTCCATCTATGGCCACCAGCCTCTAGTAGTACGATGATCACTCCCTCAATACTTACATCTTAGCTGTATTATGTCTTGAGAATGTGTGGTGCTCTGTTACCTGTACTCTATTTCTGTTATTTATTTATTTACTGTAATGCAATGTTTTGTCCCCTGTACTGTCCTTTGTACGGCGCTGCGAAACACATGTGTTGCCTTATAAATAAAATGTAATAATAATAATTATCAGATGCAGTCCTTTCGGTCGCATAAATCCAAGAGAGCTCGGGGATCTTCCTTTCTTGCAAGAGGTAAGGGCAAAGGGAAAAAGCTGCCAGCTACAGCCAGTTCCCAGGAACAAAAGTCCTCCCTGGCTTCTACTAAATCCACCGCATGCCACTGGGGCTCCGTGGGGGGAGTCCGCTCCTGTGGGGGCACGTCATCATCTTTTCAGCCAAGTCTGGGTTCATTCTCAGGTGGATCTCTGGGCAATAGACATTGTTTCCCAGGGGTACAAGCTGGAATTCGAAGAGGTGCCTCCTCGCCGGTTTTTCAAATCGGCACTGCCGACTTCTTCCCCAGAGAGGGAGATAGTTTTGGCAGCAATTCAAAAGTTGTGCCTTCAACAAGTGGTGGTCAAAGTTCCCCTGCTGCAGCAGGGGATGGGCTATTACTCAACCCTGTTTGTGGTCCCGAAACCGGACGGTTGGGTCAGACCCATTCTGAATTTAAAATCCTTAAACCTATCCTTAAAGAGGTTCAAGTTCAAGATGGAATCGCTCAGAGCGGTCATCGCAAGTCTGGAAGGGGGAGATTATATGGTGTCCCTATACATAAAGGATGCATACCTTTATGTCCCCATATATCAACCTCATCAGGCGTTCCTGAGATTTGTGGTGCAGGATTGTCATTACCAATTTCAGACGTTGCCGTTTGGGCTTTCCACGGCCCCGAGGATTTTTACCAAATTAATGGCAGAGATGATGGTGCTCCTGCGCAAGCAGGGTGTCATAATTATCCCATACTTGGACGATCTCCTGATAAAAGCGAGATCGAGAGAACAGTTGCTGGACAGCGTGTCTCTCTCCCTGAGGGTGTTGCAACAACACGGTTGGAATCTCAATCTACCGAAGTCACAGTTAGTTCCAACGACCCGATTGCCTTTCTTAGGCATGATTCTGGACACGGAACAAAAGAGGGTCTTTCTCCCGATGGAAAAGGCCTAGGAACTTCAGAGCTTGGTCAGGGACCTGTTAAAGCCAGACAGGGTGTCGGTACATCACTGCACTCGAGTTCTGAGAAAGATGGTGGCGTCTTACGAGGCCTCCATTCGGCAGGTTCCATGCCAGGACTTTTCAGTGGGACCTTCTGGACAAGTGGTCCGGGTCACATCTACAGATTCATCAGATGATCCGCCTGTCCCCCAGGGCCAGGGTATCTCTCTTGTGGTGGCTGCAGAGTGCTCACCTTCTAGAGGGTCGCAGGTTCGGCATTCAGGACTGGGTTCTGGTGACCACGGACGCGAGCCTCCGAGGATGGGGAGCAGTCACACAGGGAAGAAACTTCCAAGGTATGTGGTCAAGCCAGGAGACTTGTCTACACATCAACGTACTGGAATTAAGGCCTTAGTCAAGCGGAGACCTTACTTCGAGGTCTACCGGTTCTGATTCAGTCAGACAACATCACAGCAGTGGCTCATGTAAACCGCCAAGGTGGCACAAGGAGCAGAGTGGCAATGACAGAAGCCTCAAAGATTCTTCGATGGGCGGAGAGTCATGTAAGCGCTCTGTCAGCAGTCTTCATTCCGGGAGTGGACAACTGGGAGGCAGACTTCCTAAGCAGACACGATCTGCATCCAGGAGAGTGGGGACTTCATCAGGAAGTCTTCGCAGAGATTACAAGTAAGTGGGGACTGCCTCAAACAGACATGATGGCTTCACGCCTCAACAAGAAACTTCCGAGATATTGCGCCAGGTCAAGGGACCCTCATGCGGTGGCAGTGGACGCACTGGTGACAGTCGGTCTATGTGTTCCCTCCTCTTCCTCTCATCTCAAAGATACTGAGAATCATAAGACGAAGAGGGATTCAGACAATGCAAACTGGAGTGAATTTGGGCCTAAAGTTAGGCTCCATTGAGGTTCAGATTTCGGCCCTATCCATTTTCTTTCAAAAGGAATTGGCTTCTCTTCCAGAAGTCCAGACTTTCATGAAAGGGGTGCTGCATATCCAGCCTCCTTTTGTGCCTCCGGTGGCACCATGGGACCTTAACGTGGTGTTATGGTTTCTTAAGTCTCACTGGTTTGAACCTCTTTAAAACAGTTGAATTGAAGTATCTCACTTGGAAAGTGGTCATGTTATTGGCTTTGGCTTCGGCGCGGCGAGTGTCGGAGTTGACGGCTTTGTCTCACAAAAGCCCTTATCTGATTTTTCATGTGAATAGAGCTGAGTTGCGGACTCGTCCTCAGTTTTTGCCTAAGGTGGTTTCTTCTTTTCATATGAAATAACCTATTGTGGTGCCGGTGGCTACTAGGGACGTGGAGGATTCCGAGTCCCTGAATGTGGTCAGGGCATTGAAAATTTATGTGGCCAGAACGGCTCGGGTTAGGAAAACAGAGGCCCTGTTTATCCTGTATGCAGCCAACAAAGTTGGCGCTCCTGCGTCTAAGCAGACTATTGCTCGCTGGATCTGTAACACGATTCAGCAGGCTCATTCTACGGCTGGATTGCCGTTACCGAATTCGGTAAAGGCCCATTCCACTAGGAAGGTGGACTCTTCTTGGGCGGCTGCCTGAGGCGTCTCGGCATTACAACTTTGCCGAGCGGCGACTTGGTCGGGTTCAAACACTTTTGCAAAATTCTACAGGTTTGATACCCTGGCTGATGAGGACCTAATGTTTGCTCATTCGGTGCTGCAGAGTCATCCGCACTCTCCGGCCCGTTTTGGAGCTTTGGTATAATTCCCATGGTCCTTACTGAGTCCCCAGCATCCTCTAGGACATAAGAGAAAATAAGATTTTAAACGTACCGGTAAATCTTTTTCTCCTAGTCCGTAGAGGATGTTAGGCGCCCGTCCCACTGCGGACAACATCCTGCAAGACTTGTATATAGTTGTTGCTTACATAAGGGTTATGTTTTCAGTTTGGATCAGTTTTGGACTGATACTGGTTTTGTTTCATACTGTTGACTGGTTCGTGTATCCCATGTTATACGGTGTGAATGGTGTGGCTGGTATGAATCTTGCCCTTGGATTTCCAAAATCCTTTCCTCGTACTGTCCGTCTCCTCTGGGCACAGTTTCTCTAACTGAGGTCTGGAGGAGGGGCATAGAGAGAGGAGCCAGTGCACACCCATACCTAAAGTTCTTTTTTAGTGCCCATGTCTCCTGCGGAGCCCGTCTATTCCCCATGGTCCTTACGGAGAGTCCCCAGCATCCTCTACGGACTAGGAGAAAAAGATTTACCGGTAGGTTTAAAATTTTTATTTTCTGACACCTCCTGCTTAAAACCCAAAAAGTCAGAAGGATCGAGGGGCCTATGCTGTACATTATTAATGCCCTTATACACATAATGACACACACAGTGCCCCTTACACATATGCTAAACACTATTGCACAATCAACACACTCACACATCACTCACATGGCCACTATCACTGTGACTTCTGCCTCTGCCTGGATACAGATGTATCCTCATAAATCTTGCCTCAATGCGACATGCAGCATGAGATGCCTGGCGTGAGTCAGATGGCAGCTCCCGTTCAGCTTTGCTAGCATTGGGCACATTTTTGATGAAAATGCATCTTATTTGCATTGCTATGTGGCTAGGATGCTCAAGTGTAGAGATGTGCCCTGTGGGCACATCAGAGGTGCTGTCCCTGGCTGTGGACAGCGCTGGGGCAGCTTGTCTGTCCCCAGCGCTGGGTGTGCGGCGGCGGGTGTCTGGTGCAGGGATCGGATGTTTCCCTGCACCAGGCTGTCGGCGGTGGGTAGCGGCGCGGCGGCGGCGCTTTAAACTTGGCGCCGTTCTAGCCGCCAATCAGAAGCGCCGCCCGCGGCTTTTCGAATCCGGCGCCGTCCGCGAGCCAATCGCGGCTCGCGGCGAGCCAATCTGCGCGCCAATCTGCGCTCGCCGCGTCACAGGCCCCACCCTGACGTCAGAAGCCGGGCAGGAGCCGAAGAGGAATAGAAGCGCGCGGAAGAGCGCGGAAGAAGAAGCGGCCGGGACCCAGAGGAGGAAGTCGGCGCGGGAGAGAAGACGACGGCCGCGGAAAGAAGAGCTCCGGTAGCCGCGGAAGAGGCCGGAAGACTCCAGGCCCGGAAAAGAAGATGTCCAGCGGTGGCTGGACGCGGCGAGGACGGGCCAGCGGCCGAAGATTGAAAAAGAGCGCCGGAGAGGTCACCAGGGGTGGAAAGTAAGAGAGCTGACGAAGCTCCCCCCTGGTGCCTCTCCCAGCGGGTCAGGTAGGCCCTTCTCAGGTGCCCCTGTACCCGCTCCTCCCTAGACCACCGGGTGTTCGGGCATTAGGCCCGTGGGCACAATCAGGCCCTTCTGGCCTGTGGGCACGTAGTCGGGCCCTCCCGGCCCGTGGGCAGATTGTCGGGCTCGTGGCCCTGTTAGCCGGGCGCTAGGCCCGCGGCCACATTTAGTCGCCCGTGGCGCAAGATAGGCGGGCATTAGGCCCGAGCGGAAATCCAGGCAATAGGCCTGTGGGGACATTAGAGGGCATTAGGCCCTAGTGTATTTTGGCCAATTAGGGTAACATAAGGTGACCCTGGGCACCAGGCCCAGGTCGCCCAACGAGGGACTAGTTAGGCGGGCACTAGGCCCGTGGGTAAAGTCGGGCCTCGGGTCCGTGCGCAAATAGGGGGCGCTAGGCCCAATAAATAAGCGGTTCCCCCCAAAGTGAATAGAGGTGGCACTGGGCACTAGGCCCAATTCACCCCAAGGTGTTTAGGCAGGCCCGCTCTGCCTGAGCCCCTGGAAAGAGAGTACGGGAGGTGGGTGAGCTGTGCGGCCCCCACTACCGGGTGTTCTGAGTCAGGTACCTAAAGGGACAGCACCGTGGTAGTTGCGTGCACTGTGTATCGTGATGTATGTTGTTACCGTGCGGGGCAAAGTATGAGCTGTTAAGTGTGTTTAGTTTTGTTGCACCACACCCACAGAGCTAGTTTGAGGGCTCTGCCGTTGTAGTTAGTATAGGTGTGTGACACTAGGTTAGAGTTAGGCCCTGCACGGCTGTTTGCTTGTCTGTTTGCCTCCTTACAGGGACCTGTAAGAGAAGAAGACGTTCGCAGTGCGGAACTGACGGTGAGTGGCATCTGTGTGCGTTTGTCCCTTGTCTGTCCCCGAGCGCCGGAATAGGGATTGCTCACGGACGTGAGAATCCCCTTCATCCCACTACGTGCGAGAGCGCGAGTGTGTGAAATCTGGGTGGCTGAGGCTTTGTGCCAGTGATGACCTTTCACCCAACCGGTGAAGGTCGCTGTCACCCCTGGAGTATCCCCTCTTCCGGTGGAAGAAGGGTGGATGGCTCCCTTAAGGTAGACCATTGTCTCCTCAGCTCGTTCGTCGGTCAGCTCCGAGAGGGAATCGCTGTGTCCGGATCCGACTGAAGATTGCCAGGTTAGTTGAAGGTTCCGGTACCTGAAGGTGAGAGAGAGCGGCGCCTGGTGAGTACCGAAGCTACACCTGCACGGCAGCAGGCACCACCACACGCACCGCCGCACCTCTTACACAAGCAGCATAAAATGATATGCAGCATGCCTATATACTGTGTGCGAATGTGGCTACATCTGCATACGAAATGCTACACACCGTATATAGACATGCCACATATCATTTTAATCAGCAGAAGCTGCTAGTGCCCCTAAGCATACCAAATGCCCTAGGCATATGCCTAGTTTGCCTATGCCTAGGGCCAGCTTTGCCCACCATATTACACCCAGTAGCAGATTACATTATACACAGCCCCCCATATTACACCCAGTAGCACATTACATTATACACAGCCCCCCATATTACACCCAGTAGCACATTACATTATACACATCCCCCCACCATATTACATACAGTAGCACACTACACTACATTTTACACAGCTACCCCTCCCACATTACACCCAGTAGCATATTACATTATACACAGCCCCCCATCTTACACCCAGTAGCACATTACATTATACACAGACCCCCACCATCAGTAGCGGTTCTTGCAACGGGCACACAGGATTTTTGCCCGGGGCGCCGCCTTCCGGAGGACGCCGCTGCCATCCGGAGGCCGCCGCCGCAAGATCTGCTACTGGCGGTGCCCCCCCGGTGCCGGTACTGCTATGCGGTGCGCGATGAAGTCATTGCGCACTGCATTGTGGGAGCGGCACTTTGACCCCTAGTGTCTATGCGGTTCTATCGGAGAGACGTCATGACGTCTCTCCCATAGATCAGAGGAGCGGCGCCAGCGGCCAGAGACGGAGGGCAGCAGTGGTCGGGAATCAGGAGTGGGGATGGTAAGTATAAATTATTATTTTTATTTTTTTTAAAGCAGCACAAACGGGGGCTATACTACTGGGGGCACAAACGGGGGCTATACTACTGGGGGCACAAACGGGGGCAGTACTACTGGGGGCACAAACGGGGGCAATACTACTATTTTCACCCGAGGCGCCACAAGGGCTAGAACTGTCCCTGCCCACCATATTACATCCAGTAGCACACTACACTACATTTTACACAGCTACCCTTCCTCCCCCACATTACACCCAGTAGCTCATTACATTATACACAGCCCCCCATATTACACCCAGTAGCACATTACATTATACACAGCCCCCCCCACCATATTACACCCAGTTACTTGCCTACTCTCCCGGAATGGCCGGGAGGCTCCCGAAAATCGGGTGACCCTCCCGGCCCCCTGGAAGAGCAGGCAAGTCTCCCGATTACAGGGGTCCCCCCCTGCCCGGCCGCCCACTTAGCGAGTAAAGTGGGCGGTCCAGGCAGGCGATGACACGATTCTTGTTGAATCGCGTCATCATAGCCACGCCCCCTGCTGTATAATGCCGGTAATAGCGGCATTACACAGCGGGGGGCGGGGCTTACACGGGACGATTCCCGTAGTCACGCCCCTGGCCCGCCTCCGACACGCCCCGGCCCGCCTACGTCACGCCTCCGGTCCGCGCCCCTCTGCACTCACATCGCAGCCCGCCCCCCTGCCGAACCGACCTGGCTGCTCTCTCCTGGAGAGAGCAGCGAAAAAGTCGGTAAGTATGACCCAGTAGCACATTACACTACATTTTACACAGCCCCTCCCCTCCATATTACACCCAGCAGCACAATACAGTGAATACACTATACACAGCCCACCCATATAATCCCCAGCCGACCCACCTGGCTTTGTTGCTGCCTCCTTTAAAGAGCAGGGAGCCGGCCCCGAAACCGTGAGGTGGGGGGATGCAGATCAGGGCAGGGCAGGCACATGCAGGAACCAGGAAGATGAAAGCTGGCCTGTTATGCAGCCTACTGTGAGTGTGACTACCGGGTCAATGAATAGGAAGCTGCTCTGCTCATTATTCCCTGACACTGCTGCCGCTTACACTGCCCCGGCTCTCACACTGTCTGCACAGGACGGCCACCGCTACCCACAACCCCGCCGTGGCCGCCCGTGACCTTTCACATGCAGGGCCCGTACCCAGCATTTCTGGACTCGTGCATGCGCAGTCCAGATTTGCAGGAAGCAAATCTTTAAAAACCGGGAGGGCTGGCAATGTTTGCAGGACAGCGGAAGGCTTATTAAATTTTGTGAGCCTCCCGCTGAATGCAGGAGGGTAGGCAAGCCTGCCCCTAATCTTTTCCTCATCATAAGTCTTCAATAATGTTATGCATATGACCGCACTGCTGACAAATGAGCCTTGTGCATAATTGTTTGTAAAGGAAGAACATCTGAGGTGCCTTCATTTTTGTAACGCCTCTTAAAAAGTGGCCTTCAAGCTGAGTAGTGTCAAGACCTCATAAGCCATTGACGATGAGGGTATATCAGAGTGTGAGGTAAAATTAATTTCAAGCTAATTGGAGGGTACAGGCAGTAAGCCTCTTGATTAGCAGTCACATAGTATTTTGCAAATGTGTGTGCAGCGTGCATGATAGTTACATTGAAGAGGTGAGATTTTGAGGCACCTTTAGATGCGCTGTCATCCAGTAAAGAGAGGACCTTAAACTGAGACATATCAATGCCAGCCACTATCATGTAACAAACAATGTATCCTGTAAGGGTAGAGGGTTTAACTGTACAGTAAGATTTTATACAGGTTTTATATATATATATATATATATATCTAGAGAAATAATGACATAAGAGGCGTCACTCGGAGACTTCAAATGTAACCAAAAACGTGTATTACGGTGTCATATCAACGTTTCGGGGACCACCATCCCCTTCATCAGGATAAACAGAGGTGAATAAAACAGTGTAAATATAACAAAACTTATCCCCCTGTGGACTCCCACATCAGCAGTCGCCACAGCCCACTCCGTCCTGACTTCCTGTCCGGCGTCCCAGAGCGCATCAGCTGATGTGGAAGTGACATCGTGGTTGCCAGGCGGGTGTCCATGGTGACGCTGAAAACATAAACAAAAGGATTTTACAATAGTGATAAGAGGCCCCTGCTCAAACAGCGCCATATATAAATCCATACCAGTCAATTCCTCAAAGTGCATGCAAGACAAACATATATATAAAATTATCATTCACCATACTTTAAAAACAAATAATACTGTCCGCTTCTTCTTTTTAGGTGGGGAAAACAATTTTTTTTACAGTGTAGTGTGCAGGCTGCGATCAGCCTATGTGTGACCATACATAATATTTATGGTTAAAATCCAAAAGTGCTGCAAGCCGCAATAAAGTGACCTGTGGCCAAAATAAGTGTTAGAGTTCATCTCACATCTAGTCTGAATGTGCACGACAAGAAAAACTGAGTGCATCGGAGTCAAAGGTGAATACATTAAAATTCTGCTATCAACATTTAAATTGTAACAACTATTAAAGAGGAACCTGCTGAATATCCATGGACCAATAGTTGGGACTTATTCAGCACTGGCGTGTAATGACCCCAGAGAACATACATCTATGTAGACTACCCGGGGCTCCATGAAATCTTACAAAAAATTAATCAATCCCGGGTCATCATTGAAGCCTGCCGGTCTAAGGGTATTAAGCTTAAAAATCCACCTGGATTCTAGTTGTAGGAGTTGTTTTCCTCTGTTCCCCCTCTAATTGTTTCCGGCACATGGTCTATAATTCGGTGTTTAAAAGTAGCCATAGTGTCTTTAAACTCCAAAAAATGCCGGGCAACAGGCTGGTCACCCTTGCCAGTAGTAAGGGCATTTCTAATAGCTTGCCTGTGCTGTGCCATTCTATTCTTAAATTGGCGGGGTGTAAGTAAGTCCTCTCTTTTATGACTTAATGCCTTTTTTCAAGCTCTCACTAGTAGTTTAAGAGGATATACTCTGGACAAAAAACGCTTCTTCATTTCGTCCAATTGTTTAAGGAGATCTTGTTCCTTATTATAGATCCTACATACCCTCAAAAATTGGGAATATGGAAGTCCTTTAATGGTTGCCGCTGGGTGAAAACTATCGAATCTTAGAATGGGGTATGCACGTATAGAGGCTCATCACGTCAATGGTGGCCATAACTACATCATCTGGTACTACCTCAATGGAGAGAAATCTGGCCAAGAGTGTCTTGGAATCCTTTAAATGGGTGAACGTGCCCTGTATACAGGACTGCAAGAATGTATTACAAATAGATGACTAAGGGTTCACACAGAGATCCCCGGGCAGAGATGATGGGTCTACCCGGAGGTCTCTGCGTGTCTTTATGTATTTTAGGGATAGTGTAAACAACCGGAAAATCTGGTGCCAATTTCTCATATACAGCAGACGTGATAATGCCCTCATCCCTAGCACCTTGTAGGATCTCTACAAGTTCCCTTTCATATTCAGGTGTAGGGTCCTTAGATAATTTGCAATAGGTGTCAGTATCACTCAACAGTCTGTTGCATTCAAGGATATAGTCGTACAAGGTGCTAGGGATGAGGGCATTATGACGTCTACTGTATATGAGAAATTGGCACCAGATTTTCCAGTTGTCCCCCTATTTTACATTATCCCCAAAATAAATAAAGACACGCAGAGACCTCTGGGTAGACCCATCATCTCAGCCCGGGGATCTCTGTGTGAACCCTTAGCCATCTATTTGGATACATTATTGCAGCCCTGTATACAGGGCACGTTCACCCATTTAAAAGATTCCAGTACACTCTTGGCCAGATTTCTCTTCGTTGAGGTAGCAAAAGCTGATGTAGTTATGGAATCTGCCGTGGCACCCTCGTTTGCTAACACATTCATGTGGGACATTGAGCTTACCTTATTTTTTGAGAATCTAAAAGTATCACAGAAATTGTTTCTCTATTACAGGTACATAGACGATCTTATTGTTTTTTGGCAGGGGGTGTACAGGATCTCACAGAGTTGGTTGAGACACACAACCTGTCGAAAAGCCCCATTAAATTCACTATGAAGACCAGTAGCACAGGCATTAATTTTCTGGATGTTCATATCAAATTACAGAATGGACATAATATCATCACTAGTCTTTTTTAAAAGCCATCTGACCGTAACACTTAAACTACTAGTGAGAGCTGGAAGAAAGGCATTAAGTCATAAAAGGGAGGATTTACTTACACCCCAAATGAGTAAGGACACTCCCAATGTTATACCATGGGTCAGAAAGTACAGTACCAACAGTAAATACATAAATAAACGCATGAAGTCACTGTGGCCCATCATGACCTCAGACCCAGAACTACATGTATTGCATAACAAGCGAATCCTTCCTAGCTATACCAGGGGAAGGAGCATTAAGAGTCTAGTAGTCAAAACGGATATGGCTGACCAAGAAAAATGGTTGTTTTAAATGCACAGGGTGGACAACATGCGCACACATGTCCCCTGGTGACTGACTACATCTCACACTCCTATTCGGGGAAGAAATATCCTATGCAATGGCCATTAACCTGCACCACAAAGTTGGTGGTGTATGCCATAATTTGTCCCATGTGGGCGTTATTATATAGGCAAAACAGAATGCCAATTTAAGATTAGAATGGCACAGCACAGGCAAGCTATTAGTAACACCCTTACTACTGGCAAGGGTGACCAGCCTGTTGCCCGGCATTTTTTGGAGTTTAAAGACACTATGGCTACTTTTAAACACCGCATTATAGACCATTTATTTTTTATTATTATTATTATTATTATCCTTTATTTATATGGCGCCACAAGGGTTCCGCAGCGCCCAATTACAGAGTACATAAACAAATAATCAAACACGAAAACAGCAACTTACAGTTGACGACAATATAGGACAAGTACAGGGTAAATAAACATAGCTACATCAGCAGATGACACTGGAATAAGTATCAGATGGCAGAAGACTGCTGGTTTTGGTGCAGCTGAAGATTATTAAAGTAAGAAAAGGGTAAGCACATGAGGGAAGAGGGCCCTGCTCGTAAGAGCTTACATTCTAAAGGGGAGGGGTAGACAGACAGGGGTGAGACAGATGGGGTACATAGAGAGCGTGGAACAGAGGTTTAGTAAGAGATTAGACTGGGTTTGGTGAAGAAGTGGGGCTTGAGAGCCCGTTTGAAGTTTTGTAGAGAGGTGGAGAGTCTGAGGGGGAGAGGTAGGGAATTCCAGAGAAGTGGTGCAGCACGTGAAAAATCTTGGAGGTAGGAGTGGGAGGAAGTAATCCGTAGGCAGGAGAGTCGGCGAGCATTAGCAGAGCGAAGAGGACGGGTGGGAGTGTAAAGCGAGATAAGATCAGAGATGTAGATGGGAGAGGAGTGGGTGAGGGCTTTGTAAGCAAGTGTGAGAAGCTTGAAATGAATTCTGAAAGGGAAGGGGAGCCAGTGAAGGTCTAGTAAGGGAGGAGAGGTGGACGTAGTGCGTTTGGTGAGGAAAATGAGCCGGGCAGCAGCATTGAGGATAGATTGGAGTGGAGAGAGGTATTTGTCAGGAATGCCAGTCAGGAGGAGATTACAGTAGTCCAGTCTGGAGATGACCAGTGAGTGGATAAGAGTCTTAGTAGCATCCTGGGTCAGAAAGGGTCTGATCCTGGAGATATTTTTTAGATGAAAATGGCAGGTTTGTGAGAGGTGCTGAATGTGTGGTTTGAAGGAGAGGGAGAAGTCAAGGATTACTCCAAGACAGCGCACTTGGGGGGTAGAGGAGAAGTATTGCCATCAACAGATAATGAGATTGTAGGAGGTGAGGTTATGCGGGAGGGAGGGAAGATGATCAGCTCGGTCTTAGACATGTTAAGTTTAAGAAAGCGCTGGGACATCCAGGAAGAGATAGCAGAGAGACAGTTGGAGATACGAGTGAGGAGAGTAGGGGAGAGGTCTGGAGAGGAAAGATAGATTTGAGTGTCATCAGCATAGAGATGATATTGAAAACCAAAAGAACTAATGAGCTTACCTAGTGAGGACGTATAGAGATAGAAGAGAAGAGCACCAAGGACAGAACCTTGGGGTACCCCTACAGTTAGTGGAAGTGAGGGGGAGGTGGAGTCATGAGAGGAGACAGAGAATGAACGGTCAGAAAGGTAGGACGACAACCAAGAGAGGGCAGTGTCACGCAGACCAATGGAGTGAAGGATTTGCAGTAGGAGAGGATGGTCCACAGTGTCAAAAGCAGCAGAGAGATCAAGTAGAATAAGTAGAGAGTAGTGTCCCTTAGATTTAGCAGCATGGAGGTCATTGCATACTTTTGTAAGGGCAGTTTCAGTGGAGTGGAGAGGACGGAAGCCAGACTGGAATGGGTCAAGCAGTGAGTGTGAGGAAAGAAAGGAAGTAAGGCGGTTGTAGACAATACGCTCAAGGAGTTTGGAGGCAAAAGGGAGGAGAGAGATGGTCGGTAGTTGGAGAGAGTGTTTGGATCAAGGGTAGGTTTTTTAAGAATAGGAGAGATGAGTGCGTGCTTGAAGGCAGAGGGGACAGTGCCTGATGAGAGGGAGAGATTGAGAAGGTGGGAAAGATGAGAACAAGCAGAAGAAGAGAGGTAGCAGAGGAGGCGGAAGGGGATAGGGTCAAGTGGGGAGGTGGTGAGGGGACAGGAACGAATGAGGGCCATGACTTCCTCTCCAGATGCATGGGAGAAAGATGACAGAGTTGGTGCGAGGGATGGGGAGGGTTGGTAAGGGATGGGAGAAGGCTGGTTACTGATGGTCTGGTGTGATGTGATGTCCTGACGTATGGAGTCAATTTTGGATGTGAAGTAAGTGGCAAAGTCAAGAGCAGAGAGTGAGGAAGGGAGACGAGGTGGAGGTGGGCAGAGGAGTGAGTTGAGAGTGGCGGAATCAATTAGAGGAGGCAACAGAGGAAAACAACTCTTACAACTAGAATCCAGGTGGATTTTTAAGCTTAATACCTTTAGACCGGCAGGCTTCAATGATGACCCGGGATTGATTAATTTTTTGTAAGATTTCATGGAGCCCCGGGTAGTCTATATAGATGTATGTTCTCTGGGGTCATTACACGCCAGTGCTGAATAAGTCCCAACTATTGGTCCATGGATATTAAGCAGGTTCCTCTTTAATAGTTGTTACAATTTAAATGTTGATAGCAGAATTTTAATGTATTCACCTTTGACTCCGATGCACTCAGTTTTTCTTGTCGTGCACATTCAGACTAGATGTGAGATGAACTCTAACACTTATTTTGGCCACAGGTCACTTTATTGCGGCTTGCAGCACTTTTGGATTTTAACCATAAATATTATGTATGGTCACACATAGGCTGATCGCAGCCTGCACACTACACTGTAAAAAAAATTGTTTTCCCCACCTAAAAAGAAGAAGCGGACAGTATTATTTGTTTTTAAAGTATGGTGAATGATAATTTTATATATATGTTTGTCTTGCATGCACTTTGAGGAATTGACTTGTATGGATTTATATATGGCGCTGTATGAGCAGGGGCCTCTTATCACTATTGTAAAACGCTTTTGTTTATGTTTTCAGCATCACCATGGACACCCACCTGGCAACCACGACGTCACTTCCACATCAGCTGATGCGCTCCGGGACGCCGGACAGGAAGTCAGGACGGAGTGGGCCACGGCGACTGCTGATGTGGGAGTCCACCGGAGGGACGTTTTTGTTATATTTACACTGTTTTATTCACCTCTGTTTATCCTGATGAAGGGGATGGTGGTCCCCGAAATGTTGATATGACACCGTAATACACGTTTTTCGTTACATTTGAAGTCTCCGAGTGCTGCCTCTTATTTCGTTCTGCATTGTGAGGTTTCACCCTGGGGGAGGGCACCAGAGCAAGACAATCCCAACGAGGACGTCTGGAGTGCCAGGGATGCTACACGTATGTGTATATATATATCTATATCTATCTATATCTATCTATATATATATATATATATATATATATATATAGTATATTCTAACAAGTGGGGTAAAAGCAAGGTAAGTAGATAAACAGGAGACAATGTAGAGGTAATGTTCTTTATCATCTTTTACTACAGTATGTAGTACAGGTTCAGTATCCCATATCCAAATATTCCGAAATACGGAATATTCCGAAATACAGACATTTTTGACTGAGTGTGAGATAGTGAAACTTTTGTTTTTTGATGGCTCAATGTACACAATCCTTGTTTAATACTAGTGATGTGCACCGGAAATGTTTCGCGTTTTGTGTTTTGGGTTCGGATCCGCGGCCGTGTTTTGGATTCGGACGCGTTTTGGCAAAACCTCACCGAAATTTTTTTGTCGGATTCGGGTGTGTTTTGGATTCGGGTGTTTTTTTCAAAAAACCCTAAAAAACAGCTTAAATCATAGAATTTGCGGGTCATTTTGATCCCATAGTATTATTAACCTCAATAACCATAATTTCCACTCATTTCCAGTCTATTCTGAACACCTCACACCTCACAATATTATTTTTAGTCCTAAAATTTGCACCGAGGTCGCTGGATGGCTAAGCTAAGCGACACAAACACCTGGCCCATCTAGGAGTGGCACTGCAGTGTCAGGCAGGATGGCCCTTCAAAAAAATAGTCCCCAAACAGCACATGATGCAAAGAAAAAAAGAAGCGCACCAAGGTCGCTGTGTGACTAAGCTAAGTGACACAAGTGGCCGACACAAACACCTGGCCCATCTAGGAGTGCCACTGCAGTGTCAATCAAGACAGGATGGCACTTCCAAAAAATTGTCCCCAAACAGCACATGATGCAAAGAAAAAAAGAGGCGCACCAAGGTGGCTGTGTGACTAAGCTAAGCGACACAAGTGGCCGACACAAACACCTGGCCCATCTAGGAGTGGCACTGCAGTGTCAATCAAGACAGGATGGCACTTCCAAAAAATTGTCCCCAAACAGCACATGATGCAAAGAAAAAAAGAGGCGCACCAAGGTGGCTGTGTGACTAAGCTAAGCGACACAAGTGGCCGACACAAACACCTGGCCCATCTAGGAGTGGCACTGCAGTGTCAGGCAGGATGGCCCTTCCAAAAAATTGTCCCCAAACAGCACATGATGCAAAGAAAAAAAGAGGCGCACCAAGGTCGCTGTGTGACTAAGCTAAGCGACACAAGTGGCCGACACAAACACCTGGCCCATCTAGGAGTGGCACTGCAGTGTCAATCAAGACAGGATGGCACTTCCAAAAAATTGTCGCCAAACAGCACATGATGCAAAGAAAAAAAGAGGCGCACCAAGGTGGCTGTGTGACTAAGCTAAGCGACACAAGTGGCCGACACAAACACCTGGCCCATCTAGGAGTGGCACTGCAGTGTCAGGCAGGATGGCCCTTCCAAAAAATTGTCCCCAAACAGCACATGATGCAAAGAAAAAAAGAGGCGCACCAAGGTTGCTGTGTGATTAAGCTAAGCGACACAAGTGGCCGACACAAACACCTGGCCCATCTAGGAGTGGCACTGCAGTGTCAATCAAGACAGGATGGCACTTCCAAAAAATTGTCCCCAAACAGCACATGATGCAAAGAAAAAAAGAGGTGCACCAAGGTGGCTGTGTGACTAAGCTAAGCGACACAAGTGGCCGACACAAACACCTGGCCCATCTAGGAGTGGCACTGCAGTGTCAATCAAGACAGGATGGCACTTCCAAAAAATTGTCCCCAAACAGCACATGATGCAAAGAAAAAAAGAGGCGCACCAAGGTGGCTGTGTGACTAAGCTAAGCGACACAAGTGGCCGACACAAACACCTGGTCCATCTAGGAGTGGCACTGCAGTGTCAGGCAGGATGGCCCTTCCAAAAAATTGTCCCCAAACAGCACATGATGCAAAGAAAAAAATAGGGGCACCAAGGTCGCTGTGTGACTAAGCTAAGCGACACAAGTGGCCGACACAAACACCTGGCCCATCTAGGAGTGGCACTGCAGTGTCAATCAAGACAGGATGGCACTTCCACAAAATTGTCCCCAAACAGCACATGATGCAAAGAAAAAAAGAGGCGCACCAAGGTGGCTGTGTGACTAAGCTAAGCGACACAAGTGGCCGACACAAACACCTGGCCCATCTAGGAGTGGCACTGCAGTGTCAGGCAGGATGGCCCTTCCAAAAAATTGTCCCCAAACAGCACATGATGCAAAGAAAAAAAGAGGCGCACCAAGGTCGCTGTGTGACTAAGCTAAGCGACACAAGTGGCCGACACAAACACCTGGCCCATCTAGGAGTGGCACTGCAGTGTCAGGCAGGATGGCCCTTCCAAAAAATTGTCCCCAAACAGCACATGATGCAAAGAAAAAAAGATGCACACCATGGTCGCTGTGTGACTAAGCTAAGCGACACAAGTGGCCGACACAAACACCTGGCCCATCTAGGAGTGGCACTGCAGTGTCAATCAAGACAGGATGGCACTTCCAAAAAATTGTCCCCAAACAGCACATGATGCAAAGAACAAAAGAGGCGCACCAAGGTGGCTGTGTGACTAAGCTAAGCGACACAAGTGGCCGACACAAACACCTGGCCCATCTAGTAGTGGCACTGCAGTGTCAGGCAGGATGGCCCTTCCAAAAAATTGTCCCCAAACAGCACATGATGCAAAGAAAAAAAGAGGCGCACCAAGGTCGCTGTGTGACTAAGCTAAGCGACACAAGTGGCCGACACAAACACCTGGCCCATCTAGGAGTGGCACTGCAGTGTCAATCAAGACAGCATGGCCCTTCCAAAAAAGTGTCCCCAAACAGCACATGATGCAAAGAAAAAAAGAGGCGCACCAAGGTGGCAGTGTGACTAAGCTAAGCGACACAAGTGGCCGACACAAACACCTGGCCCATCTAGGAGTGGCACTGCAGTGTCAATCAAGACAGGATGGCACTTCCAAAAAATTGTCCCCAAACAGCACATGATGCAAAGAAAAAAAGAGGCGAACCAAGGTGGCTGTGTGACTAAGCTAAGCGACACAAGTGGCCGACACAAACACCTGGCCCATCTAGGAGTGGCACTGCAGTGTCAGGCAGGATGGCCCTTTAAAAAAATTGTCCCCAAACAGCACATGATGCAAAGAAAAATGAAAGAAAAAAGAGGTGCAAGATGGAATTGTCCTTGGGCCCTCCCACCCACCCTTATGTTGTATAAACAGGACATGCACACTTTAACGAACCCATCATTTCAGCGACAGGGTCTGCCACACGACTGTGACTGAAATGACTGGTTGGTTTGTGCCCCCACCAAAAAAGAAGCAATCAATCTCTCCTTGCACAAACTGGCTCTACAGAGGCAAGATGTCCACCTCATCATCATCCTCCGATTCCTCACCCCTTTCACTGTGTACATCCCCCTCCTGACAGATTATTAATTCGTCCCCACTGGAATCCACCATCTCAGGTCCCCGTGTACTTTCTGGAGGCAATTGCTGCTGGTGAATGTCTCCACGGAGGAATTGATTATAATTCATTTTGATGAACATCATCTTCTCCACATTTTCTGGAAGTAACCTCGTACGCCGATTGCTGACAAGGTGAGCGGCTGCACTAAACACTCTTTCGGAGTACACACTGGAGGGAGGGCAACTTAGGTAGAATAAAGCCAGTTTGTGCAAGGGCCTCCAAATTGCCTCTTTTTCCTGCCAGTATACGTACGGACTGTCTGACGTACCTACTTGGATGCGGTCACTCATATAATCCTCCACCATTCTTTCCATGGTGAGAGAATCATATGCAGTGACAGTAGACGACATGTCAGTAATCATTGGCAGGTCCTTCAGTCCGGACCAGATGTCAGCACTCGCTCCAGACTGCCCTGCATCACCGCCAGCGGGTGGGCTAGGAATTCTTAGCCTTTTCCTCGCACCCCCAGTTGCGGGAGAATGTGAAGGAGGAGATGTTGACGGGTCACGTTCCGCTTGACTTGACAATTTTCTCACCAGCAGGTCTTTGAACCTCTGCAGACTTGTGTCTGCCGGAAAGAGAGATACAACGTAGGTTTTAAATCTAGGATCGAGCACGGTGGCCAAAATGTAGTGCTCTGATTTCAACAGATTGACCACCCGTGAATCCTGGTTAAGCGAATTAAGGGCTCCATCCACAAGTCCCACATGCCTAGCGGAATCGCTGTTTTAGCTCCTCCTTCAATGTCTCCAGCTTCTTCTGCAAAAGCCTGATGAGGGGAATGACCTGACTCAGGCTGGCAGTGTCTGAACTGACTTCACGTGTGGCAAGTTCAAAGGGTTGCAGAACCTTGCACAACGTTGAAATCATTCTCCACTGTGCTTGAGTCAGGTGCATTCCCCCTCCTTTGCCTATATCGTGGGCAGATGTATAGGCTTGAATGGCCTTTTGCTGCTCCTCCATCCTCTGAAGCATATAGAGGGTTGAATTCCACCTCGTTACCACCTCTTGCTTCAGATGATGGCAGGGCAGGTTCAGGAATGTTTGGTGGTGCTCCAGTCTTCTGTACGCGGTGCCTGAATGCCGAAAGTGGCCCGCAATTCTTCGGGCCACCGACAGCATCTCTTGCACGCCCCTGTCGTTTTTTTAAATAATTCTGCACCACCAAATTCAATGTATGTGCAAAACATGGGACGTGCTGGAATTTGCCCAGATGTAATGCACGCACAATATTGCTGGCGTTGTCCGATGTCACAAATCCCCAGGAGAGTCCAATTGGGGTAAGCCATTCTGCGATGACCTTCCTCAGTTGCCGTAAGAGGTTGTCAGCTGTGTGCCTATTCTGGAAAGCGGTGATACAAAGCGTAGCCTGCCTAGGAACGAGTTGGCGTTTGCGAGATGCTGCTACTGGTGCCGCCGCTGCTGTTCTTGCTGCGGGAGGCAATACATCTACCCAGTGGGCTGTCACAGTCATATAGTCCTGAGTCTGCCCTGCTCCACTTGTCCACATGTCCGTGGTTAAGTGGACATTGGGTACAACTGCATTTTTTAGGACACTGGTGAGTCTTTTTCTGAGGTCTGTGTACATTTTCGGTATCGCCTGCCTAGAGAAATGGAACCTAGATGGTATTTGGTACCGGGGACACAGTACCTCAATCAAGTCTATAGTTGCCTCTGAATTAACGATGGATACCGGAACCACGTTTCTCACCGCCCAGGCTGCCAAGGCCTGAGTTATCTGCTTTGCAGCAGGATGACTGCTGTGATATTTCATCTTCCTCGCAAAGGACTGTTGGACAGTCAATTGCTTACTGGAAGTAGTACAAGTGGTCTTCCGACTTCCCCTCTTGGATGACGATCGACTCCCAGCAGCAACAACAGCAGCGCCAGCAGCAGTAGGCGTTACACTCAAGGATGCATCGGAGGAATCCCAGGCAGGAGAGGACTCGTCAGACTTGACAGTGACATGGCCTGCAGGACTATTGGCTTTCCTGGGTAAGGAGGAAATTGACACTGAGGGAGTTGGTGGTGTGGTTTGCAGGAGCTTGGTTACAAGAGGAAGGGATTTAGTGGTCAGTGGACTGCTTCCGCTGTCACCCAAAGTTTTTGAACTTGTCACTGACTTATTATGAATGCGCTGCAGGTGACATATAAGGGAGGATGTTCCGAGGTGGTTAACGTCCTTACCCCTACTTATTACAGCTTGACAAAGGCAACACACGGCTTGACACCTGTTGTCCGCATTTGTGTTGAAATAATTCCACACCTAAGAGCTGATTTTTTTTGTATTTTGACCAGGCATGTCAATGGCCATATTCCTCCCACGGACAACAGGTGTCTCCCCGGGTGCCTGACTTAAACAAACCACCTCACCATCAGAATCCTCCTTGTCAATTTCCTCCCCAGCGCCAGCAACACCCATATCCTCATCCTGGTGTACTTCAACAGTGACATCTTCAATTTGACTATCAGGAACTGGACTGCGGGTGCTCCTTCCAGCACTTGCAGGGGGCGTGCAAATGGTGGAAGGCGCAAGCTCTTCCCGTCCAGTGTTGGGAAGGTCAGGCATCGCAACCGACACAATTGGACTCTCCTTGGGGATTTGTGATTTAGAAGAACGCACAGTTCTTTGCTGTGCTTTTGCCAGCTTAAGTCTTCTCTTTTTTCTAGCGAGAGGATGAGTGCTTCCATCCTCACGTGAAGCCTAACCACTAGCCATGAACAAAGGCCAGGGCCTCAGCCGTTCCTTGCCACTCCGTGTCGTAAATGGCATATTGGCAAGTTTACGCTTCTCCTCAGACACTTTTAATTTTGATTTTTGGGTCATTTTACTGAACTTTTGTGTTTTGGATTTTACATGCTCTCTACTATGACATTGGGCATCGGCCTTGGCAGACGACGTTGATGGCATTTCATCGTCTCGGCCATGACTAGTGGCAGCAGCTTCAGCACGAGGTGGAAGTGGATCTTGATCTTTCCCTTTAACCTCCACATTTTTGTTCTCCATTTTTTAATGTGTGGAATTATATGCCACTATCAATAGCAATGGCCTACTACTATATTTACTGCGCAAAACTAAAATGCACCACAGGTATAGAATGTAGATGGATAGTATACTTAATGGATGACGAGTGACGACACAGAGGTAGGTACAGCAGTGGCCTACCGTACTGCTATAAGTATATATATAATAAACTGGTGGACACTGTCAGCAAACTGCAAAACTGTCTAAAATGCACCACAGTTATAGAATGTAGATGGATAGTATACTTAATGGATGACGAGTGACGACACAGAGGTAGGTACAGCAGTGGCCTACCGTACTGCTATAAGTATATATATATAGTATACTGGAGGACACTGTCAGCAAACTGAAAAACTGTCTAAAATGCACCACAGGTATAGAATGTAGATGGATAGTATACTTAATGGATGACGAGTGACGACACAGAGGTAGGTACAGCAGTGGCCTACCGTACTGCTATAAGTATATATATATAATAAACTGGTGGACACTGTCAGCAAACTGCAAAACTGTCTAAAATACACCACAGGTATAGAATGTAGATGGATAGTATACTTAATGGATGATGAGTGACGACACAGAGGTAGGTACAGCAGTGGCCTACCGTACTGCTAAAAGTATATATATAATAAACTGGTGGACACTGTCAGCAAACTGCAAAACTGTCTAAAATGCACCACAGGTATAGAATGTAGATGGATAGTATACTTAATGGATGACGAGTGATGACACAGAGGTAGGTACAGCAGTGGCCTACCGTACTGCTATAAGTATATATATAATAAACTGGTGGACACTGTCAGCAAACTGCAAAACTGTCTAAAATGCACCACAGGTATAGAATGTAGATGGATAGTATACTTAATGGATGACGAGTGACGACACAGAGGTAGGTACAGCAGTGGCCTACCGTACTGCTATAAGTATATATATAGTATACTGGTGGACACTGTCAGCAAACTGCAAAACTGTCTAAAATGCACCACAGGTATAGAATGTAGATGGATAGTATACTTAATGGATGACGAGTGACGACACAGAGGTAGGTACAGCAGTGGCCTACCGTACTGCTATAAGTATATATATAATAAACTGGTGGACACTGTCAGCAAACTGCAAAACTGTCTAAAATGCACCACAGGTATAGAATGTAGATGGATAGTATACTTAATGGATGACGAGTGACGACACAGAGGTAGGTACAGCAGTGGCCTACCGTACTGCTATAAGTATATATATAGTATACTGGTGGACACTGTCAGCAAACTGCAAAACTGTCTAAAATGCACCACAGGTATAGAATGTAGATGGATAGTATACTTAATGGATGACGAGTGATGACACAGAGGTAGGTACAGCAGTGGCCTACCGTACTGCTATAAGTATATTTAGAATAAACTGGTGGACACTGTCAGCAAACTGCAAAACTGTCTAAAATGCACCACAGGTATAGAATGTAGATGGATAGTATACTTAATGGATGATGAGTGATGACACAGAGGTAGGTACAGCAGTGGCCTACCGTACTGCTATAAGTATATATATAGTATACTGGTGGACACTGTCAGCAAACTGCAAAACTGTCTAAAATGCACCACAGGTATAGAATGTAGATGGATAGTATACTTAATGGATGACGAGTGGCGACACAGAGGTAGGTACAGCAGTGGCCTACCGTACTGCTATAAGTATATACAGGTTGAGTCTCCCTTATCCAAAATGCTCGCGACCAGGGGTATTTTGGATATGGGATTTTTCCGTATTTTGGAATAATTGCATACCATAATGAGATATCATGGTGATGGGACCTAAATCTAAGTACAGAATGCATTTACGTTTCATATACACCTTATACACACAGCCTGAAGGTCATTTTAGCCAATATTTTTTATAACTTTGTGCATTAAACAAAGTGTGTGTACATTCACACAATTCAATTGTTTCATATACACCTTATACACACAGCCTGAAGGTCATTTAATACAATATTTTTAATAACTTTGTGTATTAAACAAAGTTTGTGTACATTGAGCCATCAGAAAACAAAGGTTTCACTATCTCACTCTCACTCAAAAAAGTCCGTATTTCGGAATATTCCGTATTTCGGAATATTTGGATATGGGATACTCAACCTGTATATAATAAACTGGTGGACACTGTCAGCAAACTGCAAAACTGTCTAAAGGTAGGTATAGAATGTACAGGTATAGAATGTAGATGGATAGTATACTTAATGGATGACGAGTGACGACACAGAGGTAGGTACAGCAGTGGCCTACCGTACTGCTATAAGTATATATATATGGTATACTGGTGGACACTGTCAGCAAACTGAAAAACTGTCTAAAATGCACAACAGGTACAGAATGTAGATGGATAGTATACTTAATGGATGACGAGTGACGACACAGAGGTAGGTACAGCAGTGGCCTACCGTACTGCTATAAGTATATATATAATAAACTGGTGGACACTGTCAGCAAACTGCAAAACTGTCTAAAATGCACCACAGGTATAGAATGTAGATGGATAGTATACTTAATGGATGACGATTGACGACACAGAGGTAGGTACAGCAGTGGCCTACCGTACTGCTATAAGTATATATATATATATATATATATATATATATAGTATACTGGTGGACACTGTCAGCAAACTGCAAAACTGTCTAAAATGCACCACAGGTATAGAATGTATATGGATAGTATACTTAATGGATGACGAGTGACGACACAGAGGTAGGTACAGCAGTGGCTTACCGTACTGCTATAAGTATATATATAATAAACTGGTGGACACTGTCAGCAAACTGCAAAACTGTCTAAAATGCACCACAGGTATAGAATGTAGATGGATAGTATACTTAATGGATGACGAGTGACGACACAGAGGTAGGTACAGCAGTGACCTACCGTACTGCTATAAGTATATATATAGTATACTGGTGGACACTGTCAGCAAACTGCAAAACTGTCTAAAATGCACCACAGGTATAGAATGTAGATGGATAGTATACTTAATGGATGACGAGTGATGACACAGAGGTAGGTACAGCAGTGGCCTACCGTACTGCTATAAGTATATATATAATAAACTGGTGGACACTGTCAGCAAACTGCAAAACTGTCTAAAATGCACCACAGGTATAGAATGTAGATGGATAGTATACTTAATGGATGACGAGTGACGACACAGAGGTAGGTACAGCAGTGGCCTACCGTACTGCTATAAGTATATATATAATAAACTGGTGGACACTGTCAGCAAACTGCAAAACTGTCTAAAATGCACCACAGGTATAGAATGTAGATGGATAGTATACTTAATGGATGACGAGTGACGACACAGAGGTAGGTACAGCAGTGGCCTACCGTACTGCTATAAGTATATATATAGTATACTGGTGGACACTGTCAGCAAACTGCAAAACTGTCTAAAATGCACCACAGGTATAGAATGTAGATGGATAGTATACTTAATGGATGACGAGTGACGACACAGAGGTAGGTACAGCAGTGGCCTACCGTACTGCTATAAGTATAATTAGAATAAACTGGTGGACACTGTCAGCAAACTGCAAAACTGTCTAAAATGCACCACAGGTATAGAATGTAGATGGATAGTATACTTAATGGATGATGAGTGATGACACAGAGGTAGGTACAGCAGTGGCCTACCGTACTGCTATAAGTATATATATAGTATACTGGTGGACACTGTCAGCAAACTGCAAAACTGTCTAAAATGCACCACAGGTATAGAATGTAGATGGATAGTATACTTAATGGATGACGAGTGGCGACACAGAGGTAGGTACAGCAGTGGCCTACCGTACTGCTATAAGTATATACAGGTTGAGTCTCCCTTATCCAAAATGCTCGCGACCAGGGGTATTTTGGATATGGGATTTTTCCGTATTTTGGAATAATTGCATACCATAATGAGATATCATGGTGATGGGACCTAAATCTAAGCACAGAATGCATTTACGTTTCATATACACCTTATACACACAGCCTGAAGGTCATTTTAGCCAATATTTTTTATAACTTTGTGCATTAAACAAAGTGTGTGTACATTCACACAATTCAATTGTTTCATATACACCTTATACACACAGCCTGAAGGTCATTTAATACAATATTTTTAATAACTTTGTGTATTAAACAAAGTTTGTGTACATTGAGCCATCAGAAAACAAAGGTTTCACTATCTCACTCTCACTCAAAAAAGTCCGTATTTCGGAATATTCCGTATTTCGGAATATTTGGATATGGGATACTCAACCTGTATATAATAAACTGGTGGACACTGTCAGCAAACTGCAAAACTGTCTAAAATGCACCACAGGTATAGAATGTAGATGGATAGTATACTTAATGGATGACGAGTGACGACACAGAGGTAGGTACAGCAGTGGCCTACCGTACTGCTATAAGTATATATATAGTATACTGGTGGACACTGTCAGCAAACTGAAAAACTGTCTAAAATGCACCACAGGTATAGAATGTAGATGGATAGTGTACTTAATGGATGACGAGTGACGACACAGAGGTAGGTACAGCAGTGGCCTACCGTACTGCTATAAGTATATATATAATAAACTGGTGGACACTGTCAGCAAACTGCAAAACTGTCTAAAATGCACCACAGGTATAGAATGTAGATGGATAGTATACTTAATGGATGACGAGTGATGACACAGAGGTAGGTACAGCAGTGGCCTACCGTACTGCTATAAGTATATATATATATATATATATATATATAGTATACTGGTGGACACTGTCAGCAAACTGCAAAACTGTCTAAAATGCACCACAGGTATAGAATGTAGATGGATAGTATACTTAATGGATGACGAGTGACGACACAGAGGTAGGTACAGCAGTGGCTTACAGTACTGCTATAAGTATATATATAATAAACTGGTGGACACTGTCAGCAAACTGCAAAACTGTCTAAAATGCACCACAGGTATAGAATGTAGATGGATAGTATACTTAATGGATGATGAGTGACGACACAGAGGTAGGTACAGCAGTGGCCTACCGTACTGCTATAAGTATATATATATAGTATACTGGTGGACACTGTCAGCAAACTGCAAAACTGTCTAAAATGCACCACAGGTATAGAATGTAGATGGATAGTATACTTAATGGATGACGAGTGACGACACAGAGGTAGGTACAGCAGTGGCCTACCGTACTGCTATAAGTATATATATAGTATACTGGTGGACACTGTCAGCAAACTGAAAAACTGTCTAAAATGCACCACAGGTATAGAATGTAGATGGATAGTGTACTTAATGGATGACGAGTGACGACACAGAGGTAGGTACAGCAGTGGCCTACCGTACTGCTATAAGTATATATATAATAAACTGGTGGACACTGTCAGCAAACTGCAAAACTGTCTAAAATGCACCACAGGTATAGAATGTAGATGGATAGTATACTTAATGGATGACGAGTGATGACACAGAGGTAGGTACAGCAGTGGCCTACCGTACTGCTATAAGTATATATATATATATATATATATATAGTATACTGGTGGACACTGTCAGCAAACTGCAAAACTGTCTAAAATGCACCACAGGTATAGAATGTAGATGGATAGTATACTTAATGGATGACGAGTGACGACACAGAGGTAGGTACAGCAGTGGCTTACAGTACTGCTATAAGTATATATATAATAAACTGGTGGACACTGTCAGCAAACTGCAAAACTGTCTAAAATGCACCACAGGTATAGAATGTAGATGGATAGTATACTTAATGGATGACGAGTGACGACACAGAGGTAGGTACAGCAGTGGCCTACCGTACTGCTATAAGTATATATATATAGTATACTGGTGGACACTGTCAGCAAACTGCAAAACTGTCTAAAATGCACCACAGGTATAGAATGTAGATGGATAGTATACTTAATGGATGACGAGTGACGACACAGAGGTAGGTACAGCAGTGGCCTACCGTACTGCTATAAGTATATATATAATAAACTGGTGGACACTGTCAGCAAACTGCAAAACTGTCTAAAATGCACCACAGGTATAGAATGTAGATGGATAGTATACTTAATGGATGACGAGTGACGACACAGAGGTAGGTACAGCAGTGGCCTACCGTACTGCTATAAGTATATATATAATAAACTGGTGGACACTGTCAGCAAACTGCAAAACTGTCTAAAATGCACCACAGGTATAGAATGTAGATGGATAGTATACTTAATGGATGACGAGTGACGACACAGAGGTAGGTACAGCAGTGGCCTACCGTACTGCTATAAGTATATATATAGTATACTGGTGGACACTGTCAGCAAACTGCAAAACTGTCTAAAATGCACCACAGGTATAGAATGTAGATGGATAGTATACTTAATGGATGACGAGTGACGACACAGAGGTAGGTACAGCAGTGGCCTACCGTACTGCTATAAGTATATTTAGAATAAACTGGTGGACACTGTCAGCAAACTGCAAAACTGTCTAAAATGCACCACAGGTATAGAATGTAGATGGATAGTATACTTAATGGATGATGAGTGATGACACAGAGGTAGGTACAGCAGTGGCCTACCGTACTGCTATAAGTATATATATAGTATACTGGTGGACACTGTCAGCAAACTGCAAAACTGTCTAAAATGCACCACAGGTATAGAATGTAGATGGATAGTATACTTAATGGATGACGAGTGGCGACACAGAGGTAGGTACAGCAGTGGCCTACCGTACTGCTATAAGTATATACAGGTTGAGTCTCCCTTATCCAAAATGCTCGCGACCAGGGGTATTTTGGATATGGGATTTTTCCGTATTTTGGAATAATTGCATACCATAATGAGATATCATGGTGATGGGACCTAAATCTAAGCACAGAATGCATTTACGTTTCATATACACCTTATACACACAGCCTGAAGGTCATTTTAGCCAATATTTTTTATAACTTTGTGCATTAAACAAAGTGTGTGTACATTCACACAATTCAATTGTTTCATATACACCTTATACACACAGCCTGAAGGTCATTTAATACAATATTTTTAATAACTTTGTGTATTAAACAAAGTTTGTGTACATTGAGCCATCAGAAAACAAAGGTTTCACTATCTCACTCTCACTCAAAAAAGTCCGTATTTCGGAATATTCCGTATTTCGGAATATTTGGATATGGGATACTCAACCTGTATATAATAAACTGGTGGACACTGTCAGCAAACTGCAAAACTGTCTAAAATGCACCACAGGTATAGAATGTAGATGGATAGTATACTTAATGGATGACGAGTGATGACACAGAGGTAGGTACAGCAGTGGCCTACCGTACTGCTATAAGTATATATATAGTATACTGGTGGACACTGTCAGCAAACTGAAAAACTGTCTAAAATGCACCACAGGTATAGAATGTAGATGGATAGTATACTTAATGGATGACGAGTGACGACACAGAGGTAGGTACAGCAGTGGCCTACCGTACTGCTATAAGTATATATATAATAAACTGGTGGACACTGTCAGCAAACTGCAAAACTGTCTAAAATGCACCACAGGTATAGAATGTAGATGGATAGTATACTTAATGGATGACGAGTGACGACGCAGAGGTAGGTACAGCAGTGGCCTACCGTACTGCTATAAGTATATATATATATATATATATATATATATATATAGTATACTGGTGGACACTGTCAGCAAACTGCAAAACTGTCTAAAATGCACCACAGGTATAGAATGTAGATGGATAGTATACTTAATGGATGACGAGTGACGACACAGAGGTAGGTACAGCAGTGGCTTACCGTACTGCTATAAGTATATATATAATAAACTGGTGGACACTGTCAGCAAACTGCAAAACTGTCTAAAATGCACCACAGGTATAGAATGTAGATGGATAGTATACTTAATGGATGACGAGTGACGACACAGAGGTAGGTACAGCAGTGGCCTACCGTACTGCTATAAGTATATATATAGTATACTGGTGGACACTGTCAGCAAACTGCAAAACTGTCTAAAATGCACCACAGGTATAGAATGTAGATGGATAGTATACTTAATGGATGACGAGTGACGACACAGAGGTAGGTACAGCAGTGGCCTACCGTACTGCTATATATAGTATACTGGTGGACACTGTCAGCAAACTGCAAAACTAAAATGCACCACAGGTATAGAATGTAGATGGATAGTATACTTAATGGATGACGACACAGAGGTAGGTACAGCAGTGCACTCTGCACTGTACTCCTCCTATATAATATTAATTATACTTGTGGTCCCCACTCCCAGTCCCCACAATAAAGCAGCACACTGAGCACAGATATGGAGTGTTTTTCAGGCAGACAACGTATACTGGTGGTCACTGTCAGCAAAACTCTGCACTGTACTCCTGCTATAGCTGCTCCCCAGTCCCCACAATTAAGCAGTGTGAGCACTCAGCACAGATATATTATGCAGCACACTGAGCACAGATATTGTATGGAGCGTTTTTTTCAGGCAGAGAACGGATAAAAACTGTTGTCACTTATCAGCAAAACTCTGCACTGTACTCCTAACAGCTGCTCCCCAATCCTCCCCACAATTAAGCAATAAACAACCAATGAATCAAGTTCTGTCTTCTACAATAAACGGAGAGGACGCCAGCCACGTCCTCTCCCTATCATCTCCAATGCACGAGTGAAAATGGCGGCGACGCGCGGCTGCTTATATAGAATCCGAATCTCGCGAGAATCCGACAGCGGGATGATGACGTTCGGGCGTGCTCGGGTTAGCCGAGCAAGGCGGGAAGGTTCGAACCTGCCTCGGACCCATGTAAACAAGGTGAAGTTCGGGGGGGTTCGGTTTCCGAGAAACCGAACCCGCTCATCACTATTTAATACACACAGTTTATCAAAAATATTGTATTAAATGACCTTCAGGCTGTGTGTATAAGGTGTATGTGAAACATAAATGAATTGTGTGAATGTAGACACACTTTGTTTAATGCACAAAGTTATAAAAAATATTGGCTAAAATTGCCTTCAGGCTGTGTGTATAAGGTGTATATGTAACATAAATACATTCTTTGCTTAGATTTAGGCCCCATCACCATGATATCACATTATGGTATGCAATTATTCCAAAATACGGAAAAATCCAATATCCAAAATACCTCTGGTCCCAAGCATTTTGGATAAGGGATACTCAACCTGTAATTAGTATTCTACTTAATAATTCTACATAAGAGATGCTTTTGCTTTGGCGTGATCCTTGATAATGATTTGATACACTTCTGGGAGATGAGAAATGATGGGTATGAGAAAATTGACAAGGTAAGATAAACTCCTCTTGTTGCAAATGCTAAAGCTAAGGTGGTCATTCCGAGTTGTTCGCTCGTTGCCGATTTTCTCTATATTGCGATTAGTCGCTTACTGCGCATGCGCAAGGTTCGCAGAGCGCATGCGCTTAGTTATTTTACACAAAAGTAAGGTATTTTACTCACGGCATAACGAGGATTTTTCATCGTTCTGGTGATCGGAGTGTGATTGACAGGAAGTGGGTGTTTCTGGGCGGAAACTGGCCGTTTTCTGGGCGTGTGCGAAAAAACGCTGGCGTTTCTGGGAAAAACGCGGGAGTGTCTGAAGAAACGGGGGAGTGTCTGGGCGAATGCTGGGTGTGTTTGTGACGTCAAACCAGGAACGAAACTGACTGAACTGATCGCAATGGCTGAGTAAGTCTGGAGCTACTCAGAAACTGCTAAGAAATTTCTATTCGCAATTCTGCAAATCTTTCGTTCGCAATTCTGCTAAGCTAAGATACACTCCCAGAGGGCGGCGGCTTAGCGTGTGCAATGCTGCTAAAAGCAGCTAGCGAGCGAACAACTCGGAATGAGGGCCGATGAGGGAAGCCAGGGCAAGATGTACTAAGCCTTGAAAAATGATTAAGGGGTCTATTCATGAAGCAGTAAAAAGAGTGGAGAAGTGAGCCTATGGAGAAGTTGCCTATGTGCTGCTCCGTACAATTGTATAGTATGCAAATTATAAATGTTACTTCAATGCTGATTGGTTGACATGGGCAACTTCTTCACTTCTCCACATTTTTCACTGCTTCATGAATATACCTGTACAGTATGTGGAGATTGATAAAGTACCAGCCAAACAGCTCCTAACTGCTATGTTACAGAATGGGTTTGAAAAATTACAGTTAGAAGCGTAACGAAGGTGCTTGCGGGCTCGCTGCGCTCGTGCGCTATGGGCTCAGGGCGAGCTTTGCTCACCACAGGTTTTATTCTCCCTGTATGGGTGTAATTTGTCTGTGGTAAGCTCTCTCTGCTAATATCTAGCTCTGGATACATGATATCCCTGCAGTAAGGGCTTCATTCATTTACTCTGAGCTCTAGGCTTTAGCACTGCAAAGGATCTTATAACAAAACCTTACTACTGAAAGAGACTCTGATCCAAACAGTGCTGCATGTTTTTATGTGATCGGCTGAATTTGTTGAACACTGTTGCTGACGATTTGCTTCCTACATACCTGTATTTCCAATGCCTCTATAGCAGGCCTGACCAACCTGTGGCTCTCCAGATGTTGTGAAACTACACATCCCAGCATGCCCTGCCACAGTTTTAGCATTCCCTAATAGCAAAGCTGTGGCAAAGCATGATGGGACTTGTAGTTTTACAACAGCTGGAGAGCCACAGGTTGGCCAGGCCTGCTCTATAGCACCTTTTTTAAAATCCTCACCTGCACTTGCTCATTGCCAGTACAACTTGTCTAAACTAATTCCTGGTTCCAGCGTCAGCAGCTCTGTTCTCTGACTCCTGAGTGTCTCAGCATCTCCTGAGTGTACAATACATTATGAACATTAGTATGGGTGTAGTATGTTATGCCGGCGATCAGGCTCCCGGCGGCCAGCATACCGGCGCCGGAATCCCGACCACCGGCATACCGACAGCTGGGTGAGCGCAAATGAGCCCCTTGCGGGCTCTCTGTGCTCACCACGCTGCGGGCACGGTGGCGCACTATGCGCACCACGCTATCAATTCTCCCACCAGGGGGGTCGTGGACCCCCAAGAGGGAGAAAAGCTGTCTGTATGCCGGCGGTCGGGATTCCGGCGCCGGTGTGGTTGCTGAGGGTGGGGGAGGGGATCCGGAGCCACCGCGGGTGGTGGAGGGGGGTGCCGCGGATGGGGCCTGGAGGTACTGCGAGTGGGGGAAGGCGGGTAATGCTTCTCCTGATTCTCCTCCTTGAAGTAGCTAAACTATTGGTAGTGCCGGTGTCCCAACGCGCCGCATTACAGGGAAGAAGATGCAGTCAATAAACTACAGCTCCCAGCAGCGCTTAGCGCCAGAATGCTCCTGCGCTAAGGACTGCTGGGAGCTGTAGTTTATTTAGTGCATCTACTTCCCTGTAATGCGGCGTGTTGGGACACCGGCGCTAACAATAGTGACTGGCTGGCAGAACTGACTGACTCGCTGAATTAATGTAACAGGTGAGAGTGCCGTGCAGTGTCAGTGACACTGCACACCCACTGCACTGCACTGCACTGCACTGTCACCTTTTACATTGATTCAGCGTCCAGACATTACCCTCCGCGATATCACCCACTCTGTCCGTTACATTAGCCACGTCAGGGCTTCCAGGCCGGCAGGCTAGGTGCTGTGTTGCGGAGTTAGGGCCTCTGGGGATCTGGGCGCGGCTGTGGCAGGGAGGCACTTCTGTGACATCACGCGCAAAGGAGGCTCCGCGGCTCAGAGAGTATGCGGCGCAAGGAGGGCTATGAAAGCTTTCAGCTGCGCCGCTTTCATGCACATCTATGACGGTGGCTACAGCAGCTTTTGTTCCACCTGCACCACGGCTAGGGAGTGGGGATTGTTGATACCGGAGCGGGTAGGTGGACTGGCAGCAGGACATAGGACGCTACAGTAAAAGGATATTTCTCCTCTATCTACAGCGCAGAGACTTGCTTCATACCCTCCAGCTGCACCTTTTTGGCAGATACAGTACCTTTTTTTATGGTCTGAAGCGATTTGTTGGCTCTCCAAACTTCCATTGCAAGTATAAGAAAAGGGACATGACCACGTCCCTTTACCCGTGGCCACACCCACTTTTCGAATTTGTACAGATTTTTATTTGTAAATTGTTGGAAGGTATGTTGCTGCAGATGCAGTGGGCCTATTTTGGGGTGTGGGACTGGAGCTGCAACTCCATCAGCCCCACTGTTAATACTGCTCTGGGAACACACAGCAGCCAAAGGGCAGAGCCTCCCATTGGATGTAACCTGTGTGGGAGGGCGTTTCTCGCCCAATCAGCTGTGGACTGGGTGTGATAGACCTGCTGCTAACCCAATGAGAGCTCCTAGCCACGCCCAGCAATATCCACACAGGCACAGAGTCACAGATCTGGGCTATTATATAGAAGATGCTAAAATCTTAATGGAAATCTTACATGCAATTTTGGTGCTTTTTATGTTTATATTACAGCGCAAACCACATATATTATTTATTATTTATTTGTAGTATATGGGCGCTGGGGTGTGATCTGGCATACTCCCTCTGTGTTTCTCTCTACAGGCTTCCCTGTGGGTCTGTCCCCTTGATTTGGCCAGTGTGAGTGTGGGTGTGTCGGTACTACGTGTCAACATATCTGAGGCTGAGTGTTCCTCCCCGGAGGAAGTTACTGGGGGCGCAGAAAAGGATTTGGGAATGACTCTGTCGGCACAGCCAACTGCTGATTGGGTGAATATGTTGAGTACACTGAATGCAAATGTGGCTTTATTGTCTAAGAGGCTGGATAAATCTGATTCTCAGACACAAACATGGAGAAAATCCATGGAGGACGCTTTGTCTCAGGTACAGACCCCCTCAGGGTCACAAAAACGTTCATTTACCCAGATGGCAGATACAGATACCGACACAGACTCTGATTCCGATGTCGATTTCAATGAGGCTACTTTACATCCAAGGGTAGTTAGGAGTATTCAGTACATGATTGTGGCTATTAAAGATGTTTTACATATCTCTGAGGAACCTGCTGTTCCAGACACAAGGGTTTGCTTATTTAAAGGGAAAAAGCCTAAGGTGAAGTTTTCCCCCTCTCATGAACTGAACGCCCTTTGTGAAAAGGCTTGGGAGTTGCCTGACAAAAGGTGGCAGATTCACAAGAGAATTTTTATGGCATAGCCTTTCCCCTCTGACGACAGGGAGAAATGGGAGTCGTCTCCCAATGTGGACAAGGCTCTATCCCGATTGTCCAAGAAGGTGGCGCTTCCGTCTCCTGACACGGCTGCTCTCAAAGATCCGGCGGATCGCAAGCTGGAGACGACATTGAAGGCCATTTTCGTTAATACTGGTGCATTGCTCAGACCTGCTGTGGCGTCGGTATGGGTGAGTAGTGCTATTGCTAAGTGGGCTGATAATTTAGCTTCTGATATGGATACCCTTGATAAGGATAACATTCTTTTGACTCTTGGTTATATCAAGGACGCTGCAGATTACCTAAAGGATGAGGCGAGGGATGTTGGCCTCATGGGATCAAGAGCCAATGCCATGGCGGTCTCGGCCAGGAGGGCGCTGTGGATTCATCAATGGAATGCTGATGCCGACTCCAAGAAAAATATGGAAGCTCTCCCTTTTAAAGGTAGTGTCTTGTTTGGTGACGGCCTTGCTGACCTGGTGTCTACCGCTACTGCGGGTAAGTCATCTTTTCTTCCTTATGTTCCCACACAACAGAAAAAGGCGCCCCATCATCAGATGCAGTCCTTTCGGCCTAATAAATACAAAAAAGGAAAGGGCTCGTCCTTCCTTGCTTCAAAGGGTAGAGGAAGGGGAAAGAGGTCGCCTGCTGTGTCAGGCACCCAGGAGCAAAAGTCCTCCGCCGCCTCTACCAAGTCCACCGCATGACGCTGGGGCTCCCCTGCAGGAGTCTGTGCCGGTGGGGGGCCGTCTCCGATTCTTCAGTCAGGTCTGGTTTCAATCGGCCCTGGATCTTTGGGTCTTAGATAGAGATGAGCGGGTTCGGTTCCTCTGAATCCGAACCCGCCCGAACTTCATGTTTTTTTACACGGGTCCGAGCGACTCGGATCTTCCCGCCTTGCTCGGTTAACCCGAGCGCGCCCGAACGTCATCATCACGCTGTCGGATTCTCGCGAGGCTCGGATTCTATCGCGAGACTCGGATTCTATATAAGGAGCCGCGCGTCGCCGCCATTTTCACACGTGCATTGAGATTGATAGGGAGAGGACGTGGCTGGCGTCCTCTCCGTTTAGAAATAGATAGGAGAGTGAGAGTGAGACACTTCATTTACTGGAGCTTAGGAGGAGTACTCAGAGAGTGCAGAATTTTGCTGATAGTAGTTAGTTAGTTATACTAGTGACTGACCAGTGAGACCACCAGTGCAGTTTTATTATTATTTAATATAATCCGTTCTCTGCCTGAAAAAAACGATACACAGTGACTCAGTCACATACCATATCTGTGCTCAGCCCAGTGTGCTGCATCATCTATGTATAATATCTGACTGTGCTCACACAGCTTAATTGTGGGGGAGACTGGGGAGCAGTTATAGGTTATAGCAGGAGCCAGGAGTACATATTAAACAGTGCACACTTTTGCTGCCAGAGTGCCACTGCCAGTGTGACTGACCAGTGACCTGACCACACTGACCACCAGTATATTGTGATTGTCTGCCTGAAAAAGTTAAACACTCGTCGTGTGACTTGTGTGGTTTTTTTATTCTATAAAAAACTAATTCTGCTGACAGACAGTGTCCAGCAGGTCCGTCATTATATAATATATACCTGTCCGGCTGCAGTAGTGATATATATATATTTTTTATATCATTATTTATCATCCAGTCTATACTAGCAGCAGACACAGTACGGTAGTTCACGGCTGTAGCTACCTCTGTGTCGGCACTCGGCAGTCCATCCATAATTGTATACCACCTACCCGTGGTTTTTTTTTCTTTCTTCTTTATACATACTACATCTCATTATCATCCAGTCTATATTAGCAGCAGACACAGTACAGTACGGTAGTCCACGGCTGTAGCTATCTCTGTGTCGGCACTCGGCAGTCCATCCATAATTGTATACCACCACCTACCCGTGGTTTTTTTTTTCTTTCTTCTTTATACATACTACATCTCATTATCATCCAGTCTATATTAGCAGCAGACACAGTACGGTAGTCCACGGCTGTAGCTACCTCTGTGTCGGCACTCGGCAGTCCATCCATAATTGTATACCACCTACCCGTGGTTTTTTTTTCTTTCTTCTTTATACATACTACATCTAATTATCAACCAGTCTATATTAGCAGCAGACACAGTACGGTAGTCCACGGCTGTAGCTACCTCTGTGTCGGCACTCGGCAGTCCATCCATAATTGTATACCACCTACCCGTGGTTTTTTTTTCTTTCTTCTTTATACATACTACATCTCATTATCATCCAGTCTATATTAGCAGCAGACACAGTACGGTAGTCCACGGCTGTAGCTACCTCTGTGTCGGCACTCGGCAGTCCATCCATAATTGTATACCACCTACCCGTGGTTTTTTTTTTCTTTCTTCTTTATACATACTACATATCATTATCATCCAGTCTATATTAGCAGCAGACACAGTACGGTAGTCCACGGCTGTAGCTACCTCTGTGTCGGCACTCGGCAGTCCATCCATAATTGTATACCACCTACCCGTGGTTTTTTTTTCTTTCTTCTTTATACATACTACATCTCATTATCATCCAGTCTATATTAGCAGCAGACACAGTACGGTAGTCCACGGCTGTAGCTACCTCTGTGTCGGCACTCGGCAGTCCATCCATAATTGTATACCACCTACCCGTGGTTTTTTTTTTCTTTCTTCTTTATACATACTACATCTCATTATCAACCAGTCTATATTAGCAGCAGACACAGTACGGTAGTCCACGGCTGTAGCTACCTCTGTGTCGGCACTCGGCAGTCCATCCATAATTGTATACCACCTACCCGTGGTTTTTTTTTCTTTCTTCTTTATACATACTACATCTCATTATCAACCAGTCTATATTAGCAGCAGACACAGTACGGTAGTCCACGGCTGTAGCTACCTCTGTGTCGGCACTCGGCAGTCCATCCATAATTGTATACCACCTACCCGTGGTTTTTTTTTTCTTTCTTCTTTATACATACTACATCTCATTATCAACCAGTCTATATTAGCAGCAGACACAGTACGGTAGTCCACGGCTGTAGCTACCTCTGTGTCGGCACTCGGCAGTCCATCCATAATTGTATACCACCTACCCGTGGTTTTCTTTTTCTTTCTTCTTTATACATACTACATCTCATTATCATCCAGTCTATATTAGCAGCAGACACAGTACGGTAGTCCACGGCTGTAGCTACCTCTGTGTCGGCACTCGGCAGTCCATCCATAATTGTATACTAGTATCCATCCATCTCCATTGTTTACCTGAGGTGCCTTTTAGTTGTGCCTATTAAAATATGGAGAACAAAAATGTTGAGGTTCCAAAATTAGGGAAAGATCAAGATCCCCTTCCACCTCGTGCTGAAGCTGCTGCCACTAGTCATGGCCGAGACGATGAAATGCCAGCAACGTCGTCTGCCAAGGCCGATGCCCAATGTCATAGTAGAGAGCATGTCAAATCCAAAACACCAAATATCAGTAAAAAAAGGACTCCAAAACCTAAAATAAAATTGTCGGAGGAGAAGCGTAAACTTGCTAATATGCCATTTACCACACGGAGTGGCAAGGAACGGCTGAGGCCCTGGCCTATGTTCATGGCTAGTGGTTCAGCTTCACATGAGGATGGAAGCACTCAGCCTCTCGCTAGAAAAATGAAAAGACTCAAGCTGGCAAAAGCAGTAGCACCGCAAAGAACTGTGCGTTCTTCGAAATCCCAAATCCACAAGGAGAGTCCAATTGTGTCGGTTGCGATGCCTGACCTTCCCAACACTGGACGTGAAGAGCATGCGCCTTCCACCATTTGCACGCCCCCTGCAAGTGCTGGAAGGAGCACCCGCAGTCCAGTTCCTGATAGTCAGATTGAAGATGTCAGTGTTGAAGTACACCAGGATGAGGAGGATATGGGTGTTGCTGGCGCTGGGGAGGAAATTGACCAGGAGGATTCTGATGGTGAGGTGGTTTGTTTAAGTCAGGCACCCGGGGAGACACCTGTTGTCCGTGGGAGGAATATGGCCGTTGACATGCCTGGTGAAAATACCAAAAAAATCAGCTCTTCGGTGTGGAAGTATTTCAACAGAAATGCGGACAACAGGTGTCAAGCCGTGTGTTGCCTTTGTCAAGCTGTAATAAGTAGGGGTAAGGACGTTAACCACCTCGGAACATCCTCCCTTATACGTCACCTGCAGCGCATTCATAATAAGTCAGTGACAAGTTCAAAAACTTTGGGCGACAGCGGAAGCAGTCCACTGACCAGTAAATCCCTTCCTCTTGTAACCAAGCTCACGCAAACCACCCCACCAACTCCCTCAGTGTCAATTTCCTCCTTCCCCAGGAATGCCAATAGTCCTGCAGGCCATGTCACTGGCAATTCTGATGATTCCTCTCCTGCCTGGGATTCCTCCGATGCATCCTTGCGTGTAACGCCTACTGCTGCTGGCGCTGCTGTTGTTGCTGCTGGGAGTCGATGGTCATCCCAGAGGGGAAGTCGTAAGCCCACTTGTACTACTTCCAGTAAGCAATTGACTGTTCAACAGTCCTTTGCGAGGAAGATGAAATATCACAGCAGTCATCCTGCTGCAAAGCGGATAACTGAGGCCTTGACAACTATGTTGGTGTTAGACGTGCGTCCGGTATCCGCCGTTAGTTCACAGGGAACTAGACAATTTATTGAGGCAGTGTGCCCCCGTTACCAAATACCATCTAGGTTCCACTTCTCTAGGCAGGCGATACCGAGAATGTACACGGACGTCAGAAAAAGACTCACCAGTGTCCTAAAAAATGCAGTTGTACCCAATGTCCACTTAACCACGGACATGTGGACAAGTGGAGCAGGGCAGGGTCAGGACTATATGACTGTGACAGCCCACTGGGTAGATGTATGGACTCCCGCCGCAAGAACAGCAGCGGCGGCACCAGTAGCAGCATCTCGCAAACGCCAACTCTTTCCTAGGCAGGCTACGCTTTGTATCACCGGTTTCCAGAATACGCACACAGCTGAAAACCTCTTACAGCAACTGAGGAAGATCATCGCGGAATGGCTTACCCCAATTGGACTCTCCTGTGGATTTGTGGCATCGGACAACGCCAGCAATATTGTGTGTGCATTAAATATGGGCAAATTCCAGCACGTCCCATGTTTTGCACATACCTTGAATTTGGTGGTGCAGAATTTTTTAAAAAACGACAGGGGCGTGCAAGAGATGCTGTCGGTGGCCAGAAGAATTGCGGGACACTTTCGGCGTACAGGCACCACGTACAGAAGACTGGAGCACCACCAAAAACTACTGAACCTGCCCTGCCATCATCTGAAGCAAGAAGTGGTAAGGAGGTGGAATTCAACCCTCTATATGCTTCAGAGGTTGGAGGAGCAGCAAAAGGCCATTCAAGCCTATACAATTGAGCACGATATAGGAGGTGGAATGCACCTGTCTCAAGCGCAGTGGAGAATGATTTCAACGTTGTGCAAGGTTCTGATGCCCTTTGAACTTGCCACACGTGAAGTCAGTTCAGACACTGCCAGCCTGAGTCAGGTCATTCCCCTCATCAGGCTTTTGCAGAAGAAGCTGGAGACATTGAAGGAGGAGCTAACACGGAGCGATTCCGCTAGGCATGTGGGACTTGTGGATGGAGCCCTTAATTTGCTTAACAAGGATTCACGGGTGGTCAATCTGTTGAAATCAGAGCACTACATTTTGGCCACCGTGCTCGATCCTAGATTTAAAGCCTACCTTGGATCTCTCTTTCCGGCAGACACAAGTCTGCTGGGGTTGAAAGACCTGCTGGTGAGAAAATTGTCAAGTCAAGCGGAACGCGACCTGTCAACATCTCCTCCTTCACATTCTCCCGCAACTGGGGGTGCGAGGAAAAGGCTCAGAATTCCGAGCCCACCCGCTGGCGGTGATGCAGGGCAGTCTGGAGCGACTGCTGATGCTGACATCTGGTCCGGACTGAAGGACCTGACAACGATTACGGACATGTCGTCTACTGTCACTGCATATGATTCTCTCAACATTGAAAGAATGGTGGAGGATTATATGAGTGACCGCATTCAAGTAGGCACGTCACACAGTCCGTACTTATACTGGCAGGAAAAAGAGGCAATTTGGAGGTCCTTGCACAAACTGGCTTTATTCTACCTAAGTTGCCCTCCCACAAGTGTGTACTCCGAAAGAGTGTTTAGTGCCGCCGCTCACCTTGTCAGCAATCGGCGTACGAGGTTACATCCAGAAAATGTGGAGAAGATGATGTTCATTAAAATGAATTATAATCAATTCCTCCGCGGAGACATTGACCAGCAGCAATTGCCTCCACAAAGTACACAGGGAGCTAAGATGGTGGATTCCAGTGGGGACGAATTGATAATCTGTGAGGAGGGGGATGTACACGGTGATATATCGGAGGATGATGATGAGGTGGACATCTTGCCTCTGTAGAGCCAGTTTGTGCAAGGAGAGATTAATTGCTTCTTTTTTGGTGGGGGTCCAAACCAACCCGTCATATCAGTCACAGTCGTGTGGCAGACCCTGTCACTGAAATGATGGGTTGGTTAAAGTGTGCATGTCCTGTTTATACAACATAAGGGTGGGTGGGAGGGCCCAAGGACAATTCCATCTTGCACCTCTTTTTTCTTTAATTTTTCTTTGCGTCATGTGCTGTTTGGGGAGTGTTTTTTGGAAGGGCCATCCTGCGTGACACTGCAGTGACACTCCTAGATGGGCCCGGTGTTTGTGTCGGCCACTAGGGTCGCTTATCTTACTCACACAGCTACCTCATTGCGCCTCTTTTTTTCTTTGCGTCATGTGCTGTTTGGGGAGGGTTTTTTGGAAGGGACATCCTGCGTGACACTGCAGTGCCACTCCTAGATGGGCCCGGTGTTTGTGTCGGCCACTAGGGTCGCTTATCTTACTCACACAGCTACCTCATTGCGCCTCTTTTTTTCTTTGCGTCATGTGCTGTTTGGGGAGGGTTTTTTGGAAGGGACATCCTGCGTGACACTGCAGTGCCACTCCTAGATGGGCCCGGTGTTTGTGTCGGCCACTAGGGTCGCTTATCTTACTCACACAGCTACCTCATTGCGCCTCTTTTTTTCTTTGCGTCATGTGCTGTTTGGGGAGGGTTTTTTGGAAGGGACATCCTGCCTGACACTGCAGTGCCACTCCTAGATGGGCCCGGTGTGTGTGTCGGCCACTAGGGTCGCTTATCTTACTCACACAGCTACCTCATTGCGCCTCTTTTTTTCTTTGCGTCATGTGCTGTTTGGGGAGGGTTTTTTGGAAGGGACATCCTGCGTGACACTGCAGTGCCACTCCTAGATGGGCCCGGTGTTTGTGTCGGCCACTAGGGTCGCTTATCTTACTCACACAGCTACCTCATTGCGCCTCTTTTTTTCTTTGCGTCATGTGCTGTTTGGGGAGGGTTTTTTGGAAGGGACATCCTGCGTGACACTGCAGTGCCACTCCTAGATGGGCCCGGTGTTTGTGTCGGCCACTAGGGTCGCTTATCTTACTCACACAGCTACCTCATTGCGCCTCTTTTTTTCTTTGCGTCATGTGCTGTTTGGGGAGGGTTTTTTGGAAGGGACATCCTGCGTGACACTGCAGTGCCACTCCTAGATGGGCCCGGTGTTTGTGTCGGCCACTAGGGTCGCTTATCTTACTCACACAGCTACCTCATTGCGCCTCTTTTTTTCTTTGCGTCATGTGCTGTTTGGGGAGGTTTTTTTGGAAGGGACATCCTGCGTGACACTGCAGTGCCACTCCTAGATGGGCCAGGTGTTTGTGTCGGCCACTAGGGTCGCTTAGCTTAGTCATCCAGCGACCTCGGTGCAAATTTTAGGACTAAAAATAATATTGTGAGGTGTGAGGTATTCAGAATAGACTGAAAATGAGTGGAAATGATGGTTTTTGAGGTTAATAATACTTTGGGATCAAAATGACCCCCAAATTCTATGATTTAAGCTGTTTTTTAGGTTTTTTGGAAAAAAACACCCGAATCCAAAACACACCCGAATCCGACAAAAAAAATTCGGTTAGGTTTTGCCAAAACGCGGTCGAACCCAAAACACGGCCGCGGAACCGAACCCAAAACCAAAACACAAAACCCGAAAAATTTCCGGCACTCATCTCTAGTCTTAGACATAGTGTCCCAAGGGTACAAACTGGAGTTTCAGGATTTACCCCCCGCCGCTTTTTCAAGTCGGCCCTACCAGTTTCTCTTCCAGAAAGAGTAGTAGTAAATGCTGCGATACAAAAGCTGTGTCAACAGAGGGTCATTGTGCCGGTTCCCCCGTCCCAACGTGGGGAAGGGTTCTATTTGAGCCTCTTTGTCGTGCTGAAGCCGAACGGCTCGGTCAGACCGATTCTGAACCTAAAATCCCTCAATCCATACTTGAAGACTTTCAAGTTCAAGATGGAATCTCTTCGAGCTGTGATCTCCAGCCTAGAAGGGGGGGATTTTATGGCGTCAGTCGACATAAAGGATGCTTACTTACTCATCCTGATATATCCTCCTCATCAGGCCTTCCTGAGATTTGCGGTGCAGGATTGTCATTACCAATTTCAGACGTTGCCGTTTGGGCTTTCCATGGCCCCGAGGGTTTTTACCAAGGTAATGGCGGAAATGACGGTACTCCTTCGCAAGCGAGGGGTCACAATTATCCCATACTTGGACGATCTCCTGATAAAGGCGAGATCAAAGGAACAGTTGTTAAGAAATGTGGAACTCTCCCTGTCGGTTCTGCGACATCACGGTTGGATTCTAAATTTGCCAAAGTTTCAGTTGATCCCGACAACTCGGCTGCCCTTCCTGGGCATGATCCTAGACACGGAGCTTCAGAGAGTGTGTCTTCCGGCGGACAAAGCTCTCGAAATACAGACCATGGTCAAGGAGCTTCTGAGGCTGACAAGAGTGTCGATTCATCAATGCACTCGAGTGCTAGGGAAGATGGTTGCGGCTTACGAAGCCATTCCGCTTGGCAGGTTTCATGCCCGGGTGTTTCAGTGGGATCTGCTGAACAAATGGTCCGGGTCTCACCTGCACATGCACCGGAAAATAAGGCTATCTTCCAGGGCCAGGATTTCTCTCCTGTGGTGGCTGCAAGGTTCTCACCTTCTAGAGGGACGCCGATTTGGAATCCAGGACTGGGTCCTGCTGACCACAGATGCAAGTCTCCGAGGCTGAGGCGCAGTCACGCAAGGAAGAAGTTTCCAGGGAAAATGGTCAAGCCAGGAATCTTGTCTCCACATAAATGTTCTCGAGTTAAGAGCCATTTACAACGGCCTCCTGCAAGCGAAGAACCTTCTTCAGGGTCTCGCTGTCCTGATGCAGTCGGACAACATAACAGCGGTGGCGTACGTAAACCGCCAAGGCGGAACAAGGAGCAGGGCGGCAATGGCGGAGGCCACAAGAATTCTCCGCTGGGCGGAACAGCACGTGAGCGCTCTGTCAGCAGTCTTCCTCCCGGGCGTGGACAACTGGGAAGCAGACTTCCTCAGCAGACACGATCTCCATCCACGAGAGTGGGCTCTTCATCAAGAGGTATTTGCAGAAGTGACAAGGCATTGGGGAATTCCTCAGATAGACATGATGGCGTCTCGCCTCAACAAGAAGCTTCCGAAGTATTGTTCCAGGTCGAGGGACCCCCAAGCCTGTGCAGTGGACGCCCTGGTAACTCCGTGGGTGTTTCAGTCGGTGTATGTGTTCCCTCCGCTTCCTCTCATTCCAAAGGTGTTGAGGATCATAAGATGAACAAGGGTTCAGGCAATACTCGTCATTCCAGATTGGCCACGGAGGGCCTGGTATCCGGATCTTCAGGAATTACTAGTAGAAGATCCTTGGCCGCTTCCTCTAAGAGAGGACCTGTTACTGCAGGGGCCCTGCGTGTTTCCGGACTTACCGTGGCTGCGTTTGACGGCGTGGAAGTTGAACGCCAAATCCTAGCTCAGAAAGGTATTCCCGGGGAGGTTATCCCCACTCTCCTTAAGGCTAGGAAGGAGGTCACGGCAAAACATTATCACCGTATTTGGAGAAAGTATGTGTCGTGGTGTGAAACCAAAGCAGCTCCTGCAGAGGAGTTTCACTTGGGTCGTTTCCTCCACTTTTTGCAGGCAGGCATGGATGCAGGCCTGAAATTGGATTCCATCAAAGTGCAGATTTCGGCTTTATCTATTTTCTTTCAAAAAGAATTGGCCATCCTTCCTAAGGTTCAGACTTTCGTGAAGGGAGTGCTGCATATCCATCCTCCATTTGTGCCACACGTGGCACCGTGGGATCTTGAAGTGGTGTTGCAGTTTCTTATGTCTCACTGGTTTGAACCTTTGCGTAAGGTTGAGTTAAAGTTTCTCATTTGGAAAGTGGTCATGCTTTTGGCTTTGGCGTCTGCCAGATGAGTGTCCGAATTGGCGGCTTTGTTTCACAAGAGCCCATATTTGATTTTTCATGTGGATAGAGAGGAATTGAGGACTCGTCAACAATTACTGCCGAAGGTGGTTTTCTTCGTTTCACATAAATCAACCTATTGTGGTACCTGTGGCTACGGATGCTGTGGCAGTCCCAAAATCTCTTGATGTCGTAAGAGCTTTGAAAATTTATGTCGCCAGAACGGCTCTTACTAGGAAAACAGAGGCTCTGTTTGCCCTGTATGCTTCCAACAAGATTGGAAATCCTGCTTCCAAGCAGTCTATTGCACGCTGGATTTGTAATACGATTCAGCACGCTCATTCTTCGGCTGGGCTGCCGTTGCCGAAGTCAGTAAAGGCCCATTCTACCAGAAAGGTGGGCTCGTCCGAGGGGTCTCGGCACTTCAACTTTGCCGAGCAGCTACGTGGTTGGGTTCAATAACTTTTTCTAAGTTCTATAAGTTTGATACCCTGTCTGATGAGGACCTCATGTTTGCTCAATCGGTGCTGCAGAGTTGTCCGCACTCTCCCGCCCGGTCTGGAGCTTTGGTATAGACCCCATGGTCCTTTTGGAGTCCCCAGCATCCTCTAGGACGTAAGAGAAAAGAGGATTTTAATACCTACCGGTAAATCCTTTTCTCCTAATCCGTAGAGGATGCTGGGCGCCCATCCCAGTGCGGACTGTTTCTTGCAGTTGTATTGATACTGGTTATTTTCGGTTGCACAAAGGTTGTGTATCAGTTATGTTCAGCTTGTTGCTGTTGTTAGTTCATACTGTTATCTGGGTTTCCTGCTGATCCAGTTGTACGGTGTGTTTGTGGTGTGAGCTGGTATGTCTCTCGCCCTTAGTTTAACAAAAATCCTTTCCTCTAAATGTCCGTCTCCCCTGAGCACAGTTCCTATAACTGAGGTCTGGAGGAGGGGCATAGAGGGAGGAGCCAGTTCACACCCAGTCAAAGTCTTTTTAGTGCGCCCATGTCTCCTGCAGATCCCGTCTATACCCCATGGTCCTTTTGGAGTCCCCAGCATCCTCTACGGACTAGGAGAAAAGGATTTACCGGTAGGTATTAAAATCCTATTTTTGCAGTTGCTACTGCGAGCACCATCTGTGTGGTTGTGTACTCTGCTCAGGGGTTCAGATGGACACACTGCACTAATTGCACCGCACCATTAGGAACCTTTCTGCTTAGAACTTGTTCACATTGGAACCCCTGAGCAGAGTACACACCCACAAGGACCTTATGATAGTAGCATGTAACGTTGTAGCTGCTTGAAAGATACTTGTCAATAAAAGCACTTTGGTTTGTAACAACTAAAAGAACCTTGGTGGTCATTCCAAGTTGTTCGCTCGTTGCCGATTTTCTCTATATTGCGATTAGTCGCTTACTGCGCATGCACAATGTTCGCAGAGCGCATGCGCTTAGTTATTTTACTCACGGCTTTACGAGGATTTTTCTTCGTTCTGGTGATCGGAGTGTGATTGACAGGAAGTGGGTGTTTCTGGGCAGAAACTGGCCGTTTTATGGGAGTGTGTGAAAAAACGCTGCCGTTTCTGGGAAAAACGCGGGAGTGGCTGGAGAAACGGGGGAGTGTCTGGGCGAACGCTGGGTGTGTTTGTGACATCAAACCAGGAACGACAAGCACTGAACTGATCGCACTGGAAGAGTAAGTCTCGAGCTACTCAGAGACTGCAAAAAAAAATCTTTTCGCAATATTGCGAATACTTCGTTCGCAATTCTGCTAAGCTAAAATACACTCCCAGAGGGCGGCGGCTTAGCGTGTGCACTGCTGCGAAAAGCGGCTAGCGAGCAAACAACTCGGAATGAGGGCCCTTATCTGGTGTCTCAAAAATGAAATACAACTTTTAACACTGGGATAAAGATTCATCACATGATTTTCCCATATGCTGACTACATCATTGATCCAAGGCCAACTTATTCTTACAGTAAATATATTACACTAATTTTACTTTGCCCTTAATGCCCTATTGGGCCAACAATCAACACACTCTCAAGGCACACATTGGCTCTTTGAATCCGCTGTAGATCAGATATGGATTTTCTTAAATACTGTAGTTAAGGAGCAGAATATACACATCAGTTACTGAATGCTCTATGGACAAATTTAACTGTATCACTCTAATGCTGCATACGCATGCGCAGTAAGAAAATCTCTAAGAAAATGGCTACTACGCCATTTTCCTGGAGACCTGTGCATGCGAACTAGACTCTGGGAAAGCGCTATGGCATATCTCCCAACTTTTGAGTTTGCCGGGGACGTGGCCTCGGGTGGGAGGGGTGTGGCCACACACTGAGTACCCGTTTTTCTGACATTTTGGGGGTGTGCCCAGCGCTCCCTGAGCAGCTGGGCAGCCCCCGGCTCACTCCTCACACTGAATATATGCTGTGCGCGTGTGCACAGCATCTATTTAGAGATCACTTGCTGCTTTGCAGAGCAGAGCAGCGGGTGATCAAAACCTCCCCAACTGCCCCCCACCCCCACCCGTGGGACAATGCTGCCCGGGGGAGGGATAATGGGACAGTGTCCAAAAAGCGGGACCGTCCTGCTGAAATCGGGACAGTTGGGAGGTATGCGCTAGGGCCCCTAGTGCACAGAGTCTATAGTGCTGGTAACAATAGAGGACGGGGCCCAGACGGATCGTGCACACATGTCTCCTCCTCTCTTGATACGTCACTGCTGCTGTCTGCCATCATATCCTAACATGGAGTCTGTACAGTGTTTGCACCAGACATTTATGTATATGGACTACAGCCTCATCAGCAAGCAGCAGGTAAGAATTATTATTTTCATATTCCAAAAATCACATGTGAGGAGAAAGATGTGATGATTAGAGAGAGAAGGGGTAATATGTTGCCTAGGGTGCCTACAAACCTTGCACCGGCCCTGTAGCCAGCCATGTGGGCAGCTGATCATCCACATGATGCATTGATGATGGGCCTATATTTATATGGAGGCCTGGAGCTGTAGTCCAATCCACCCTACTGGAGCTGTGGGGCAGGGTTTGATTTTTTTTCCAGCCCCCTTCTGCAGGAAAGTTTATTTTTATGATGAATGTACTTATTGGGACTGTGGAATAATAATTCCTCCCCAAAAAGTAAATTGGGTAAAATGTTCAAAATTATTCCTTATCTGTAACTAGTAAGTACAGAGGGTTTGTTCTGTTCATCTCGCCTTCATCTAATAGAGAAAGGATAGATTGAAAGTGCAACATTTAAGAGCCCATCAACTGTTGCAGATGGGCACCTCCAAACACACAGCAGCAAGGAAAACAGCACACCAGTCCAGGGTTTTTGTGTAATCTAGTTTTTTTGTGCAGTACTTAAAACGTAAAAATAAATCCTAGCCCAACTGGGCACTAAATATTATAGGTTCCCTATCTATCTTAACAAACACAGTCATATGCATAGTACTCATATGCACAGTACTTACAGTCAGTAAATCACAGTGTCTCATAACTGGCCTGCTGCCTGTTTCCCCAAGTAGTGAGACACTGAACCAAGCCTTCTTTAGCACTAATATAGCATGCACTCAGGTTGAAGGACTAAAGACCCAAAATGGGCCTTGTGGGTGGAGCCTTCCCTTCTCTCTCACATCCACACCCCAGGAACTCATATCCATCTGTTACCAAAAGCTCTCAGCAAAACAGCCAGAAACATCTTCCTGGGGTTTTAAAATGCATAGGCCACAAACCTGGGACAAACATCTCCCATTTATCACTTTACCAGTCCTTCTGTCACAATATATACAATTAATATGTGCAGTATTTATCTCACCAATTCAGAATAGAAATGTCCATTCAGTCTGCGCACACTGGAATCATCATCCTCCAGTCATACTGCCAAATACTGGGTTTCCCTCCCCCATACAGCAGGCTGCTCTGGTGTGGGGGTTCACATCCTTCATTCACCAACAGAGGATCACTTTTTCCCCCAAAATAGTGTTTTTGTAGCTGTATAATAGATTTCACACAGCTGGATCCACTTCTCTGTTGCATCAGTTAAGGCGTATACCCAGGGGCGTTTTTTTTTTTTAATAAACTTTTTTATTGAGACATCACAGATATCACATTACATAATAAAATATACAGAAACTGTAAAGTACAATAATATGAAGAGTTTGTAACTGGAGTTGTACAACAAATTCACAAACATCAAACTGCAGAGACTTTTGCATTATAAGTGAGTAATCGTTTAACACAATGATTGTATTATACATCATTGACGTAACCATAAGGGGAGCCGTCACATCCGTCCACTCTTAAACCAAAGATATAGGTTGGTCCTGCACAGCCAATCTAGTCAGGTACCACGTAGTGTTCTTGAGGCTGTTGTGAATGTGTAGCCGTGTTGTGAGGGGCAAAGTGGAGATATAAGATTCCCAGAGAGTGAAAAACCTGTCTACTTGTCTACCTTTATCAACAATAGCCTCCTCCCAGTCCATCCTGAATATATGGTGTAGTTTACTCAAAAATAATGGTATCTGTGGTGGTGTACTATCTATCCACCCCTGTAGAATCGTTTTTTTCTCCGCCGCACTAAGGGCTATCAGTAGTTTTTTACATTCCAATGGCATACGGAGAGTGGGATCAATGATACCCAAAACTGCCCATTCGGGGGTAAAGGGCACATAGGTTATTAAATTAGCCTCCGCATATCTCCTAATGAGATGCCAAAAATATTGTACAATTGGGCATGCCCACAAACAGTGATATGTGTCAGCCTCACTCTGGTGGCATCTTGGGCAAGAGTGTGTTTCCGACGTTCCCATATGGTAGCGACGTAGCGGGGATAGATAAGCGTTATGATACACATTAAGAAATAATTCAGTGTACATGCTTGCTGGGAGGACCTTCCGGGAGAATAGTAGTGCTTTTTCCATTGTTGGTATGGTCAGTCTAGGAAAGTGGGCCAACCATTTGGACATGCCACCTGTCACAGTAGCATGGTCTAATATTGTCCTCAAAAAAGTATAATGTGTGGATATGGCCCTGTGACTCGGTACAGGGTGCATTAAGAGACTATCTAGAGGATTAGTCCAGTCCCCCTCCGCAAAATGTGCAAGAACATGCCTAACGTAAAATTGTGTTTGCAAAAATGGAAGGGGAGATGAAACGACCACAGCATGTCCCGTTGAAACCTCTGAGAAGGTGAGCAAACGGTGGTCCTCCACAGATACCAATGACCGAATCGATGCTATACCAGCCTCCCTCCATGTTGTGAAGGGATGGGCAGCCATGCCGTCCAAGAACTCTGGGTTTTTAAGTAAGGGCAGGTGTAAGGAGTAGTGCTGATTCAATTTCGCATTGTGGCGCAGTTTGTGCCACATTTTCCTAGTAGACCACAAAAGTGGGTTAGACCTAACATGGTCCGGTATCTCCCAATCATGTTGGTGAAGAAAACATGTCAGACCCACATCTGCTAAAAAGTTCTGTTCGAGGGATGTGTTCGTATATACAGAGCTATTTTGCAGCCAATCTCTCAAGTGTCTCAGAAGTGCAGCATGATTGTAAACTACTATATCTGGAAAGTTGATACCCCCATTGGACTTAGGTTGAGCTAGTTCACGCAAAGCGATACGCGCCCGGCCTCCCTTCCATATAAAGGTTCTGATGAGTTTGTTGATTGTTTGTACGTCCTGTTTAGTCAGCAGTATGGGAAGTGTTTGTAGTGGATATAATATGCGCGGTATGACCACCATTTTCATCAGGTTAGCTCTGCCCAGATATGACAATGGAAGACGTTCCCATCTCTTAACATCATCAGTTAGAGTGTGTATGGCTTTGTTTACGTTGATTTTGTATAGTTCAGATATATAGCGTGGCACCATAATACCCAGATATATAATATATGTGGACACCCAGTGTAGGGGAAAATGTGAGGTCCAGCTCGGACACGTCACATTACCATACAACAATAATGCTTTAGATTTATCCATATTGATACTAAAACCTGAAATGCGGCCAAATAATTGGATCTTGTCTAGGATCAAGTCAAGGGAATGTTCTGGGTCAGATATATACAGAAGGATATCATCAGCAAAAGCGGTCAGCTTAATTTCCTGTCCACCCACTTTTATACCCCAAAAAACCGACCAGTCTTGTAATGTCCTAAGCAACGGGTCGAGGGCCAGATTAAACAGCAGCGGCGATAGAGGGCATCCCTGACGGGTACCCCTTTCCAAGAGGAACCGTCGGCCCCTGATCCCATTTATTAATAAAGAAGCAGATGGATTATCGTAGATGTATCGAACATAGTTAATAAAACCCGTATCAAAGCCTCTTCTCTCCAATACAGTAAATAAATGTGGCCACAAGACCATGTCAAAGGCCTTATTGGCATCGAGGCTGAGAAGCATATTCGAGTCTGTACAAGGAGATTGGGATGCCGCCACCGCCGCCAGTGCTGTGCGGATTGCCTTAACCGCGTGTCTACCAGTTACAAAACCCATTTGTGTTGTGGTGAGTATATCAGGGAGAATGGATTGGAGCCGCGTCGCCATTATCTTGGCCAATAGTTTGTAGTCAACATTTAATAGGCTAATTGGTTTGTATGAGGAAAGAAAATTGGAGTCCCTACCAGGTTTGGGGATAAGTGTAATAAATGCTTCATTAAAGAGAGGAGACGGGGTGCTCCTTTCATGTATAGCTTGGAACAATTCCAATAAGGTGGGAACAATGTGGGCCTGCAGCATGCGGTAATAATCTCCCGACAGGCCATCTGGACCTGGAGATTTACCATGAGGTAAGTTGGAGATAGCAGTGTTGATTTCCTCCGCCGTTATTTTTCCCACAGGGGCTTCTCTCTGGTCTTGTGTCAGAGGGGGCAGTACCTCATCTATGAGCAGCTGTGATTGTATATCAGTATCTATTTGTGCCGAGCTAAACAAAGATTGAAAATAGGATTGAAACTGTTCCACTATTTCTTGAGATTTGGTGATAATACGACCGGATCTGGGGTAGTGTATAGTGGTGATAATGTGTCGGTTTTTGGGAGGCCGGGAAATAACCGCCAGTAATCTACCAGCCTTATTGCCCCATCTATAGAATTTATTTTTGGTAAAGTCTAAGGAGTGCTTCGCCTGGGTGGCTAAATAAGTTTCAAGCAAGCGCCTAGCCTGTTTATACTCAGAAAGGGCGACCTCTGTCGGAGTAGCAGTGTATGTTTGGAAGGCTAAGGACATTGCCGCTTTTAACTCAGTATATTCCAGTTTGGATTCCCTTTTTTTCCGGGTGACATAACCAATAATGTGTCCCCTCATCACTGCCTTGGAGGCGTTCCAAAAAATGTCAGGTCTATCCCAGTAATCTATATTTTCGTCAACGTAATTTGTCCAATGATATGTAAGATACAGTTTAAAATCCTCTGAATCTGCAAAGTATTGTGGGAATCTCCAGATACGATCTGTCGAGTGCATATGGGGGTGGGTTATAGCCAGCGTGACAGGGGCATGATCGGAGATCAATATGTGAAGTATATCCACCCCAGCAACCTGGAACATTAGGTCATCGGCAATTAAGAACCTGTCAATACGAGACAACGTTCCATGTGCCAGTGACAAATGGGTATGTGTTTTATCGGTTGGGTGTAGCAATCTCCATGGATCAGAAATGTCTAAAGAATCTCTAAATGACATTAGATGTCTGCTCTGGGAGTCAGTGGTTCTCGGCATAGTCGGTGACCTGTCAACCGTAGGGTCGTCCACCATATTATAATCTCCACCCACTATTAGAGAATAATTAGTTCTGCCTAGGAGAATGTGGGCGATGTCTTGAAGGAATGTGTGTGTATTAACATTCCGGGCGTATAAATTGACAAGGGTAAATTTAGAATGAAAAAGCTCTATGTCCATTATGATGTATCTACCTTCGGGGTCAATGATTTCAGTCAAAACAGTGATAGGGAGATTTTTCCGAAAGAGTATGGCCACTCCTCTGGCTTTCGTACGAAAAGGGGCAACGATACAAGAACCAAGCCATGGAGCTTTCAATACATTTTCCTCGCCCGTTAGCCAGTGTGTTTCCTGTAAGAAAATCACGTCCGGGTGAAAGCGTTTAAGGTGTGTGACCACACGTCGTCGCTTGACCGGGGAATTAAGTCCTCCTACATTCCAAGAGATGAATTGTAGTGGCTTGGGGGGTATTACCTCAGATGAGGAAGAATCTGCTGATGGCATGGCTACCCAATCCCCTCAGGGCAGTGAATTATCTGACGGATAAACAATGTAAATAAGCATACAATGACGGCACCCCTTATAACCCAGGATCCCCAGGGTAGCAAACATTTCAACAGCAGTAACAGCAGTATAACACGAAATGCAATGCACAGTCTCAGTATTTGAGACATCAATTGTGAATCATAATGTCTCATACCTCTATTTTCTAACATTTTCCTAACAACCAAAACTATGGTGGGCACCAGCTAGGTCTACTAAACACTAACAAAAATAATTACTAAATCAGTAAAGATGAATATTTATAGGTAAATTCAAAATCAACTAGAATAGAAATAAAAAAGGATAATAAAAATTTATAAGGTAGGTTAACACACATCCGCCCGAGGCGGGAGTATCCGAGCCACTCAATCGTGTGTGCCCCATTGACTGTTATCCTAACTAGTAGGCGACCTTGACGGAGATCCGTGAGTCAGGAAACGAGACCGCGCCGCCGCTGGGTCAGTATAAAACATCTGGTTTCCATTCTCTAAGACCCGCAGTTTAGCTGGATATAGCAGGGCGAATCGGATATTTTTACTATGTAAGTGGGAGCAGACTTCAGAAAATTATTTTCTTTTCTGAGCTACAGCTGCCGAGAAGTCTTGAAATATCAGAATCTTGTGGCCTTTGACTAACAATTCTCTATTTTTACGGTAAGCTGTGAGAATTTGTTCTTTAGCCCTGTAGTCTAAGTAGCGGGCGATGACCGGTCGAGAACGCCTCCGCGCCCCGTCTTGCATCGCTCCCAGCCTATGGGCTCTTTCAATAAATGGGACTTCTATATCATCTACGATTCCCAATGAGGTCGGGAGGTCTACACTAAGATAGGAGGATAGGGCCGGGCCTGTCAAGGACTCTGGAACACATATAAATCTGAGGTTATTCCTGCGAGATCTATTTTCCAGGTCCTCAACTTTATCCTGCAATTGTTGTATATATTTATCCTGGGTTGATACCCCCTCCCGACAGGACTGGACTAAGTCCTCAGTGTCACTCAGTCTCGTCTCCAACGCGGAAATACGCGTCGCGTGAGAGTCTATGCGAGCTAAGCCTGTTTCCAAGCGGGCTTGTAGATCGTCAAATCGTTTATCAAGCAAGGGCATTAGAAAATGTGAAATTTCTTTAGCTGTCAGGGGAGAGGCGTTATCGCTAGGTAAGCTAGAGGATTCCGACCCATGTTTAGTTGGGGAGGGCGGTCCCGACTTAGGGGGAGCGTCTTTCCCCTTCCCCGCTTTATAAGAATTGTTGGATTGTTTCGGGGTCATGGCTTTGTCGAGGTACTTGTCCATACCCCAGGGAACAAGATGCGGAATAATCAGCGACTCTTAGGGGCTGTGATCCCGTAGGTACAGGCAATGATATTAAAATAGAAGCAGTTATATATGGAGCTCGAGCGGAAGTGCGAAACCAGACCAAATTATTCAGAACATATTACTCTACATCTTCCCACTAAAGGAAAGGGAAAGCTGCAATTATTTACAATGGTCTACAACCTGAGGGGGCGACCCGAGCAACAGGCTATGGTAGATCCCGACTTGGGCGCAAACCCATATCTTGAAAACAATTTGAAATGTCAAGCTATACAGAATGGAAATATCAAATTAAAATAACAAACATCACATTTAGGCCACAGCGGGCAAAGAGGAGAAGAAAATTATCTCACACAGAATACATTGAAGCAGAAAAATAACAAACGTCACATAGAAGTTCCCATATGAGAAGAACAGAGAAATATGGCATAGAATTCCTGGTATGTACAAAATAACAAACGTCACATTAAGCTCTCCGCAGGAGGAGGAAGGAGAATATATCATGTAGAATCCCCAGCGTGAGAAAAATAATAAACATCACATAAAAATTCCCAGCAGGAGAAAAACAAAAAATATCACATTCAATAGTGTGAGAAATTCAACTAAAGAACCACTAGATTGCTCTACTGCGTTAGATTCAACTCCATGTAATCAGTAAGGCCACTAACTTAACTTGCAAGTGTAATAATATTGCATGGACAACAAATGAGGCTTGAACCCAGTAATCAGGCAGATGGTACACAGAGTCCTCCTCTGAAGGTGTAGTGTCTGGGTATAGCACCAGCCAGGTGCTATGCGGTGCCCAATGGTACGAAAGGCACTCTAACAGAAGCAGGGAAATTGCAGCAGGGGGCAACGACACAGTCACTATGGAGTGTTATTACACCCCAATTATAGTATAGCGGAGAAAGGGAGCCCCACGAAAGCCCAATGAAGGGGCTGGTCTGTCCCATACATTCACAAAGGCTCCCAAACACACTTTCAGTGCATAAGGGAAGTGTATGAAGGGAGAAGAGAAAAGGGGAGGAAGTAAGGGTAATTTCAATCAGGGAGGGGAGGAATGTACTGCAGGGGGGGAAAAGGCTCACACAATAGGGGGGGATGGTACCAAGTTCGGGGTAGTGTAGAAGAGTAAAGGGGAGATGGTTAGTGAAGAGTAATGGGGGAGACAAACAATGTTAGCACCTGGGGCGTCAGTAGGGTCATTCACGTAGATAGTGGTAGTAGGTAGCGTGGCTCCCCCAGGATCACCAGTCAGCAGAAGGTCCCAGAAACTGCAACCCCGAGGTCTCCTGGATGTCGGCAGCAGGAACAGTCCCAACAGCCACCCTCAGCGGCACGAATAGGGATGAGTTATTGTGCACCCTGTAGATCCATGCAGGGGTGAACACACAGCCACACAGTAAATTCACAGCCCTGCCGGCTCCAGCCGTCACTCACTAAGGTACAGGCAGAGGTGGATAACAGCAGTCCCGACGGTCTGCACAAGGAAAGTGCCAGCAGCAGAGACGCGGGCTCCCCCAGCAGCACAGACTCAGGCGGGTTACGGAGGTCTCGGCCGACGCGTTGGTCCCAGCGAGGCGCCCACAGAGCAGCGGGTCCGAGGAGTGACAGGGGGATAGCCCGCGCCGCGCTCCAATCCCCGACAGAGAGAAGCGGTAAGGTCCTTCACAGGGGGCTCCCCCACCCCGCAGGCAGTAGATTTGCAGATAGCCGCACACCCCGCTGCGGTGTCGTGGTGAGGATATCTTCCTCCCGGTAGCCCAAGCCTCCAGAGCACGGCATCGGGAACACAGTGAGGATGTCGGCCCTCGAGGCACGTAGAAGGGGGCCTCGTATTCCTGCCACCCAGCAAGATTGGGTCAGTAATGTGGGGGATAAGGGAAAACGGAGGGGAGGGGGTAAGGTGGTCGGCACCCTGTAACTTCAGTTCCGTTCCTCCCGAGATGCGCGCCAAAGGCAGGCGGCCATCCACGCCGTCAATATAAACGGCTTGACTTCGGTGTAAAATAGGTCCACAGGGGCAGGTAAGGTATCGAACTGTTCCTCCACACACGGGGGACACACTCCTATGAAGCATGTATCCCCATGGAGGCAGGAAAAGGAGGATTGGGGTGGCTTATTCTAGCTCCTGTGCAGATAGGGATTAAAAAGCGGCCATGCTGGATGCCCCGCCCACCGGAAGTCTCCCAGGGGCGTTTTAACAGAGGAGGGAGCCCCTGTGCAGTGTCCAGGTGGGCCCCCTCCTCTGTGCAGCACAGTAATCTCTGCATTGTGCCGGAGTCTACTGTCCAAGCGCAAGTTTCCGGAAACATGTTCTGGAGACCAGTTTCACTACTGCACATGCGCAGCAGGAGTTTTGGGTGTGATTTTTTGCATCGTCTGCAGCTGGAAAGGTAAGTATTAAAATATGGGTGCAGTGTGTGCGGTATCGGCCCCCTGGACCGAGGGGCCCATGTGCACCACACACATTGCACCGATTATAGAAACGCCAATGCTTATACTCCTGCCCATGCGGCTCTCCTCAGCAACTGCTGCTGACTGGTCAGAACACTCCTTCCTGCCAGTGGCACATGTCCCCTCTAGAAATTTCCAACACCTGCAGTTTTACAGCAAACACCAGTGCCAAACTCTCGCAAGAAATGCAACTATGTCCTCACAGTCCTAGTTCTAGAACCAAAGATTGCCGGTAAAATATAGGGGTCTTTTAGAACAAAAATAAAAACTAACGTACAGTTTATCAGAAGTTAAAATGGAAGATGCTCAGTCAAATTAGTAATGTCTCTCAGGTGCTGAAAGGGAGGAGTTGTTCCAAACTAGAAGGATAAACAAAACACATTTTTCCCAGCACACCAAGAGGCATCAGCAATATGATTTGAAAAACTAAATGGCAGTAGTTAATTCAGAGATTTTAGTCACATCTATTTGCAAAGATATGGTAAGCCTCAGAAGGGCCGATGGGCAGGTGGGCTGGTCCGGTCCCATAGAGAGTCGGGAAGGCCGTGTGCAGTGAAGCCTCCTGCTCTCTGGTTTAGACCTTCTTCCCAAGATGCATAGCGCCGCCTTCTATATCACCCCGCCTCCGTGCTCAGGAGCTCAGTTTGTAGTTGTTGCTTGCAGTGCAAGCATGTAACAGGAAGAGCTGCTCATAGCTCCAGAAAAAGCTTTTTCTGAGGAAAAAAGAAGACTACAAGGGCTGCAGCAGAGGCGCAGATTGTGCTGGATGTCAGTAGACATTGCCTGCTGCAGCAACATCTCTCCCCCAGCGGCGCTGTACACTCCCGAGCCCTGGTTGCCGGGTACCTACAGCAGGAGGCTCCGGTTTTCTTCTTGTCAGGCACATACGACGGGGGCTCACCGGGATCGCGTGGCCGCGCTTCGGGAGGTGGTAAGTGGGTCCCACTTGCGGGACCCGGTCTTTATCGCGATCCGGTGCGGTCAGTGGGAGGCGGGCCGCGCGCGCTGGCAATGGACACTGTGGCAGTACAGGCGATCCCACTAGATCACCAGGGCATGGGACAGGTCAGGTTTTCTCTATAAACTGTTTTATTAGAGCCCGCAGTACCCGGTGGTTTTGCCAGCAGGGGGATAGAGCTTGGACCTGAAGCCCCTCCCCCAGCCCTAGGGTGCCATTTTCTGCAAATGTTCCCGCCCTGGAGCTGCATATCTGTCTCTCCCTCACTCCCTGGCAGTGTCTGCGGCGCCATTATCCCTCAGCTCACTGTTCCTGGGAATGCTTGGGCAAATCCTCCTATGTAAAGCCGCCTGGTTGTCAGTGCTGTGACTTTTAAAAGACACTTAAGTATTCTACCTGCCTTTTTTAGTCAGTGTTAGTTAAGAAAGAGTGCACTTAGTCAGGGTTCCTAGTACAATTACCCCGTGATATACATCCAGTTCTTACTGTGTACTGTTATATCTATTGTTATATAGCTGTGTAAGCTAGTCCAGTGCAGTGTTATTGTTAGTAATAACCTCTGCATTGTACAGACTGTGACTCTTTGTGTGTGCATTTGATAGCTGAGTGGTGTCCATTTCGTGTCTTTCACTCAACCTGCTATCCCTATATTCTTTAACCTGAGGGGGCTTGGTGCGTCAGGTTTTATCTAATATAGGATTTTCACAAAGATATACTGTATTACGTATTTTTCTCTGTGATTTAGTCACCATATCTCTCCTTTATCTCTGCTGGTGCTGACTACACTGCGCAGGGGTTTGGGCTAGAGGTATTGTGCTGCTGACAAATTGTACTGTGTTACCTGATACTGCAAGTTATATCATGTCTGCTTCTGAGGGTAACAGTTCTGGGGCTGAACACACTGCCGGTGTTGCTGAAGCCGCAGATACCTATGAGAAGAATATAGCAGCTTTGGGCTCTGGTTCTGGGGGCTCCTTGCCCCCCAGTGGGACGGTGGCAACGGGGGCAAATAATGACCCGCCGTAGGCCGCTTTTTCCACGCTTCTGCATACGCTAGTTCATAAACTAACACCCCCTATGGGACTCCCAATGCCGGTGCAACCGTTTGTGGTCCCTGCAGCTAACCCGCCGTGGGCGGACGATTTATCTGCTCAAATAAACAAGTTGAACCAGTCCCTGACTACTAAAAAGTCTGACCGTCACTTGCCTACGTCCAAGGGGTCCTCTAAGCGAGCGCTTGTCTCCTCACAATCCACTGCTGTCACTGACACCTCGTCGGATGAAGACGGCACTTACACTGACCCCACAGGTTCTGACTCAGATACGGCTGATGGGGAGGGTGGTTCACATGTGGATGTTCCTGATCTTTTGGAGGCTATTAAGTTAATTTTGCAGATTACGGATGATCCCGAGCCATCCGTTCCTCCTAAGAAACCAGATAGGTTCAAGCGTCAGAAGGTGATTAAACAAGTTTTACCTCACTCTGACCACCTAATTGATATACGTCAGGGAAAACCCGGGTACGAAGTTTGTGCCTCAAAAGAAGATGCTGGCTCGCTATCCCCTCACGCCGAAGCTGTCTAAGAATTGGGAAACACCTCCTCCAGTGGACTCACATGTGGATAGGATGGTGGTTTCCTCATCTCTACCGCTCACCACCGTCACGTCTCTAAAAGAGCCTACGGATAAACGTGTGGAGGGTTGTCTGAAAGCGATTTACACCCTCACGGGTGCTGCACAAAGGCCCACTATTGCAGCTACTTGGGCTGCAGAGGCCATTGAAGCATGGGCCTTGGAGTTAGATGCTGAAATCTTCTCTGACCATGCTAGACAATGCTTGTCTTATATTGTCACAGCTTCTCGTTATATTAAAGAGGCAGCTTCTGATACCGGTATCCTGGCAGCCAAGGCCTCTACTACATCAGTCCTGGCTCGCCGGATATTGTGGCTGAGATCCTGGTCTGTGGATCTGGACTCTAGAAAAACCCTGGAGGTACTCCCTTTTAAGGGAGATATTCTGTTTGGGGAGGATTTAAATAAGATTGTGGCTGACTTGGCTACTGCCAAAACTGCCTGTCTGCCAAGTACTGCTCCTTCTGTGTCGAAGGCTAAAGGTACTTCCTTTCGCCCCTTTCAATCTTCAGGTAAAGCAAAAGGTCAGGCGTACAACAAGCAGGCCCGCACTTCCAAACCTGGTAAGCCTAAGCCCAAAAGAGCCTGGGCGGCCCGTCAGCCAGCTTCCAAATCAGATAAGCCAGCCGCATGACGGGGCGGGCCTCCCTCTGGGGGATCCCAGGGTGGGGGGTCGGCTTCTAGGGTATACCCAGGAATGGTTGAAGACCACTTCAGATGCCTGGGTACGGGAAGTCGTCACGCGAGGTTACGCCATAGCCTTCAAAAACCGACCCCCTCATCGATTTTGCCAGACAGATGTCCCGTTGGACAAGACAAAGGCAAACACTCTACATTCGGTGGTACAGACCCTCCTGGATACAGGAGTCGTAGTACGGGTGCCTCTTGCGCGGAGGGGCCGGGGGTACTATTCACCGCTGTTTCTAGTCCCGAAACCGAATGGGTCCTCCCGGCCCATTCTCAACCTCAAGGCATTGAACAGGTTTGTGAAGGTTTCCAGGTTCCGGATAGAAACCCTTCGCTCTATAGTTCTGGCCTTGGAACTTGGGGACTTCATGGTCTCCCTGGATATACAGGATGCTTACCTGCATATTCCTATAGCAGTGTCTCATCAGCAATACCTGAGATTTGCGATTAGCAACTGCCATTACCAGTTTCGGGCGTTACCTTTTGGTTTAACAACGGCTCCGCGAGTCTTTACAAAAATCATGGCGGTGATGACGGTGGTACTCCGCCGTCAAGGGGTCAGGATACTGCCGTATTTGGACGACTTGCTAATCCTGGCAAATTCCCCAGAACTGCGTCATCTAGATGTGACGGTCCGGTTTCTGCAAGCCCACGGGTGGCTCATCCCCTGATCCCTGCTCAGAGCATGGTGCATCTGGGAGCACTATTGGACACTCACAACCAGCGGTTGTTCCTGTCTCAGGAGAAAGTCCTGAAACTTCAGGACAGGATTCGTTGCTTCCTATCTCGTCTGCAAGTGTCGATACATTCGGCGATGCAGGTGCTGGGCCTCATGGTGTCAGCATTCGACATGGTGGAGTACGCTCAATTTCACTCTCGCCCTCTCCAGAGGCTGATTCTAGCCAAATGGGATGGCCTGCCTCACCGGATCAGGTCTCAAATTATCTCATTACCTCCGGAGGTCCGTCTGTCGCTGCTCTGGTGGCTCCGGGACCAACAACTGTGCAGGGGCCGTCCGTTCTGGATATCCGACTGGGTCCTGTTGACGACAGATGCCAGTCTAAGAGGTTGGGGCGCGGTGCTGGAGCAACACTCCCTTCAGGGGCGGTGGACCAAGGAGGAGTCCTTCCTCTCAATCAATATTCTGGAGTTGCAGGCGGTCTTCAATGCCTTGAACCTAGCCCAGCATTTAATTCAGAACCGTCCTGTTCAAGTACAGTCCGACAACGCCACCACAGTGGCTTACATAAATCAACAAGGCGGCACTCGAAGCGGCCTAGCAATGAAGGAAGTCTCACGGATTCTACAGTGGGCAGAACGCCATCTACCGGCCATATCGGCAATATTCATTCCAGGAGTCCTGAATTGGGAAGCAGACTTTCTCAGTCGTCAGGACGTGCATACCGGCGAGTGGGGCCTCCATCCAGAAGTGTTTCAACTCCTAGTGGAAAGGTGGGGCCTTCCAGACCTAGATCTGATGGCGTCTCGACACAATCACAAGGTTCCGGTCTTCGGAGCAAGGACAAGGGATCCTCAAGCAGCATTCGTGAATGCGCTGGCGGTACCATGGAGGTTTCGGCTACCGTACGTGTTCCCTCCGGTGTCACTCCTGCCCAGGGTAATTCGGAAGTTCAAGCAAGAAAAAGGAATTCTGCTTCTCATAGCTCCAGCATGGCCCAGACAGCACTGGTTCTCAGATCTGCAAGGCCTATCGTCAGAGCGTCCAATTCTACTTCCACAACGCCCAGACCTCCTCGTTCAGGGCCCCTGTGTCTACCAGGACCTAGCCCGGCTGTCTTTGACGGTCCGTCTTGAGGGCTAAAGGGTTTTCTGAGGCGGTCATTCAAACTATGTTGCGGTCCCGAAAACCGGCTTCGGTTCGGATTTACTATAGGGTCTGGCATTCTTACTTTGTTTGGTGCGCATCTAACGATTATGACGCTTCCAAGTTTAGTATAGCCAAGTTGTTGGCTTTTCTTCAGCAGGGCCTGGACTTAGGCCTGCGTCTGGCCTCCCTCAAGGTTCAAATATCTGCCTTGTCAGTGTGGTTTCAGAGAAAAATTGCGACCTTACCTGATGTGCATACCTTTACTCAGGGCGTGTTGCGTATCCAACCTCCCTATGTCCCGCCTGTGGCGCCTTGGGACTTGTCGGTGGTTTTGGAGGCGTTACAAGAGTCTCCATTTGAACCTCTTGGTTCAGCTGACCTTAAGTTGCTTTCCCTTAAGGTGGTGTTTCTGCTGGCTATTGCTTCAGCTAGAAGAGTGTCGGATTTGGGTGCCTTGTCCTGTAGTTCCCCATATCTGATATTTCACCATGACCGGGCGGTTCTTAGGACTCGTCCCGGCTATCTACCTAAGGTGGTTTCTTCGTTCCACCTTAATCAGGAGATTGTAGTTCCGGCACTTGTTTCTCCTTATCTGTCTCCCAAAGAGCGGTCTTTGGATGTGGTACGGGCTATCCGTATCTATGTGAAGAGAACTGCTCCTATTAGGAAATCTAATTCTCTTTTTGTTGTGTTTGGGTTTCACAAACGGGGCTGGCCTGCTCACAAGCAAACTCTGGCCAGATGGACTAGAATGGTGATTGCACATGCTTATGTGAAGGCTGGTCTCTCTGCTCCTGATCACATTAAGGCCCATTCTACTCAGTCTGTTGGACCTTCTTGGGCAGCCCAACGTGGTGCGACCCTTGAACAATTGTGCAAGGCGGCTACATGGTCCTCTGTGAACACGTTGATAAGGTTCTATGCCTTCGATACTGCCGCTTCCCAGGATGCTTCCTTTGGACGCCGGGTTCTTGTGGCCGCTACAGTGCGTCCCCTCCCATAAGGAACTGCTTTAGGACATCCCCATTGTCCATTCCTTGTGGAGCCCAGTGTACCCCGCAGCAGAAAACGAGTTTTATGGTAAGAACTTACCTTTGTTAAAACTCTTTCTGCGAGGTACACTGGGCTCCACAAGCCGCCCATCCTGACGCACTTAGCTTCTTTGGGTTGGTATGGCATTAGCCGCTGACACTTCTCCTGTCGGGAGAGTGTGGTGTTTGTGGCAACTGGCAGTTGTCGTCTCTTTTATTTGCTTCTGCATTGGGCTGGTTAGTAAAACTGAGCTCCTGTGCACGGAGGAGGGGTGATATAGGAGGCGGCGCTATGCATCTTGGGAAGTAGGTCAAAGCTTTTGAGCCTGTTGGTGCTTCGGATCAAGATCCTCCTCTACACCCATTGTCCATTCCTTGTGGAGCCCAGTGTACCTCGCAGAAAGAGTTTTAACAAAGGTAAGTTCTTACCATAAAACTCGTTATTCTATAACGAATGGTGAGCCTTTATGTGGAGATAAGCAGGAAGATTGAGCAATTAAAGAATTAACTGTTGTGTACTGCAGTGGTGTGGCTTAATCGTGCAGGTCAGCATTGCGTAGGTATTTGTGTGCAAACTTGAATTATGCCCAGAGTCAGAATAGCTGAAATTAGTGTTTGTTATTCTGCATAAAGCTGCAGCTTTGGGGGACTTCTTCCCCCAGATCTACTAATGGAATTAGTAAATCACGTTCAAGGACTTTTGTCCACTAAATACTCTTTGCCAGTTTTTCTTTGCCTTGTTATAGGCAAATTCCCATGTACAGGCCCACTTCTATCACTGGTTTTGGGTATAACTGAAGCAGGGCCGGTTCTTGCCCTTGTGGGCAAAGTATAGGGGCGTGGCTTCAAATGGGGGCGTGGTCAGTTACGCTCCCATTTGTGCCCCCTGTAGCGCCGTTGAAAGAAAAAATAAAATAAAAAAAAGTATACTTACTATCCCCGTTCCCGATCCAGACCGCTGCAGACCTCCTTCCGCCGGCGCCGCTCTTCTCTCCTCTCCTCTCTTCGATCTATGGGAGAGACGTTATTACTTCTCTCCCATAGAACAGCATAGACACTAGAGGTCAATTATGACCCCTAGTGTCGGTGCCACTATGCTGTACGGTGCGCGATGACGTCATCGCGCACCGCACAACAAAGGTCCTCTCCATGAAGGGAAACTAGACGCTATGCATCTGGTTCCCTTCAAAGCGGGGGGCACAGCAGGGCACTGCGGGGGGCACAGTGGCGGATCTTGCCATGGTGCGGCGCCCTCCGGAAGGCGGCGCCCCGGGCAAAAGTCCTGCTTACCCGTGGCAAGATCCGCTACTGAACTGAAGTTGGGTCATAAGTTGATCCAAATTCAGAGAAGTGAAGCAATATGGCATTTTTATCTGGGATATTCAGTGTTTACAGGATCACCGAACCTAAAATACAATCTAGACTTGATAAAATAGCTACTAATAACATTAAGAAATGCTAATGTACATGATTCTATAGCTTATCAAAATAGATTATTGAATAGTGATGTGATTGTGGAGGGTGATAGTTTCCACCATAGCACAGACTTCCTGTCAGTTATTCCACTGGAAACTGTAGTCTGCCTCTCAGCTGGACAGGACTGATAACAAAGAACAACACAATATATAAGACTCAGATAAATAACAATTATACAATGGGGAATATTTACATTTTCTTAAAAGGTAAGGGAACATTTGCAAACATACCTGGGAACGGTATTAGTAGCTCTTTTACGTAAGGATCTTGTGTATAAGGTTTTGCGGTTCAACGTGGATTTCCATGGAGACCACTGAGATGGTTTGTGATTGAATGTGGCTTTTACAATGAACTTCAGGAGGATAAGTCTTACCCAAAATAAATAACATTGTGTTGCTGTGGTGAAAGATATTGAGGTCAAGATATGGGAGATTGGAGATGATGAAAAGCAGAAAGCTCTTTGTAAGCCCTTGTACATGATGGCAGAGCTAGGAGAGATGGGCAGTAGTGATGTTGAAGAAACGTGTATACTCTTGTCAGAATGCGGGAAGGAAGAACTAGGGGGAGGTGAGCAACATAGCACCAATGGTGAAGGTCAGTAGACTAATTCTCATGGGGAAAGGCAGATTTATGTAGAGTTGGGCGACAGTAGTGTGGATAAGTAGACACTAGTCAGCATGAGGGTAGTCTGGTCATGGGAAGTTAGTAATACTCGAGATAGAAAACCAGATAATATTTAAACTATGGCCCATATAGTAAGTTGGATGTTCACACATTGGGTATCCGGACTCCAGGTCGACAACAAAAAGGTCGACACACCTTATGTCGACGCCAATTGGTCGACACACCTTAGGTCGACATGGACAAAAGGTCGACAGGCACAAGGTCGACATGGAAAAAGGTCGACATGAGTTTTTCATAATTTTTTTCTTTTTCTGAACTTTTTCATACTTAACGATCCATGTGGACTACGATTGGAACGGTAATCTGTGCCGAGCGAAGCGAAGGCACCATGCCCGAAGCATGGCGAGCGAAGCGAGCCATGCGAGGGGACGCGGTGCACTAATTGGGGTTCCCGGTCACTCTACGAAGAAAACGACACCAAAAAAACAACAAAACTCATGGCGACCTTTTTCCATGTCGATCTTGTTCCTGTCGACCTTTGTCCATGTCGACCTTTTGTCCATGTCGACCTAAGGTGTGTCGACCAATTGGCGTCGACCTAAGGTGTGTTAACCTTTTTGTTGTCGACCTGGAGTCCCAGACCCCACACATTGATAGCTAAAATAAGAATTGGTAAAGAGAAGAGTTTGGATGCAACAGTAAAAGTAGATCATCAGTGGTACACCTAGGAACTTCCAGCCACGATGCCCTAATCAAGATTATTATCACAGTACAATGCCCGTTAGTCTGCCCTATCTTCAAAGCAAATACAATTTCTGTATTTAGTTTTTTTGCCAGCCAGGCAGGAATAAAAGGAACTGGGAGGCTATGTCAGTGGGTCTCGACAGAGGCAGAACTCCGTGAGGCAAAGGAGTCAGCTACTGCCGCTGAGTTCCTGCCCTGAAGGGGCACCACTCCTCAGGGAAGCACCACCATTAGGGTACCGGAACAGGCAGCCGCAGCCACAGGGAGATAGAGCTGCCGGCAAACCTGAGTGGTGCAGGCTATCTCACTGTTCTGTGTAACTCCGCATTCCCCCCACCCCACCCCTCTGGCAAGAGTGGCAGTCACCTGGTCTTTGGCAGCAGCAGCTGCTGTGCAGGGAGGATGGGGGTCTCTGATGGTGGCTTCTGGGTTTTAAGTTTCCTCCATGTGTTCTGCTGCCGCCTGTCCCTCCTCAGAGTCCGCTTTCTGTCAGCGCCCATCACAGACAGCCAGACCTTGCAGTATAGGCTGGATGTTATATTTCCCTGCTCCACACTATACATAATAAGATCTATTAGTCTTTCCAGGTAAGTTGCGTGATATAGGCCATGCACCATTTCAGTTGCCCTTCTTTTTACAGTCTCTAATGTTTTTATATCTTTTTGGAGATATAGGGGTCTATTTACTAAGCCTTGGATGGAGATAAAGTCACTGGAGATAAAGTACCAGCAAATTGGCTCCTACCTGTCACTTTTCAAACACAGCCTGTGGCATGGCAGTTAGGAGACGATTGGCTGGTACTTTATCTCCAGCGAATTTATCTCCATCCAAGGCTTAGTAAATAGACCCCATAGTCTCCAGAAAGAATTGAACACAGTATTCTAGATAAGACCATACCAGTGGCATTAATACTTCTTTCTGCTACTGATTCCTCTCCTTATGCAACCAAGCATCTGACTAGCCTTTCTCATTGCTTTATTACACTGCTTACTTGCCTTTAAGTCACCTGACATAATGATTGCTTCCCTCCTCAGTAGTTTCCATTATAGTGCCGTTAATACAATATTTAAAGCCTTTGGGTTTTTGAGACCCAAGTGCATGATTTTGCATTTTCTGGCATTAAACTGTAGTTTCCATGTTCTTGATCATTCCTCTGGTCTACCTAGATCATCAATCATTTGTTCCTATCCATTCTACCACATGCTAGTGTAGAAGAAGACTAACGCAAGTCAGCAGCTACTTGTCCTGTAGCCGCTGAGACAAGCTGCCAATTGCTTTAGTGGACAAAGCGCCTAATTCAGCATACAACGCTGCTCCGGGGCCATCTTAACAGCAGTGTAGGCCCCTGGGCAACGCAATGTACAGGGGGCCCCTACCCATCCTCCAGGGGAAGGGGTCGGGGGTGCTATCAGTAGCAGCTCTGATGTCCCACGGGCGGTAGGGGGTGTTCTAACTTCCACTCAGCATGTAGGCCCTTGAGCAAAAATTTCTGCTAATTTCTCCTTTACTGAACAGATGGCGGGAGATGGGGAGGGAGGGTTAAGACTAAACTGTAGAATGGGACATTGAGCTGAATAAAGAGGCCCCGGTACATTACTTCCAGCAGAGCTGGCCCTAACCAATATGATGCCCTAGGCAAGATTTTGGCTGGTGCCCCCTAGCACCACCGCTGGTTCCGCCTCTGAGCTTGCACTTCTTTCCCAGCACCATCACCCCTCATCCATAGCAGTCCTTATTTTGGAGTTTGTACCCCATATATTTTAAATAGGAACAGTTCGCACATTTGACGCACAGCCCAAAAAGGGGTGTGTTTTTGCTGGCAAGGGGCATGGCCACACAATAGTAACCCCAATTCCAATTACGCCACACAGTACTGCAACTTCATTCACATTTGATCATGCGATAGTTTCCATAATTCATATTACATCCCACAGTAGTGTCACTTTACCTTATAAACGTTACTCCTCACAGTAGAGCCCCTTATTCACATAACATCACACTGAATTGCTCCTTATTCACATTACACCACACCCTATTGCTCATTTATTCACATTAGACGACACAGTAGTGCCCTTTCTATACGCAACGCCACATATTAGAGCACCTTAAACACATAATGCCACACAGTAATGCCCGTAACACATGAGACACATTATTAATGTCCTTATAAACATAATGTCCCTTACACAAATGCCACACATTATTAATGCCCTTATACACATAATGACACACATAGTGCCCCCTACACATTTGCTGCACATTATTAGTGCCCCTATACACATAATGACACACATACAGTAGTACCCTGTTACACATATGCCGCACATTATTAATGCCCTTATACACATAATGACACACATAGTGCCCCTTACACATATTTTGCACATTATTAATGCATATTTACATGACACACATAATGCTCCTTACACATATTCTGAACACTACTGCACAACCAACCCACTCACATGCACACAGCACTCACACTTCCACTAACACTGTGACCTCTGCCTCTGCTTGGACACCTTTTTTTTTAAATGAAAATGCATCTTATTTGCATTGTTATGTGGCTAGGATGCACAAGCAGCTTCTGCTGATTAAAATGATATACAGCATGCCTATATACTGTGTGAGACTGTGGCTGTATCTGCATATGAAATGCTACACACAGAATATAGGCATGCCGCATATCATTTTAATCAGCAGAAGCTGCTGATGCCCCTGGGCATATCAAATGCCCTAGGCAATTGCCTAGTTTGCCTATGCCTATGGCCGGCTCTGACTTCCAGGGTGGTAGGGGGTGTTTAATATGCAGGGGAGGGATGGATAGTGGAGTGGGCTTAATAGTAATTTCCTTAATTTCCTGGTGGGAGGGCAGCTTGCTTGACTGCAGATGTCTCCAGTTCCTGGAATTAGATTTCTTAGCTTTCAAAGGGATAACAAACTAGAGAGCCCCACCTGTCAGGAGGTACTGGGGACTTGGGGATCAGAGTTCAGGAGCCAGAGCAATCCACTGACGAACATATAAAACTGCATGCCAGGCGTGTGGACCTAGAGCAGGGACCAGCTGCTGGAAGGCTAATATCTTTGGTTCTGGGCATAATAGAGACATGCTGCCAGTGTCCTCCAAAAGGGTAATGTCACAGCTTTTGGAGTATACACTCAGAAAAACTAAAGGGGGGTACACACAGAGAGATCCGTGCTTAAAATCTAAGCAATCTGACTAGATTGCTTAGATTTTAAGCACGGATCTGTCGTGTGTATGCCCCCCAGCGATAGCGATGCGCAGCCCATCGCTATCGCCGATGCTAGATTGAGCCTGCATGCAGGCTCAATCTAGCGGGTCGCTCACTTCAGCGCTGTGTGAAGTGAGCGTCCCCCCGTCGTCCCCCCACCTTGCTCATCACGCTGTGCTGAGCGGGGGGAGAGATGTGTGCTGAGCGGTCTGTGTTAAGATCGCTCAGCACACATCTCTCCCGTCAGTACTGGCTTTAAGTCAGACAGAACCCAAGATATCTGGCTGGGAAGAGCAATTTACAGACTCGGATGGGGACCACTGGTTTGAAGTCAGATATCTCCGGTTCCCCATGGTCGAATTTCAAAAATCTGGTACCCCTGGAAAAAGGGGACACTCAGTTATCAGGGACCCTTATACACCTGGGGCCCTTGGGCAACTGCCCATTGAGCTCAGCTTATACGAAAAGACGGCTCTGCACAGACGGCGTTCGCATGCTGAAGCCCTGTGCTGGCATCTCACATGTGCAAACGCCTCTGCCTGATTGACAGGCAGAGGTGTTCACGGGGTGGGGGCATTGCGGCAGTGTTTTAGGGGCAGGCCGCGATGGCTGCGTGACATCACCAGCAGCCGCTGCGAGCCTAAACATGAAAGTGAGGGGGGCTTCCAATTATAATAGAGTGGACAGTAGGCAGCTCATAGTCTAGCAGCTTGGGGCAGTTCTACCAAATATGACAAAAGAGGTTATTCAGGTTTGTTAGCAAACCAAAATAGCACACTAATGGGCAAAACCATGTTGCACTGCAGGTGGGGCAGATGTAACGTGCAGAGAGATTTAGATTTGGGTGGGTTATACTGTTTCTACGCAGGGTAAATACTGGCTGCTTTGGAGAGCGAAATGACAGGCATAGGAATGGAGAGAGTTAAACCTCCTGTGAGGGGTGGACCTAACTGTTATGAAAAGTACAGCCAATGGTAGAGAGGGGAGGGATCAGTATATATAGGGATGTATAGGCTAGCTAAGGCTCTCTTACTGCTGGTTTGCCTTCCCGCCCTCCCGCCCCATTTGGTAGAGGTTTTGGCACGGAGTGCCTTGGCTCTAAATTGTTAGTTGTGGTTTATCGTTGGCTATTTGTTGGCGGAAAAGAACGGCAGGTTGTAGTTTGACTTGTTAGTTACAGTTGTTTACAGTATTGGTGTGGTTTAGGTGCACTCACCTCCATTGACTTTTAAGGCCGCTAGATCACCCATCAGGGGGCAGCGTCATCACCCATCAGGGTGGGCAGTCAGCGTGGAGGTCTGAGTTGGGCACCTATTACCTATGTATGGTTTGTGGTAAATTAGGATCGTTTGGGTTTTTAATGTTTTTTGAGGTTATCTTCAGTGGAATATAGCCGTTCTTTTTTCTGCCACCATATGCTGGCTGAATCGGCATGTTAACTTAAATTTTACTTTACAGGTTTTTTCTAATGGTTAGGGTACAATAAATAGCTAACAATTTTCTGCCAAATTCAAGTCTCCGTGTCATTATTTCTTGGTATTAAAGGTATTGAATGCTTTACTTTTGGAATAAGGGTCCACACATTATCATTAGGAGGTTTAATTTTTAAACTGCAATTTAGATTTCACACCCAACCCAAATCTAACTCTCTCTGCACATGTTATATCTGCAGTGCACGTGGTTTTGCCCATTAGTGTGCTTTTTTGGTTTGCTAACAAACCTGAAGGCCCAAAAATGCGTCCTTTTTTAAGCATCCCTTCCAGTAACTATTGTAAACTGATAACGAGAACTTGAGAAATTTGGACAGAATGAAGTATCAGAGGTGCAAGAGCATGGAGGCATTTTCTTTTATCCTAACGTACTTAGGGGTGATTCAGACCTGATTGCTTGGCTGCAAACTTTGCTGTCCTGTGTTCGGATAGTCGCCGCCTCTAGGGGGAGTGTAAATTTGCTGTGCAAGTATGCTATCCCATGTATACACAGAGCTGCAAAAATCCACTATGGCCCTCATTCCGAGTTGTTCGCTCGCAAGCTGCTTTTAGCAGCATTGCACACGCTAAGCCGCCGCCTACTGGGAGTGAATCTTAGCTTATCAAAATTGCGAACGAAAGGTTCTCAAAATTACGAATAGAAATTTCTTTGCAGTTTCTGAGTAGCTCGAGACTTACTCTTCCAGTGCGATCAGTTCAGTGCTTGTTGTTCCTGGTTTGACGTTACAAACACACCCAGCGTTCGCCCAGACACTCCTCCATTTCTCCAGCCACTCCAGCGTTTTTCCCAGAAACGGTAGCGTTTTTCACACACTCCCATAAAACGTCCAGTTTCCGCCCAGAAACACCCACTTCCTGTCAATCACTCTCCGATCACCAGAACGAAGAAAAAACCTCGTAATGCTGTGAGTAAAATACCAATCTTCATAGCAAATTTACTTGGCGCAGTCGCAGTGCGAACATTGCGCATGCGCAGTTAGCGGAAAATCGCTGCGATGCGAAGAAAATTACAGAGCGAACAACTCTGAATGACCACCTATGTGCAGTCTCTGCGCAGCCCAGGATTTACTCCTGCAGTGCAATGAGAAGAGGATGATCGGGGCCGTACCTGACGTCGGACATCCTCCCTGAAAACACTTGGGCACGCCTGCATTTTTCCGGACACTCGTAATAAACGGTCAGTTACCACCCACAAGCGGCTTCCTCTTGTCAATCACCTTGCGAATGCCCATGCGATCAGATTTTTCGCACCATCTCGTCTCTTACCGGCGATGGCATTTGTTGTTGTCCGAAGCGCATGTGTATTGCGGTGCATATGCATGCGCAGTTACTACCTGATCGCCCGCTGTGCGAAAGCGCACAGCAGCAATCAGGTCTGAATCACCCCCTAGTCCTCATTGTCCAGTGACTATCCATATTTTCTCTCCCATCAGTTGAGTAAACTGCGTATCAGAGGCGTCACTCACCTCTTATGTACCCGGTGCGGCAGGGGGGGTGGCTACACAGGACGACCCATGGCAGGGCGTGGCTTCATGAGAGGGGCGTGGCTAAACACCCTAAACCGCATTTTCGTCACTCAGGGGGTTTGGGAGTTGCGGCCTGCCCCCAGAGATTGGCGTGTCTGCAGTGCCAGCTCCTACATGGTGACAGGAGCCGGGTTGCTGCACGTAATGTTACAGTGCAGCACTCGGCTCCTGTCACTGAGCAGGAGCCCGCACTTTGGTATCACCCCTCGGCGCATAGCACCTGGGTGTGGGCCGCACCCACCTTGTGACGCCACTGTTCCTTATACAAGATTTTCTGAGGCAAAAAAAATTAAAAGTGGTGAGTAGTCTGGAGCAGAGGGGTAATTCAGACCTGATCGCTCTCTAGCTGTTTTTTGCAGTCCAGCGTTCACATAGTCGCCGCCCACCGGGGGAGTGTATTTTAGCTGTGCAAGTGTGCTATTCCATGTGCAGCCGAGCGGTACAAAAAGATTTTGTGCAGTTTCTGAGTAGCCCAGGACTTACTCAGCCGCTGCGATCACTTCAGCCTGTCTGGGATCAGAATTGTCGTAAGACATCCGCCCTGCAAACGCATGGACATGCCTGCATTTTTCCAACCACTCCCAGAAAACGGTCAGTTGACACCCACAAACGCCTTCTTCCTGTCAATCACCTTGTGTTCGACCATGCGAATGGATTCTTCGCACAAACCCATCGCAGAGCAATGAACCACTTTGTACCTGTGTGACGCGCCTGCGCACTGCGGTGCATACGCAGTTCTGACCTGATCACAGCGCTGCAAAAAACGCTAGCGAGCCATCAGGTCTGAATTACCCCCTATGTACGAGTGAACGCTTTCTGTCCTAATTTCAAGAAGTACTTATACGCTATAGTTTGTCATTAATGTCAGAAAAGGAAGCAAAAGTAGATTCCACTGATATATTGTTAAGATATTTAATCGCCGTAGACAACCATGGCTCAAATGTATGTACAGCCTGGAAGAAAATCTTTGTTATTGATTCAAGAGACAGTGGGTCCTAGCATGCGCTGTAGTCTCTAGTGCTCAGACAGAGCACTAACAGCGCTGCTGCGGCTGCCGGCTACGGGACTCGGGAGAGGAGGGGACCCACATCCCAGACACCAGAAAGGTAAGTATATTGAAGAAATGGGTGCAGTGTTTACGGTATGGGCCCCCTCTGGACCCAGGGGCCCATGTGCACCGCACACACTGCACCCATTATAGATATGCCACTGTGTCTCCAGTATAGTGCCAGATACACATAATGTCTCCAGTATAGTGCCAGATACACATAATGTCTCCAGTATAGTGCCAGATACACATAATGTCTCCAGTATAGTGCCAGATACACATAATGTCTCCAGTATAGTGCCAGATACACATAATGTCTCCAGTATAGTGCCAGATACACATAATGTCTCCAGTATAGTGCCAGATACACATAATGTCTCCAGTATAGAGCCAGATACACATACAGTGTAATGACCCCAGTAGTGCAGTGCCAGATAGACATGATATGCCCCCCAGCAGTGCCAGATAGACATGATATGCCCCCCAGCAGTGCCAGATAGACAAGATATGCCCCCAGCAGTGCCAGATACACATGATATGCCCCCCAGCAGTGCCAGATAGACATGATATGCCCCCAAGCAATGCCAGATATAATAATAATAATAATAATAATAATTTTATTTATATAGCGCTCTTTCTCCAATAGGACTCAAGGCGCTTAACAGATACATAGCATAATATAGTACAGAAAATAATGAAGTACATTTTCATAAAATACAGAAGCATGAAGATACTAAAAGGGACATTATGGAAATGCTTGAGTAAACAGAAAAGTCTTGAGTCTACTTTTGAAGGATTCTATAGTTGGGGCCTCTCGCACTGTGCGGGGAAGTGAGTTCCATAGAGTCGGAGCCGCATGACTAAAAGCTCGACCCCCCGATGAATTACGGTAGATTCTAGGTACTGCTAAAAGTCCTTCATCTACAGATCGCAGTAATCGAGTGGGGCAGTATGGGGTCAGAAGCTGTTTCAGGTACCTTGGGCCTTGGTCATGTAATGCTTTGAAACTCAGTAAGCCAATCTTGAAGATGATTCGCCATCGTACAGGCAGCCAGTGAAGGGAGTAGAGGATGGGTGTTATGTGGCTAGAACGGGGCTGGTTGGTTAATAGCCTGGCAGCTGTGTTTTGCACCAGCTGTAAGCGCTGCAATTCTTTTGCTGGTAGACCAAGGTAGAGGGCATTACAGTAGTCTAAACGAGATGATACAAATGCATGTATGACTTTTGGCATATCATCTGAGGGAATTAAGTGCTTGATTCTGGCTATGTTCCTCAGGTGAAAGAATGAGGATTTGATTGTGGCTGATATCTGATGTTTAAGTGTCAAGCCACCATCCAGGACAACGCCAAGATTCCGCACACGATCACTGGTCTGTAATTCTGAATCCCCGAGTGTAAATCCAGTTGGTTGGCTATGCTGCAGTCTTGTCCTTTGATGTTGCGGTCGTATCATAAGGACCTCTGTTTTATCCGGGTTCAGTCGCAGCCAACTGGCGCTCATCCACTCCTGTAGTTCAGCTAGACAGCCATTTAGGGTTGCTATTGGGTTATCAGTGCCCGAAGCAAAGGACAAGTACAGTTGTGTATCATCTGCATAGAAGTGGTAGACCAGGCAATGGCGCCTGATTATTTCACCCAATGGGAGCATGTATACTGCAAAAAGCATGGGGGACATGCTATGCCCCCACGCAGTGCCAGATACATAAGATATGCTCCCCAACAGTGCCAGATAGACATGATATGCCCCCCAGCAGTGCCAGATACACATGATATGCCCCCCAGCAGTCCCAGATACACATGATATGCCCCAAAGCAGTGCCAGATACACATGATATGCCCCCCCAGCCGTGCCAGATACACATAATATGCCCCCAGCAGTGCCAGATAGACATTATATGCCCCCCAGCAGTGCCAGGTACACATGATATGCCCCCCAGCAGTGCCAGGTACACATGATATTCCCCCAAGCAGTGCCAGATACACATGATATGCACCCCCAGCAGTGTCAGATACACATGATATGCCCCCCAGCAGTGCCAGATACATATATGCCCCACAGTGCCAGATACATATATGCCCCACAGTGCCAGATACATATATACTCCCAGCGCCAGATACACATGTCCCCACAGTGCCCGATACACATGCCCGCACAGTGTCAGATACACATGTCCCCACAGTGCCAGTTATATATATGCCCCACAGTGCCAGATACTTATATGCCCCACAGTGCCAGATACATATATACTCCCAGCGCCAGATACACATGTCCCCACAGTGCCCGATACACATGCCCGCACAGTGTCAGATACACATGTCCCCACAGTGCCAGTTATATATATGCCCCACAGTGCCAGATACATATATGTCCCAATGCCAGATACACATGTCCCCACAGTGCCAGATATGCTCCCAGTGCCAGATGCACATGTCCCCACAGTGCCAGATATGCCCCCAGTGCCAGATACACATGTCCCCGCAGTGCCAGATATGCCCCCAGTGCCAGATGCACATGTCCCTACAGTGCCAGATACACATGTCCCCGCAGTGCCAGATATGCCCCCAGTGCCAGATACACATGTCCCCACAGTGCCAGATATGCCCCCAGTGCCAGATACACATGTCCCTACAGTGCCAGATACACATGTCCCCACAGTTCCAGATATGCCCCCAGTGCCAGATACACATGTCCCTACAGTGCCAGATACACATGTCCCCGCAGTGCCAGATATGCCCCCAGTGCCAGATGCACATGTCCCCACAGTGCCAGATATGCCCCCAGTGCCAGATACACATGTCCCTACAGTGCCAGATACACATGTCCCCGCAGTGCCAGATATGCCCCCAGTGCCAGATATGCATGTACCCACAGTTCCAGATATGCCCCCAGTGCCAGATACACATGTCCCTACAGTGCCAGATACACATGTCCCCGCAGTGCCAGATATGCCCCCAGTGCCAGATACACATGTCCCTACAGTTCCAGATATGCCCCCAGTGCCAGATATGCCCCCAGTGCCAGATGCACATGTCCCTACAGTGCCAGATACACATGTCCCCGCAGTGCCAGATATGCCCCTAGTGCCAGATACACATGTCCCCACAGTGCCAGATATGCCCCCAGTGCCAGATACACATGTCCCTACAGTGCCAGATACACATGTCCCCACAGTTCCAGATATGCCCCCAGTGCCAGATACACGTCCCTACAGTGCCAGATACACATGTCCCCGCAGTTCCAGATATGCCCCCAGTGCCAGATATGCCCCCAGTGCCAGATGCACATGTCCCTACAGTGCCAGATGCACATGTCCCTGCAGTGCCAGATATGCCCCCAGTGCCAGATACACATGTCCCCACAGTGCCAGATATGCCCCCAGTGCCAGATACACATGTCCCTACAGTGCCAGATACACATGTCCCCACAGTTCCAGATATGCCCCCAGTGCCAGATACACGTCCCTACAGTGCCAGATACACATGTCCCCGCAGTGCCAGATATGCCCCCAGTGCCAGATGCACATGTCCTCACAGTGCCAGATATGCCCCCAGTGCCAGATACACATTTCCCTACAGTGCCAGATACACATGTCCCCGCAGTGCCAGATATGCCCCCATTGCCAGATACACATGCCCCTACAGTTCCAGATATGCCCCCAGTGCCAGGTGCACATGTCCTCACAGTGCCAGATATGCCCCCAGTGCCAGATACACATGTCCCTACAGTGCCAGATACACGTGTCCCCGCAGTGCCAGATACACATGTCCCCACAGTTCCAGATATGCCCCCAGTGCCAGATACACATGTCCCTACTGATAGTGTATGAGCTTCCTTTAAATGGCAAATATATATTGATTCAAGCTTTTTCACATTTAACAAAGATATTTACTGTTAATCACAAAATGAGTTGATATGTCCTTAAGAAAAATGTGCAGAGCTGGTCAGAATATTGTATTTGCTGAATAATCTTGTTTTAAGGCATGACTTGTACAAGACAAATGCAACATTAAATGTATTGGAAATGTATCCAAGACGGACAAAGCAACACCAGATATATCCAAGGCTAATTGAGAAGAATAAAGAAAGAAATCTTTTGAGTTTATGTCCGAAAGACTGATAAACGAAATAATAACCATTTTCAAGGCTGTCCTAGTTGCCACTTCTAACATTGTATGACAATCGATGTATTCAAGACATACATGGTGTATTCTGATTGGCTAAAATGTATTGGCAAGCATAAACCCTTTGTGTTCAAGCTATAAATAATAAAGCCATGACGGCCCTCAAGCGGGTCACTTATGATTTGCTTCGATTACGCATAAATTTGTGTCATCTTATCATTCATTGACCTCCAACCGGTTGCTAAAGGAGAACAGCATTCTGACTGATGACTGAAGAGAGTTCATAATCCGACCTGAATAGATTTATTACCCTATCATTTTGGGGGCTCGTCCGGGATATTCCAGCATCTCCTCCACTGGCAATAAATCCTCTGATCTTTCAGGAACCGCTGATAACAAAAAAAACCGGTAAGTGAGATTTATTGTGTAGATTTCTACCTGCTCACTTGAACTCAGCGCTTCCTGTGTAAATCAAGGGGAAGTCCAGTCGAGAAGGTCAGAGAATATCTTAAAGAGCCCAGCGTCAGTCAGAAGAAATTTTTTTTTTAAGGTACCATACATGTATGTTATATTGTTGAAGTATGTTATATAGTTGAATTATGTTATATTGTTGAATTGTGGGTAAATAATTTCAGATAATTTGTCACAAGTGCACAGGGGGAATTAATCAAGTATGCAGAAAACTTTTAAATTGTACTGATGTGTGTTTGTTGAGAAAATAGAGCCGTTTTATAAAAGTGGCGCATGGCCAAGATATGTTCTAATGCTGATAACCAGTTTGAATTGATAAATAACCAAAGAGGTATATGCAAATCTTGTACCTGTGTTGTTGTGTTAAGAAAATACGAAGGGTCTGTAGCACCAAGATTGCTGGCAATTACAAGCACTGAAGTCTCATTTGGTTATGTGGAAAATGATGATGAATTTTATTGTACAAAAGGGTGTCATTTTAAAAAGAGAATTGTTGGAACATTACATTAAGAATGATTGATTTAACATCATAACCTATTGGCCTAGGAACCACATAATTCCAGGTCTAAGACCCATGTGCCGTGCAGTCTCAAACAGCTGCCGTGCACGCAGATAACAGATATAGGATTTACTGTCATCTTTGTTTTTGTATCCTTGCACTGTTATATGTACTCTGTCAATATGCTTTTGAAAAGGTGGGGGGGAGTCGGGTTGTCTGCTGAATAATGAAACTAGATTCTCCTACACACACTGATAGGTATTTCTCACATCCAAGCATTCCCGGTGTTAGCTGTTACTTTCTGAAGAGAAACAAGCATTAAACTACAACAGGGATACTGATACAAGCAGGAGTCCATATAGGCAGGGGGATAGACCCTTGGAGTAACTTAAGACGCATCTCAGTGATCCAGAAGAAATAATCTATTATGCAGGTCTCACTTGGGGAGCAGTCTCCACCAACACAGGCAACACTACAACCCCAGTCATTTGTCCACAGACGGATTGAAGAAGCTCTTTTAGAGATTCTTTAACAGGAGATTTTAAGTCCCTCAAAAGGAGTTATTAAAATACCACATCAGGATGGGTTCAAACCCGTGGATATTGTTAATAACAGGTAGGGTAATGAATCTCTGAAAGGAATTTCAAAGGAGCAGGCTTCCCGTCAGGGGGGGACACTTGACCTAGATAGAGATTCTTTAAAAGGAGATTTTAAGTCCCTCAAAAGGAGTTATTAAAATACCACATCAGGAGGGGTTCCGCGCACGTTCACCCAGGCATGGGAGCGCGGTCTGTAAAGATGTCAGGGCCCGACAAACCCGTGGATATTGTTAATAACAGGGAGGGTAATAAATTTCTGAAAGGAATCATAATAGTAGAGATCAAGCATCCATCTGGATCACTGAAGCACAAGCAAGATGAAAGAAAGTGTTATTTCTGCAAGAAAAAAGGACATTTCAAGAAGAATTGCAGAAAATACAAGAAATGGTGTGAAAACCAGCAAGAAAAACCTAAAGCATAACTGAGACCTAGTCCAGCAACAGCACCTCCACACTATACCCCACCCCTATACCCAGACATGCATGCACACCAAGGTACCCCTAGTATGAACAGAATGCAATTACCTACAAGCTCACTAAAAGTGAAATTAAAAAGATACGAGCAAGGTTAAAAGAGTGACGAATAATCAGCCCTATCTTAGAAGGATCTGTGGTTGAAAATCCGAATGATTTACCTGAGCTATGTGTACAGAGTATGCCCCAGTGTCCTGATACTTCATCACAAGAAACCCCAACAAGGTTAAAGCAAAGAAATTTTCTACCTAATGCTTCCCTCATGTTTAAACGAGTGGTAGACACCTGCAATCAAGCTGAGTCCAGTAAACAATTGTCCACAATCAGGGACTATAGGCAGCAGGGTGCAATTCAGGCAGAGAGGAGAAACAAGGGATCAAGACACAGCCTCTACAGCTTTTAATGCCCAGGTGCATAATGTACAGAATAAACTGACATATTTTCCAGAAAGATTGTGTCCGGTATGTCAGTTTTGCGTTCCAGAAGGATATGAACATTGCCCAAATTGTGGAAACTGGATTTCACACCATGAACCACCATGCCAAGATATCTATGCGACTAGAAATACGGAAAGACGGTCATCATTGCCTGTTTCTCTGTATCCAGCACAAGTACAGAAAATACGCAACCCAGATAATGCAGCCAGGACGAACGAACCATACATCGTACAGAGCCAACACCACAAACCATGGTATGGCAATGACCTCGCAAATATAGTTGCAGAGTCCCCAGATCCTAGATAAAACCCAATAGCAGTTTATGCCTATATGGAAAGAATTCAAACCATATGGACACCGGCATGGGTCGACTACCACCAGTTGTGTGAGGCTATACTAGGACCAGCAACTGCCCAAACAGTAAGCACCATGTTAAAAGCAGATGCAGTCGATGATTGCCCAGCCATAACGGACGTTCCGACAGAGAAAAATAGAACAACGTTTGAAAGTGGAAAGATGTACATGACAAGACTTAAGAGATGGTGTCATGCACAGACACTCAGGGCACCAGCAGCCCCAGATTTGAAACAGGAAAAGACTGAGTCCATCAGAACTTACTATGATAAAGTCACTATACGACACACAAGATGATAGAATATGAAGGTGTGCAACTCCTGTGTCGACAACAGTGTACTCAGTCACCACTGGCAGTTCGATAAAAGTGACTTTTACCCACAGGAGACCCAAGGGTTTCAAGAGCTGTTTTTATGCACAACCAGATTCCTCTACGTTTAAGTACAGATCAAGCCATTGCAACGACTGGATTGGGAGGTTAAGCCCTACCCCTGCAAGAAAGCAAAGATGTAACCTGAAATACAAGCTGCTATACAAGACTATCTCTCACTGGAAAAGTAAGACAAAGAGGAACAACAACTCCCAGCATAAACATCATTACGTTAAACACCAGCCTGGGTGGACTTGGACTAAGAAAATGACATGCCAGCAGCAGTGAGAAAGAATATGCAAGTTAAGAAGGACAAAGAAAGACATCTGACAAGTGGTCAGTACTACCTGGCAAGATTACAGAGATAATGCCATGATTTAAAGCAACAGAAGCTCCGGGATTTAAAGCAAATAATAAGGAACAAGACAGAAAAAAGTTCCAGAAAACAAATGAATGATGCTTCTTCTGCCAATATGAAGTACAAGCTTCTTCAGGTACTCCCCAGTGAACAGAATGTCTCCAGAAGAAACAGCAGAAGGTATGATTACAGTCACCTTGCCCACTGGAGAAATACGTTTGTGCCTAATGAATACTGGAGCCAGCACACGCAGAAGACAGCAGAGGGAGATACCACAAGAACTGATGATATCAGAAATTCTTAAAGGGACAGGAGATGAGAGAAATGCAGTCACCAATACCAATTCTTGACCTTGGAGTACATGTCCAGTGACTTTGCTGAAGCACAATGTACTAAAGCTTATCTAAGGAGAATACAGTACACACCAGCAGAAGTTTAACTTTCCAGCAACTTATCAAAGGAAAGAACAAAAAAGCCATTTAGAAGCAAGTTAAAACAGAAGTTCAGTATTGGCTCATTCCCGCAGTACCAGTTGTAGAAGAAAGGAAGCAATACTACTGGACCAGAATAGCCCTGTGGAGGGGCTATATCACCAAGTGATATATCCACAAAACACACAGCTAAATACAGGATGTGAATGAACTGCTGATTGCCACCACTACTAAAAGAAGCACCAAGAAGGGGCAGTGTCCTTAGTGAAGTTTCTGGAAGAACAAGACTGCAGAGCCTCAGAAGGAGAAATTGCAGCTAGTCAAGCAAGAGTTAATCTTCCTAGGACACTCAAGGTACCAGACATCTAACAAAAGTGAAAAGGAAAAGATTCAGACTGCAAGCTAAGATGCCAACTAGTGTCAAGCAAGTCAGATGATCATTCCTGGGCCTAGTAGGACACTACAGAACACGGATACCTCTAGCACCAGTCTACATGCAAGCATTGTATGACAACACTGAAAGGGAGGAGGGTCCGCATCCTACATACAGCAACAGATGAATTAAGCTATTGAATAGTTGGAAACAGCAGTTGCCTCATCTCAAGCCCTAGAACTACCTGACTATTAAAGAAGGAGGCCATACATAGAAGTCCTTATGCAAAATCATGGACTGAGGTGAAGACCAGTGGCCTACAACTTAAGCAAACTTGACAGCGGTAATCAAAGAGCACCTACCGGCATCAGAGCAGTGATAGCAGCAACAGCCCTAGAAGAGTATAAGAGCACAGACACAGTGATGAATCAGAAGTCCTAGAAGAGGACAAGAGCACAGGCATAGTGCTGAATCATGAACTTATCATCCAGGGTCCACATGCAGGTACAGAGAAGCTTCAACAAGCAAGAACCAAACACCTGTCAGTGGCAAGGCTGACCATGTATGAAGTAGCACTGCCAAAATGCGACAAGTAACCATCAGAAGATGTATTATCCTCAACGCAGCAACCCTTTTCCAACATTAATCAATAAAGGTGTTGAATCTCAAGATTCAAAAGGAGGGACAATTACCCCAAGGCAGGAGCCACTAGTCTATCAGATTTCTCAGAGGCAATGGCATTAATCCTGCAGAAATGGAGACCACACTTTACAGACACCCAGTTAGTTCAATATGTCGATGATATGCTTATTGCTGCACAGACAGAAGAGAAGTGCAAAAAGGAAACAGTATCACTACTCATCTTTTTGGCAGAAGAAGATTGCAGAGTGTCAAAAGACAAGCTTCAGCTAGTACAGAAAAAAGTTGTCTTCTTAGGACACTGCATATCTCAAGGAACAAGGCATCTTACTGATGAAAGAACAAAGGCAATAACTCAAGCAAAAACCCCAAGAACATTAAATGAAATCAGAGCTTTTCTGGGCCTTATTGGTTATTGCAGAGAATGGATTCCCTCGGCCTCATTACTGATGCAGCCCCTATATGAATTAATAAAAAAGGAGGCGTCAGCAGAAAACAGGGACACCATTGAAGAAGCAGTAAGACAACTAAAGCAAGCCATAATCACAGCCCCAGCATTGGGATTGCCTGATTACAAAAAAGCCTTTTAACCTATTCTGCCATGAAAACAGAGGGCATTCTTTAGGGGTGCTCACCCAGAAATACGGACCAAAACAAAGACCAGTGGCATACTATTCAGCCCAGCTGGATCAGATTATCTGAGGAGCACCATCCTGTGTCCGAGCAGTGGCAGCAGCAGCAATAATGAAGGAAAAGGTGACAGACATCATTGTGTTTGATCATCCACTGTGTATACAAGTACCGCATGCTGTAACAGAAAAGCATCTTTCTGCAGCCAGACTTACCAAATATGAAGTGATTGCCTAGCCCTCATGGAATTAGAGACTTTACCTCTCCCTAATGTCCAAGATACACCATTGGACAATCCAGACATGAACCTGTTCGTCGATGGATCAAGATATTATGATAATGGATCCCCAAAGACAGGATATGCAGTAACAACTGAAACTGAAGTCATAGACTCTGGAGCATTGCTACCAAGCATGTCAGCACAAGAAGCAGAACTCATAGCAATGACCAAAGCCTGCATACATGCTGAAAACATGACAGCTAACATCTAGTCCCAAGATTACGCTGTTATATGGAAAAGTAGGGACTTCAAAAGTGCAAACGGAAAACCCATCAAACATGCCAGTTTGATTATGGAACTCTTGGAATAATCAAGGTACAAGCACATACTAAGAGCCAAACCATGGAAGCTAAAGGAAATGCATTTGCAGATGCAGAAGCCAAGAGAATTGCCTTACAATCAAAAGAACTTGAGCAAGTCTTCGTAGCTCAAGATGTGAAGCAAATGCCTAGTGAACAGAAGCTGATCAAAATTCAACAACAAGCATCACAAGGAGAAAAAGAAAAATGGACACGACTGGGGGCAGAAGAAGATGAACATGGACTTTGGAAGTCAAGAGAATTGAAGTACTGTCTACCAGCAGCTCTATTTCCACCTATGTTACAAGTAGCTCATGGACAAGTACACCATTCAAAGGAAGCCACGGTGAATAGAGTACAAGAGCATTGAATAGCTCCAGGCTTCAATAAAGCTGCAACAAACTTTGTAGCAGGATGCTGGATCTGTGAAATCAGCAATCCAGGAAAAAGAACCAAGACACCTCTAGGAACTATACCCAAAGCCTCTTACCCATTTGAAAGACTACAAATTGACTATATACAGTGGCGACGAAGCGGTCCATATGAATATGTACTAGTAGCAACGGACATGTTTAGTCACTGGGCCGAAGCCTGGCCAGTAAGCAAAGCCACAGCAAAAACCACTGCAAAGAAACTGATAGCAGAAGTAGTATGTAGATTTGGGATACCTGAGGTTATAGAATCAGATAGAGGTAAACATTTCACAAGAGAAGTCATGCAGCATATAATGAAAGATTTGGGGGTACAGCAGGCCTTCCATGTGCCTTACCAGCCCCAGGCGAGTGGGAGGGGGGACATCTGAACTTTGACCTTAAGCTAAAACTACAGAAAATGACAGAAACCAAAAGAACTTGTCCAGAATGCCTACCTATAGTCTTGTTTAATATTAGGACCACACCCATGAAACCTAGTAAACTGACTCCATATGAAATAGTGTTTGGGTCAGCTCTAAGAACAGGTTGTTATTATCCACAACAATTACAACATAATCATGATGATTTTTACAGGTTATGTACAGGAGGTCTGTAAAACATTGACTAACCTCCATTGCCGAGTGTTTTCTTCCATTCCAGACCCAGAAGGATCAGCTACGCATAAGCTAAATCCAGGAGATTGGGTCTATTTAAAGAGACATGTGAGAAAGACCTTTAAACCAAGATATGATGGTCCATATCAAGTGCTGCTAACCATGTCTACCTTAAATTAAGGTGAAAGGTCGTGATATTTGATTACATGCATCCCACTTGAAGAAGTTGACAGTGACTCTCCAGCCAGAAGAATGAAGTTGCTTATCCTTTGATTATTGTTAGGGGTAATCCCCAAGGTTTGGACTATAAGTCCAGGGGACTGGTTTACTGAAAGAAAATAGTTCAGGCCTAGATAGTGTAGGTAGATATTAGGGAGAAAAAGTGGAATCAAAAAGAGGGGAAATGATAGTGTATGAGCTTCCTTTAAATGGCAAATATATATTGATTCAAGCTTTTTCACATTTAACAAAGATATTTACTGTTAATCACAAAATGAGTTGATATGTCCTTAAGAAAAATGTGCAGAGCTGGTCAGAATATTGTATTTGCTGAATAATCTTGTTTTAAGGCATGACTTGTACAAGACAAATGCAACATTAAATGTATTGGAAATGTATCCAAGACGGACAAAGCAACACCAGATATATCCAAGGCTAATTGAGAAGAATAAAGAAAGAAATCTTTTGAGTTTATGTCCGAAAGACTGATAAACGAAATAATAACCATTTTCAAGGCTGTCCTAGTTGCCACTTCTAACATTGTATGACAATCGATGTATTCAAGACATACATGGTGTATTCTGGTTGGCTAAAATGTATTGGCAAGCATAAACCCTTTGTGTTCAAGCTATAAATAATAAAGCCATGACGGCCCTCAAGCGGGTCACTTATGATTTGCTTCGATTACGCATAAATTTGTGTCATCTTATCATTCATTGACCTCCAACCGGTTGCTAAAGGAGAACAGCATTCTGACTGATGACTGAAGAGTTCATAATCCGACCTGAATAGATATGCCCCCAGTGCCAGATATGCATGTCCCCACAGTGCCAGATATGTCCCCAGTGCCAGATACACATGTCCCTACAGTGCCAGATACACATGTCCCTACAGTGCCAGATACGCCCCCAGTGCCAGATTCACATGTCCCAACAGTGCCAGATATGCCCCCAGTGCCAGATATGCCCCCAGTGCCAGATACACATGTCCCTACAGTGCCAGATATGCCCCCAGTGCCAGATACACATGTCCCTACAGTGCCAGATACACATGTCCCTACAGTGCCAGATACGCCCCCAGTGCCAGATTCACATGTCCCTACAGTGCCAGATATGCCTACAGTGTCAGATACACATGACCCACACAGTGCCAGATATGCCCCCAGTGCCAGATATGTCCCCACTTCACGTGTGTTGTTATGCTATGCAGCAGCGTGCCATCATCCATCCTGCCCCGCCTCCTCAGTCATATCAGTGGCTGTGCTGCCTGTGGCGACGCGATGAGGAGGAGACAGTGCTGTGGGCCGCGGGCGGACTAAAGCTAAACTACTTTGTTTGCGCTGTGAGGCGCCAGCGTCTGATGTCAGACGCCGGCACCGCACAGCGCGCACAGAGTAGTTTCACATTGTCCCGCCCTCAGAACTCCTCCACACACAGACAGCCACTGCTAGAACTCGGAGGTGGTGCCGTGGCCGGGATGGACAGACGCTGCTGCAGCCTACAGGACCGGGCTCCAGGCTCCAATATGGCGGTGCCAGCATTCAGCACCCATAAAGGGTGGCGCCCTGCGCGGTCACTCTGTTGGAACATGCCTGGAGCCGGCCCTGATAAATATGAATGATGTCATTATGTACAATCATACTGGAGAAAAGCAGGAAGAGAACATTCTCCCACAGTGCATTGCTCAGCCAGCTCCCTGGGAACCCGTTCTGCACATATGCATGGGGCCCTCCCCTTGTGCCCATTTTGCGCATGTGCCGGGAGTGGGCATCAACCAGATGATACTGTCTTTCATTTTTGTCACAAATATCTACAAATGTCCCAAGATTATTCTGTATAGAGCAACAACTATCTTCAGGGACTTTCCTATTTATGGTAACCTCCTACTGTCATGATTAGAACAAACACTACCACCTAGGTGAAAGATATCACTAAATAGCTGTTTTTCATCAATTAAGCTACCCAACTTGAAATGGAGGAGATGGGCTACAGCTTGTGCATGGGACATTTTCGTCGACACATCTGTAAAACCTGGTTCTGTATCTGGAAATTAAGGACAACTCAGTTAACAAAATGTTAAACTGTTCTCAGAATTCAGGCAAGTGCCTCAATATAAATACCAATATTTTTATATCCTGCTTGATTTTAAAAGTATTAATGCTCTATCAATTGCTCATGTCCACTAGATGGCAGTCATACAGCATACATCACACCTGATGCTTACACATGCACTAGACTGGTGCATGAAACCACCGTAGAAATTTCTCTGTCTCTATCCTCTGTAGAAGCTTTCACACATTAATGATGATTAGCATTCAAAGCAGATTTCATTGTGGCAACAGAAAATAATTTGGCCAGATGCTTGAACACTAGCTCTGTGGTTAGTTTACCCACATACAAAAGCAGCTAAATGGCCAGATTTACAGTATATACTGTATATTAGTATATCCCAATCTCAGTGGGTTAAACAAATATAACCTATATCGTTATTATGTAAATCACATTCAATATATAATTATACTTAGAAAGTCGGTAGCACGCTTGTGCATTATATACAGATGAATGAACATTATTTGGCCTGATTCACAACTTGTGAGTTTTTACATATAGCCAGTGTCGCCGAGAGAGGGGGGGGGGGGAAATTACCTGGGCCCAGGTCTGATGGAGGGGCACAGTGGGGGCCCAGGTCTCCCCCTTACCTAGAAGCATCAGCTGCAGCTTCTCTTCTCGGCGGCAGTGTGCCCAATGAAGTGCTTAAAATAAAAATAAAAAAATCTGTATTTTTCTCTAAGGGTGCCAGACCATGCCTCCTGTGATTAGGCCATGCCCCCTGAAAAGTGCCTGGGCCCAGCCAGGCTTTCTACTGCCCTGGCAGGGAGGCATGCCATGTGAGTGGGTGCTTCTCTTGTTCTAGACACGCCCCAGGAAGTTGTTGTTCCAGGGCCCAGGATTTCTCTTGACAGCCTTACATACAGCGCATGTGCAGATGTAAATTTACGCATTTTTGCATATGTCCATCCTCTTCTGAGTTGGCTATGAGTTAGGCATATCTGTCTTTCCGTAAAATAGGGCGTTTCAGGATGGGAACTTGGTGGTTACAATCAATAACATGTAAACACTCTGGAACTCATACTTGCCTACCCTCCCAGAACGGTTGGGAAGCTCCTGAAAATCATGTGGCCCTGGAGGCCACTCAGAAAAGTGGGCAAGTCTCCCGGAACCTGGCTGTCTCCACCACTTGCAGAGGTCAAGAAGCAAATCATGCTGAATTGCGCCATCATAAAGTCAGTAACTATGGTGGAAGTGTCATGAAAGTGTTGTGGGTGTGTGCCATTCTGAGCCGCTCATACAAAGAAGGGAAGCCTATTTCTGACAGATCTCTGGCACCTAGCATGGAGATAGTACAAGAGCAGATACTAATGATGACAGTTATAGCTGCTGGTGTAAATCAATGAGTGACAAATTCCCACACAGGGCAGCCATCGGTGAGGACTGTGGGGACAGGTGTCCCGGGCCCTTACAGAGAGGGAGGCACACCCCTAGCTCCTACCACCAATACCTGGAGAGCTGCACCAGGCTGTGAAACAACAGCAGGATGATGCACAGGGAGGACTTCTTCAAACCAGCCATCAACTTCACTTCAGCTCTCTATGAACCGTTCCTGTAGATCTGCAACACTCCACCTATATGTAATATCACAATGTATGACATCACAAAGGGGTGGAGGGGTGCGGCAGAATCTTTATTTGGGGGGTAACGGTCCTTTGTCTTTTGTCAGTCACGGGCACCACAATCTCTGATGGCAGCCCTGCTCCCACAGGGTGGTCTTCAGTATGCCGGCGGTCGGGCTCCCGGTGACCAGCATACCGGCGCCGGGAGCCCGACAGCCGGCATACTGACACTTATTCTCCCTCGTGGGGGTCCACGACCCCCCCGGAGGGAGAATAAAATAGTGTGGCGCGCGTAGCGCGGCGAGCGCAGCGAGCCCGCAAGGGGCTCATTTGCGCTCGCCACACTGTCGGTAAGCCGGCGGTCAGGCTCCCGGCGCCGGTATGCTGGTCGCCGGGAGCCCGAACGCCGGCATATCGTAGTGAACCCCTCCCGCATTAGTCATACGGATTCCCACATTAGCTTAAGTTAGTAAGTCTGACTTCTACGGCTGCGGCAACTACAGCCACTTTGTGTGCGACTCAGGAGCAGCCCTTGCTGTGAGGTTACATTACAATAAAGTGCTTCGGAGTGCAATCTACATTTTGTCTCAGTTCACATACTTTACAGATACACACAAATACATTTATTTACTGTTGTGGGAAGAACAGAACTCCCAAGACGTCATTTATGACCATGCAAGGCCAGTGCCTCTGCTGTATATTGATAGTGATGCACCAGCACCAGGCAGAATGTAAGCAAGGCACAGCGACAGATAATGCATCCCAAAAAACTAAAACCATTTCATGGTAAAGACAAGAAAATCCGTCATTTGCTAGTCACAGATACACCTATGTGACCTCCAGGGGCGTTTTAAGAGAGGAGGGGACTCGCGTGCAGCCTCCATCGTGGGCCCCCTCCTCTCCGGCAGCAGTAGACTCTGGCATAATGTGCAGGTCTCCGGGAACATGGTGCCCGCGCCTTATTCCCGAGGACACCTCCAGTGCGCATGTGCAAATCACTCGGAAATGGCTGCGGTGGCCATTTTCCGAGTGATTTGTGCCCGCACAGCAGGGCCTCCGTCGCGGAACTCCGGAGGGTTAAGTATATTCTATGGGTGCAGTGTGTGCGGTGTGGGCCCCCCGGACCCAGGGGCCCATGTGACCCATTATAGAAACGCCTATGGTGACCTCCCTGTACACACAGGATAGCTGCCACTTTCCGCTTTGTGCAATGTCTCTGTGGAGGTAAAAACCACTTTGCAGCCTACTGTACATTATAACAATTCTATGATCAGCCCTTAAACCAATTATGTTACCATCGTGCCTACTGTATACGCCTCACTCGTGACTTAAATAATGAAGGAAAGATGACATTAGCGCTGGGGGGTTTTTCATGTCATATTTGTAATTTCTAATGTTTTAATGATATTTGTATCAGTGTGCCTATACATGTAATGCAAGGACATCCTGGGGGGAAAGAGATTCTGCAGACAAACCCAGATCCTCACAACATCTAAATGTATTGTTTGTTTAGTGTATATTGGGGGTTATTTAGGTTGGGTTGCAAAATTGCGCATTCGCAGATCGGCAGATTATTGGTTGACTGCGCACGCATTGCGAGTGCAGCGCACGTGCACATGCTTTCACATTGCGGTTGCATCATGGCAGGATACAATTGCATAGTTATTGACAGCCGGTGGGCGTTTGGGGGCGGCAACACAGCGTTGTTGGGATGTGGTGCGGGAAATGCAGGCGTGTCATGGCCATTTTCGGAGCGGCCAGATGATGTTGCCTTCGATTCCTGCGTCGGGAAACATGGCGCTGGTGCATCAGCCAGGGGACTACCGGTATTTACTGATGTCTGTGATGCAATGTGATTGCAAAGCAGGGCTGCGCTATACATGCTGGACGGCCTTGCCCTGTGCTGGGCGGCTCCCAGCATGTAATTTTACACAGAAACAGTTTTGCGATTTTAGCAAAACTGCTACAGGTGCTAGTAAATAACCCACATACACCGTATGGCTTTACAGAGAATATTTTCAGCCATTCTCATCTATCTACCAGGGAAAAATGCTTTTTGTTTTTATTTTGTCCACACCATAGAATAACATTTTTCTTGCAGTGAAATAAGCGGGTAGTCTTCAGTATGCTGGCGGTCGGGCTCCCGGCGACCAGCATACCGGCGCCGGGAGCCTGACAGCCGGCATACCGACACTTATTCTCCACGACCCCCCTGGAGGGAGAATAAAATAGGGTGGCGCATACACCGTGCCCGTAGCGTGGCGAGCGCAGCGAGCCCGCAAGGGGCTCATTTGCGCTCGCCACACTGTCGGTAAGCCGGTGGCCGGCCTCCCGGCGCCGGTATGCTGGTTGCCGGGAGGCCGGCCGTCGGCAGATCGTAGTGAACCGCTTACGGCATAAAGTGTATGTTCCAGGTACTGTACGTTCATGACTGCAGAGAGTCAAGAGACCCTCATACAGGTGTAGCCCTGGGAAGAACAAGGGGCTGTAAGGTGCATTCAAAGTGTTGATGATCAATGTGTTCTGCTTCTGGAGATGAAGGTACTGTAGCTACCGAGTCTAAGCTCAGGATTGCATCATATTCCAAAGCTTAATAAAGCTTTTGCAAGTGAAATGGTGGCCCACAGGACATATTTCTCATATTTGCTGCGGACCCCAGTAACATAAATGCCTGGGATGCTTAATATTTTCGGGTAGTCCCCAAAAACTGATGTTTTCAGGGGATATACCAAAAATGTTTATTGAAAAATAGTCCCCTGAGAATGAAAGAAACGTGTATAGCAACTCTGAGTACGGGAAAATGCCTTTTTTCAGGAACCTTCACAAACAGTGGCCCTCATTCCGAGTCGTTCGCTCGGTATTTTTCATCGCATCGCAGTGAAATTCCGCTTAGTGCGCATGCGCAATATTCGCACTGCGACTGCGCCAAGTATCTTTGCTATGAAGATAATATTTTTACTCACGGCTTTTTCATCGCTCCGGCGATCGTAATGTGATTGACAGGAAATGGGTGTTACTGGGCGGAAACACAGCGTTTTATGGGCGTGTGGCTGAAAACGCTACCGTTTCCGGAAAAAACGCAGGAGTGGCCGGAGAAACGGGGGAGTGGTTGGGCGAACGCTGGGTGTGTTTGTGACGTCAAACCAGGAACGACAAGCACTGAACTGATCGCACAGGCAGAGTAAGTGTGGAGCTACTCTAAAACTGCTAAGTAGTTTGTGATCGCAATATTGCGAATACATCGGTCGCAATTTTAAGATGCTAAGATACACTCCCAGTAGGCGGCGGCTTAGCGTGTGTAACTCTGCTAAATTCGCCTTGCGACCGATCAACTCGGAATGAGGGCCAGTGTTTCAGGGAAGACAATTTTCAACATGCATGTACCAATTTTTTTTTATTTATTACAGTGTGAACTTGGTCAGCAATAATTATGACAATGTGCTTGTTGGAACATTTGGTGATCGAGCGTTTTATGCAGTAATTTGGAGGTGCTGGTTTCTATTTCTTTGGGACTATATATATATATATATATGTGTACTATATATGTACTGTATATATATATATATATATATATATATAAAATTATGCAGAAACAACAGTTTCTACATAATTTTCTGCATCCCAGCTATGCAAAAACAGCCTAATGCCAGGGATTTTATGGAAATCCTTCAGAGGGCTATCTACCACTGGAGACTGCAGTCCCCATTATTATCCGTGGTGACTATGGTCTGACCCCTATGTACCAAACTCTTAAAAGCTACGAGTTTGTTCCTGATGGTTTACACCATCCTCCGACAGCATAAACAGCTTTATACCTATGGAGGCATATTTGGAGGAGGGGGATCTTGCACTTCCTCTCTTGCAGCTTCCAGTAACTGTGCACATGCAGAGTGTTATCATCACAGGAGTCTTTAAAAAAATGTGAAAGACATCTCTAATACCCTCGTAATGCAACTCACAGGGACAGCAGTTATCACTACTACTCTCCTTGCGAGTTACATTTAGTACATAGCAGGTATAATAATGTAAAAAACAATTAGCCCCCGTGAGCTTTTCAATAACTTCCACAATCTTTAGTACATATGCCCCTAAATCTTCTAGCCAACACATTCATTATACCCATATTTTTTGGATTGTCATGTTGTAAGAAGGACTATAGCAGTTTTGAGCAGATGCTTAGAGAAGGGGATAATTTAGCACTACCATATAAGAAGGGAAGCATTTTAGATATTTCATTGAAAAAGTTAGAAACCAAATGCAATGACTAACTAATATGTTCGTAGACCATTATTGAAACTGCTACAGAAATATAATATTTGGGATTATGGTGTAGGCCAGTGGTTCCCAGACTGGGTGCCATGACATCTTAGGTTGTTTGCAGGGGTGCCATGGATTGGTGGCCCAGGACGAAATCAAATTGTTTATGTTACTGCGATAGGGAAAACCAGTGCTGGTGGCTGCCAATCATAAAATACATGGACAAACAGAAGCACAACCTGTCCTCCACCACATAACTGACCCAAAGCATGTCAGGTAAGCACAATTTACTTCATTTAATGATTTTCTCTGAATTTCTAAATAAGAAATGTTGGGGCTAAGGGGTGCCCGTGAAAACAATGCTGATACTATGTAGGATCCACTCAGGGAAGTTTTAACAGAGGAGGGGGCCCACGTACAGACTCCGGGTGGCCCCACTCCTCTCCACAGTGCACTAGGCTCTAGCATTGTGATACATGGCGGTTGCCATGTTCTGGAGACTAATTTCAGTACTGCGCATGTGCAGCAGCCATTTTGGCTGTGATTTTTGCCATGGCTGCAGCACCCAACGCAGGACTCCGGACAGGTAATTAATAAAACATGGGTGTAGTGTGTGCGATGTGGGCCCCCCAAGACCCAGGGACCCGTGTGCTCCACGCACATTGCACTCATTATAGAAACACCACTGCTGTAGGCAGTTTATTGTATTTCAATCATCAAGTCCATTTGTCTGATTTCCAATCTACTAATAGTAATGTGTTTTTTTTTTTCCTATTTATGTTAAAATAAAGACTCAATTTCAGGGGTAAATTTACTAAAGCTTCTAAAAATAAAAAGTGATGATGTTGCCTATAGCAACCAATCAGATTCTGTTTATCATTTCTCTATTACATCCTAGAAAATAATAGACAGAATCTGATTGGTTGCCAAGGGCAACATTACCACTTTCAGAAGCTTTAGTAAATATACCCCTTAGTGTATAACACTGTGTATTATCGACTGCCAAAATGCATTAGTGAATTAGAGCACTCATTTGCCGTGATATGTCTATCAATAAATATGAGTACGGCTTTAAATATTTATTTGTTTTTAAATTTTAATATTATTTGTGTTAACTGTATTTTTTCTCACTTGGTTTTATTCACATAAATTACATCTTGCTTGTAATATTCTATAATTCTTATTAATACTGTGTTTCTAAGACATTTAAGCTGGGCCTCTAGCTCTCAAATAAACAGAGCATTAAGATGCAAAGCTTTCCCAAGATTATTCAGTGACATATTTGGCATATTTGCACATACCATTGTGTACATGGGAAGAGATATGTTTGCAGTTCATGTGGGAAAATATATTTATAAACTATTTATATCATGTTATGTTGTTTTGAGGGATTTTTTTTTTTTGGTGGGGTGGGTTAGGCAGAAGAAATGACTTGCACAGCTCTAGATATTTGGCGCAAGGTTACAGGCACAGATATGGTTCCGGTTTCTGTTTTACTTCCCCATTTATGTTTACAGTAAAGCAGTAATACTGGTAGTTGGGAGAGATCCAGGGTAGAATTCTAGTGATACCATAATCAGCAGTAAATATAATTGCATGGACTCATATAACACATGACTCTTTTCTCAAGCATCCCTCCTACTTGTACGGGTAGGGACACATACTCAGAATCAGTTTTGAATGGCTCTAGAAGGCTAAACAGTTATTGTGTTGGTCTGTGCAAGGTGAGAATATGTGTTGCCACAATGTGGATCAAGCTTTTTAAACTGTTGACTATAGACCTCATTCCGCTTCAGTTCCAGATTCTGCTAAATAGCAGAAACTGCTACTGCTTGCGATCGCATGCTGGGGGCCGCCCAGCACAGGGCAAGGCCGCCCAGCATGCAAAGTGCCGCCCAGCGATGCGATTGCAAATCAATTGCAATCACATTGAAGAATGGGACATTAGGGAAGCCTCCCTGCATATTCAGGCGCACTGCCGCCATCTTTTGCTTTGCAGCGGCTGCGTGTGTTGTCATGCAGTTGCCCCGAAAAGGGTGTAGACGTGCCTGCATTGTCCGGACCACTCCCCCAAAATGCTGCATCAACGACGCATCCCCCACACACACACACTCGCGCCTCTGTGAATCATATTGCAGTCCATTTGGGATGCAACCGCAATGTAAAAGTCATGCATGCACAGATGGCCGAAAAGCGGTCATCTGCAATTTTTTTGTAGTTTAGCATGTGAACCTGAATGACGGCCTATATTAGTGATCTTACTAAGCTGGCAAATGACAGTTTTCTGAACTTCAAGATGAAGTCTGATTCAAACTCATGTATATGGGGTATATTCAATAAGTCGGGTCCATTCCGACATGCAGTTGTCGGAATGGACCCGACAACCCCTATTCAATGGATGGCCAAATCCGACTGTCGGATTTGGCCGTACCCGGGGTTCTGTCCTGCCACTGCTGTCAGCAGGTGCCAGGCGCTGACAGCAGCGGCTGGCGGAGGGTGATGTCTGTGGCGGCAGGGGGAGCTGGATGGCTGCGGGAGAAGCTGGGCGGCTGCATGCGGCGGGGGGAGGCGCTGCAGGGAGAGAGGTGCCTGGCTGGGGATGGCCGTCAAGGTACCTCTCATCCCCGATCCCCGTAGCCTGCTGCACCACTCTCTGTCTCCTCACCTCAATCTGACTTGTTTTCAAGTCGGATTGAGTTTGTCGGAAAAAGGACTAAAACCTGTCGGGTTTGGCCGCCGATCAGCGTGCATTCCGACAGCATTCCGACAAGTCGGGTTTCCCGACTTGTCGGAACAAATGGGGCCCTAATGAATAGGCCGAAACCCCTTCCGACCTAAAACTGTTGGAATCTGACGTCTTTCCGAGAAGATGGCAGCTTTCGACAGTTATTGAATATACCCCTATGTATGTAACCCTTGTTTTCATGAATGTGTTGTGGTAACGCCATGACACCCACAGCACCTACACTACTTGTGTCATCTTCCATATCAGGTCATGAAGCTTAAAGTGAGCAAACAAGAGTCCCCACAGGCCACAGGTATCGTATAAATCATACTTGCCTACTTTTGAAAAAGCATTTCAGGGAGATGTGAAAGTAACACCTACAGTATCAGTGCGGACGTGTACTGCTACATCTGAGATGTGTGTCATAAAAATGACTTACATCCAAATGTAAATGAGCCCCAAAGTTAGTAAGATCTACTTGTTGAAGAAAATACACTTATATTTTGCAGAATTTGTTTGTGTATTGTGCTTTACAAGAGGTTCCATATACTGTAAGTGGCCACGAGAAACTTTAATTAAAATTCATGTAGCCATAGGGATCATTGTGCCTTATACCAATGCCGGGAAATGGCACTGATGCTCCCATTTGAATGTATGTATCTATCTTTGATTAATTTCCCCCCCCCCCCAAGAATGTAACAGCTGCATAATGGGGGTAAGGTGCAATCAGGGAGATTGCTGGGCTATTCAAGGAGTCAGGGAGACTGCTGCTATTTCAGGGAGTCTCCTGCAGAATGAGCGAGGGTGGGCAAGTATGACTTAAAGTTACTGCTCTGCAGAGGAACTTAATTGAGGCAGAGATTCTAATGGGATGTGGGGCAGGTAAGACTGTGTTTATACCTTATACCTAGAGATGAGAGGGTTCGGTTCTCCGAGAACCGAACCCCCCCGAACTCCACGTGGTTTACACGGGTCCGAGCCAGACTCGGTTCTTCCCGCCTTACTCGGAAAACCCGAACGAGGCAAAACGTCATCATCCCGCTGTCGGATTCTCACGAGATTCGGATTCCATATAAAGAGCCGCGCGTCGCCGCCATTTTTCACTCGTGCATTGTAGAAAGAGCAGAGAGGACGTCGCTACGTTCTCTCAGTGGAAATCTCAATATCAGTGCTTACTTATTGTTGCTCAATAATACTAGTAGTGTGTCTCTCCTGCTCAGTGTCAGTTCTAGTATCCTCATCAGTGCTCAGTATCACTGCTCATTGGCCCTCATTCCGAGTTGATCGCTCGCTAGCTGCTTTTAGCAGCAGTGTACACGCTAGGACGCCGCCCTCTGGGAGTGAATCTTAGCTTAGCAGAAATGCAAACGAAAGGTTAGCAGAACTGCTCGTAAAAATTTTATTGCAGTTTCTGAGCAGCTCCAAACCTACTCCTACCTTGTGATAACTTCACTCAGTATAGCTCCTGCTTTGACGTCACAAACACGCCCTGCGTTCGGCCAGTCACTCCCCCGTTTCCCCAGGCTCGTCTGCGTTTTTACCTGTCACGCCTGCGTTTTTTAGTACACTCCCTGAAAACGACCAGTTACCATCCAGAAACACCCACTTCCTGTCAATCACTCACCGATCAACAGAGCGACAGAAAAGCGTCGCTCGACCTTGTGTAAAACTGCATAGTTTTGTGTGAAAGTACTTCGCGTGTGCATACTGCGCATGCGCAGAAATGCCGCTTTTTCACCTAATCGCCGCACAGCGAATGAAAGCATCTAGCGATCAACTCAGAATGAGGGCCTTTGTCTTGTGCTGCATTGTGGTGACCAGTATACTACAGTACAATAGTCCAGTGCTGCATCTTGCTGCTCAGTGTCAGTTCTAGTATCCTCATCAATGCTGCTCAGTATCGCTGCTCATTGTCTTGTGCTGCATTGTGGTGACCAGTATACTACAGTACAACAGTCCAGTGCTGCATCTTGCTGCTCAATGTCAGTTCTAGTATCCTCATCAATGCTGCTCAGTATCACTGCTCATTGTCTTGTGCTGCATTGTGGTGACCAGTATACTACAGTACAATAGTCCAGTGCTGCATCTTGCTGCTCAGTGTCAGTTGTAGTATCCTCATCAGTGCTCAGTATCACTGCTCATTGTTTTGTGCTGCATTGTGGTGACCAGTATACTACATTACAATAGTCCAGTGCTGCATCTTGCTGCTCAGTGTCAGTTCTAGTATCCTCATCAGTGCTCAGTATCACTGCTCATTGTCTTGTGCTGCATTGTGGTGACCAGTATACTACAGTACAATAGTCCAGTGCTGCATCTTGCTGCTCAGTGTCAGTTCTATTATCCTCATCAGTGCTCAGTATCACTGCTTATTGTCTTGTGCTGCATTGTGGTGACAAGTATACTACAGTACAATAGTCCAGTGATGCATCTTGCTGCTCAGTGTCAGTTCTAGTATCCTCATCAATGCTGCTCAGTATCACTGCTCATTGTCTTGTGCTGCATTGTGGTGACCAGTATACCACAGTACAATAGTCCAGTGCTGCATCTTGCTGCTCAGTGTCAGTTCTAGTATCCTCATCAATGCTGCTCAGTATCACTGCTCATTGTCTTGTGCTGCATTGTGGTGACCAGTATACTACAGTACAATAGTCCAGTGCTGCATCTTGCTGCTCAATGTCAGTTCTAGTATCCTCATCAATGCTGCTCAGTATCACTGCTCATTGTCTTGTGCTGCATTGTGGTGACCAGTATACTACAGTACAATAGTCCAGTGCTGCATCTTGCTGCTCAGTGTCAGTTCTAGTATCCTCATCAGTGCTCAGTATCACTGCTCATTGTTTTGTGCTGCATTGTGGTGACCAGTATACTACAGTACAATAGTCCAGTGCTGCATCTTGCTGCTCAGTATCAGTTCTAGTATCCTCATCAATGCTGCTCAGTATCACTGCTCATTGTCTTGTGCTGCATTGTGGTGACCAGTATACTACAGTACAATAGTCCAGTGCTGCATCTTGCTGCTCAATGTCAGTTCTAGTATCCTCATCAATGCTGCTCAGTATCACTGCTCATTGTCTTGTGCTGCATTGTGGTGACCAGTATATTACAGTACAATAGTCCAGTGCTGCATCTTGCTGCTCAGTGCCAGTTCTAGTATCCTCATCAGTGCTCAGTATCACTGCTCATTGTTTTGTGCTGCATTGTGGTGACCAGTATACTACAGTACAATAGTCCAGTGCTGCATCTTGCTGCTCAGTGTCAGTTCTAGTATCCTCATCAGTGCTCAGTATCACTGCTCATTGTCTTGTGCTGCATTGTGGTGACCAGTATACTACAGTACAATAGTCCAGTGCTGCATCTTGCTGCTCAGTGTCAGTTCTATTATCCTCATCAGTGCTCAGTATCACTGCTTATTGTCTTGTGCTGCATTGTGGTGACCAGTATACTACAGTACAATAGTCCAGTGCTACATCTTGCTGCTCAGTGTCAGTTCTAGTATCCTCATCAGTGCTCAGTATCACTGCTCATTGTCTTGTGCTGCATTGTGGTGACCAGTATACTACAGTACAATAGTCCAGTGCTGCATCTTGCTGCTCAGTGTCAGTTCTAGTATCCTCATCAGTGCTGCTCAGTATCACTGCTCATTGTCTTGTGCTGCATTGTGGTGACCAGTATATTACAGTACAATAGTCCAGTGCTGCATCTTGCTGCTCAGTGTCAGTTCTAGTATCCTCATCAGTGCTCAGTATCACTGCTCATTGTCTTGTGCTGCATTGTGGTGACCAGTATACTACAGTACAATAGTCCAGTGCTGCATCTTGCTGCTCAGTGTCAGTTCTAGTATCCTCATCAGTGCTGCTCAGTATCACTGCTCATTGTCTTGTGCTGCATTGTGGTGACCAGTATATTACAGTACAATAGTCCAGTGCTGCATCTTGCTGCTCGGTGTCAGTTCTAGTATCCTCATCAGTGCTCAGTATCACTGCTCATTGTCTTGTGCTGCATTGTGGTGACCAGTATACTACAGTACAATAGTCCAGTGCTGCATCTTGCTGCTCAGTGTCAGTTCTAATATCCTCATCAGTGCTGCTCAGTATCACTGCTCATTGTCTTGTACTGCATTGTGGTGACCAGTATACTACAGTACAATAGTCCAGTGCTGCATCTTGCTGCTCAGTGTCAGTTCTAGTATCCTCATCAGTGCTCAGTATCACTGCTCATTGTCTTGTGCTGCATTGTGGTGACCAGTATACTACAGTACAATAGTCCAGTGATGCATCTTGCTGCTCAGTGTCAGTTCTATTATCCTCATCAGTGCTCAGTATCACTGCTTATTGTCTTGTGCTGCATTGTGGTGACCAGTATACTACAGTACAATAGTCCAGTGCTACATCTTGCTGCTCAGTGTCAGTTCTAGTATCCTCATCAGTGCTCAGTATCACTGCTCATTGTCTTGTGCTGCATTGTGGTGACCAGTATACTACAGTACAATAGTCCAGTGCTGCATCTTGCTGCTCAGTGTCAGTTCTAGTATCCTCATCAGTGCTGCTCAGTATCACTGCTCATTGTCTTGTGCTGCATTGTGGTGACCAGTATATTACAGTACAATAGTCCAGTGCTGCATCTTGCTGCTCGGTGTCAGTTCTAGTATCCTCATCAGTGCTCAGTATCACTGCTCATTGTCTTGTGCTGCATTGTGGTGACCAGTATACTACAGTACAATAGTCCAGTGCTGCATCTTGCTGCTCAGTGTCAGTTCTAATATCCTCATCAGTGCTGCTCAGTATCACTGCTCATTGTCTTGTACTGCATTGTGGTGACCAGTATACTACAGTACAATAGTCCAGTGCTGCATCTTGCTGCTCAGTGTCAGTTCTAGTATCCTCATCAGTGCTCAGTATCACTGCTCATTGTCTTGTGCTGCATTGTGGTGACCAGTATACTACAGTACAATAGTCCAGTGATGCATCTTGCTGCTCAGTGTCAGTTCTATTATCCTCATCAGTGCTCAGTATCACTGCTTATTGTCTTGTGCTGCATTGTGGTGACCAGTATACTACAGTACAATAGTCCAGTGCTACATCTTTCTGCTCAGTGTCAGTTCTAGTATCCTCATCAGTGCTCAGTATCACTGCTCATTGTTTTGTGCTGCATTGTGGTGACCAGTATACTACAGTACAATAGTCCAGTGCTGCATCTTGCTGCTCAGTGTCAGTTCTAGTATCCTCATCAGTGCTGCTCAGTATCACTGCTCATTGTCTTGTGCTGCATTGTGGTGACCAGTATATTACAGTACAATAGTCCAGTGCTGCATCTTGCTGCTCAGTGTCAGTTCTAGTATCCTCATCACTGCTCATTGTCTTGTGCTGCATTGTGGTGACCAGTATACTACAGTACAATAGTCCAGTGCTGCATCTTGCTGCTCAGTGTCAGTTCTAGTATCCTCATCAGTGCTGCTCAGTATCACTGCTCATTGTCTTGTGCTGCATTGTGGTGACCAGTATATTACAGTACAATAGTCCAGTGCTGCATCTTGCTGCTCGGTGTCAGTTCTAGTATCCTCATCAGTGCTCAGTATCACTGCTCATTGTCTTGTGCTGCATTGTGGTGACCAGTATACTACAGTACAGTAGTCCAGTGCTGCATCTTGCTGCTCAGTGTCAGTTCTAATATCCTCATCAGTGCTGCTCAGTATCACTGCTCATTGTCTTGTACTGCATTGTGGTGACCAGTATACTACAGTACAATAGTCCAGTGCTGCATCTTGCTGCTCAGTGTCAGTTCTAGTATCCTCATCAGTGCTGCTCAGTATCACTGCTCATTGTCTTGTGCTGCATTGTGGTGACCAGTATATTACAGTACATTACTAAAAGTCCAGTGTCTTGTGCTGCATCTTGCTGCTGTAGGGTGCTGTGGTAGTATCCTGTCATTGTGCATAGGTCATCATCATTCCAGTCACAGTGGTATCTGGTATCTATCTAGTGGTATCTATTTCCAGACATTACTGCCGTCTAATTCCAGATATATTACTGGCATATAATTCCACACATTAAAAAATGGAGAACAAAAATTTGGAGGGTAAAATAGGGAAAGATCAAGATCCACTTCCACCTAGTGCTGAAGCTGCTGCCACTAGTCATGGCAGGGATGATGAAATGCCATCAACGTCGTTTGCCAAGGCCGATGCCCAATGTCATAGTAGAGCGCATGTAAAATCCAAAAAGCAAAAGTTCCGTAAAATGACCCAAAAATCTAAATTAAAATCGTCTGAGAAGCGTAAACTTTCCAATATGCCATTTACGACACGGAGTTGCAAGGAACGGCTGAGGCCCTGGCCTATGTTCATGGCTAGTGGTTCAGCTTCACATGAGGATGGAAGCACTCATCCTCCCGCTAGAAAAATGAAAAGAGTTAAGCTGGCAAAAGCACAGCAAAGAACTGTTGGGTCTGTTGGGTTAATTCTAATTCAGTAAGGATTGCAAATTCTGCTAAGTAGCAGAATTTGCAATCCTTTGGATCGCATGCTGGGGGCCGCCCATCGCAGGGCAAGGCCACCCAGCACGCCGCCTCCCCTCCTTGACCACACAGAAATTGCGGTCGCACTGCAATATCAGCGTGATCGTAAAAAATAGGGTAGCCTCCTGCAGGCGCAGCCTGGCTGCGCCCGCTGGAAGCCGCCACCATTTTTGTGATCGCAGCAGCTGCGTGTGACATCATGCAGACGCCCTGACTACGCCCCCTGTCTCTCCGTTGCCGCACCCATTTTGAAGCCTCACCCCACTGTGCTCCATCTTCGCCTTGGAATTGGAGCGCTGCCGTTCCCCCCCCCGTCCCGCCCCTTATTGACAGGCAGAGGCAATCGTATTCTCTGTGAGGTGCCGCAGAAAATGCGGGCACATGCACAGGACGGGCCCTGCGCATGAGCCCGCATCCTCTTAGCAATTTTTGCAGTTGGATTGCTTATTGCGATTGCAATCCAACCTGAATCAGGCCCTATGTGTACAATATAAAATATATATCACAATATTAGATGCCACAAAGTGAGCAAAACTGTGGGCAAACGCTAGTAATAAAAATATTCTGTTTTGAATGTAATACTTTTAAATAATAAGTGAAATCACATTTCCCTTAGGTCAGTCATGTAAAAGACAACAAAGGCCTCAAACCAGAAATAACCAGTCTCAGCCGGTCTGGTGGGGTGTGTGAGGTCATGCTGTGATGTCATAATGGCAACTGCCTATACAGGGCTCTGCTGTTGCTGTCTCTTGCATATGCCTCAGAGGCCTGGCACGGCATAGCACACTGGTAGAAGGTTAGTGTCTGGACAAAGATAAGAGCAGCTTAATTCCAATCGTCGGCAGACTTTTAGCGTGACTGCTATAATATATGACTTATGACCTTGGGGATAGCATAGTATTGGATATAAACAATATCTCACACCTGCTGGGACAGTACTGTTACCTAACAACCACAAGCGGCTGCAAATGGGCCATTGGAGATATTTGAAGAGCGCTGTCTAGATGATCCTATAATGTTCCTAATTAAATCCTTTATGTGCGGCTGCACCTACAGTATAACATCTCCTGGGAGTTGTTTGGTGAGCCTATAATGTTGCAAATTCAATCCTTTACTCTCTGCCTACCTAAAGGTGCATACACACGGGGCGTTTTTGCCCAGCGTGTATGCACAGCGATGATCGCTGACATCGCTGGGCTGAGAAGCGCTCAGTGCATACACACTGAGCGCTTTTCCCCCCTGCCCAGCGATGTCAGCGGGGGTGAACGGCTTTCCATAGCAGGATGCTATGGAAAGCCGCTCACCCAGCCGTTCATCTACTGGTAATACCAATAGATGAACGGCGGCCGTTAGCGATGAAGCGGGAACGTGCATCAGCGCTCACCGCTCATCACTTGTGCATAGGAGGCAGCTTTGAGCTGAAAGCAGCTCAACCCACCAAAAGTGACCTGCTTTCAGCTCAAAATCGCCCAGTGTGTATGGGCCTTAAATCCCAGTTTGCCAGTATTGCAGGCTGATCCATTTTTATTAATGTGCAGAGATGTAAAAGATATTGTGCTTTAATCATTACTTTCTCTTACGTACTAGAGGATGCTGGGGTCCACATTAGTACCATGGGGTATAGACAGGTCCCTTGGGAGCCATGGGCACTTTAAGAGTTTAATAGTTTGGGCTGGCTCCTCCCTCTATGTCCCTCCTATCAGACTCAGTTTAGAAAATGTGCCTGGTGGAGCCGGTCACAGCTAGGGGAGCTCCTAGGAGTTTTTCTAGTATTATTATTTTTAATAGAGTTAGGCACAGGGAGGCTGCTGGCAACAGCATCCCTGCTTCGTGGGACTTAGGGGGGGAGTAGTATCCAACCCTCTGAGGTTAATGGCCACTATCTCCGCTGACAGGACATTAAGCTCCTGAGGGTAATGATCGCAAGCCCCCGAGGCGACCGCTCACTCCCACAGCATGCCGCCACCCCCTAACAGAGCCAGAAGACGTCAGTGGTGAGTAGATTGCCGGCAACCCGACAGCGGGGAACTGGCATGTATGGCGGCTTCAGGGTGGGAGCGCAGCGCTGACGCTTCGCTCCGGAGGGCTCAGAGGCAGACTATGCGGCGCTGTGAGGGGCGCCCTGGGCCAACGCAAAACCCTACACACTGGTCACTTGGGCTATCAGGGACTCTGTCTGCTGCCAGCGATGAAATTCCTCAGGCCAGTATAATCTTTCAAAGTGCGGGAAGAAGCGCCATTACAAGGGGCAGAGCTTCCCCTCAGAGCGGATCCAGCAGCTCACCAGCGCCATTTTCTCCCTGCAGATTCACACACAGAGACGCTAACAGGGAGCGGTGACCCTCCACATAACTCCAGCTATCCTGGGGTTATAGAAGGGGGGGGGGAGTGTTAGTCACTATTTGGCACTGTGTAGCTTATTAAGGTTGCACAGTCAGCACCAGGCTTTTATGATATAATGGCCTACTGGGGCGCTGTGTGGGTGCTGGCTCCATTATCTCTGTGTCTCTCTGAAGGTACTTGGGGGAAACTGTGTCTGACATTTCCCTGTGTGTGTGTGTGTGTGTGTGTGTGTGTGTGTGTGTGTGTACATATTTCTCACATTACCATGTCCAGGGACTCTGTGTCTTGTGCTGCAGAGTATATATCTTCCCCAGAGGAATCCATTCCATGTACTCAGGAATGTAATGGCATGTCTCAGCCTTCTGAATCCGAACCGTTGTGGGTGGCTTCACTTAAGGGAATGATATCCCAGATTTCATCTAGGATAGCTCATAATGAGACTGAAACGCAGGTTTTGAGAAAATCTGTAGAGGTTTTGTCTGGTTCTGTTCCCACAGCCTCCTCAAACTCCCCTGGTACATGCCCAAAGAAGCGTGCCCTTGCCCAGATTATGCAGGTTGACACGGATACCGACTCGGATACGGGAGACGGTGATGGGGATATGCGGGGTGGATATGCGGGGAAGGGGGGGTGAGGCATCCCCTGCTAAGGGGGTGCAGCTTATGATTGAGGCCATTAGGGATGTGTTGCACATTACTGACAAAACACCTGAGCAGGTCGAGGAGGCTTACTTTACAGACAATAAGAAAGCCTCCCTGACTTTCCCTGCGTCTAAGGAGTTAAACGCATTATTCGAAAAATCCTGGGAAAACCCGGAGAAGAAATTCCAGATCCCAAAGAGGGTTCTTGTGGCTTTTCCCTTTCCTGAGGAGGATAGGAAAAAGTGAGAAAACCCACCTATAGTAGACGCTTCTGTATCTAGACTGTCTAAAAAGGTGGTTTTACCAGTCCCTGGGTCTACCGCGTTGAAAGAACCGGCAGACCGCAAGATTGAGATTACCCTCAAATCCATGTACACTGCTTCAGGCGTGGTGTTAAGGACCACTATTGCCTGTGCATGGATTTCTAAAGCCATAGTAAAGTGGTCAGGCACATTACTAGCGTAATTAGATTCTATGGATAGAAGTGACATTGAAATGTTTTACGTCACATACAGGATTCGGCTGGTTTCATGGTGGAGGCCATGAAGGACCTGGGTCATCTGAATGCAAGGATGTCTTCCATGGCTGTCTCCGCACGCAGAGGACTCTGGCTACGCCAATGGTCTGCAGACGCGGAATCCAAGAGAAGTGTGGAGAACCTACCCTTCACAGGTAAGGCTCTATTTCGGGAAGCTTTGGAAGTGTGGATCTCCACGGCAACTGCGGGTAAGTCAACATTTCTTCCCTCAGCCACTCAAACACTCAGAAGAAATAATTTTCTTCATCTACAATGCAGTCCTTTCGGAACGTTAAGGTTCAGGAAATCCAAAACCCGTACCACTTTCTTTAGAGGTGGTCGGGGAAAATCCAGAAAGCCTCCACCTGCAGGTCCCCAGGAACAGAAGCCTGGCTCTGTTTCCTCAAAATCCTCAGCATGACAGTGGACCTCCCAGCTTGGAGAGCAGGCAGGTGAGAGCGAGACTCAGACTTTTCAGTCACATCTGGGTATCATCCGGCCTGGATCCCTGGGTACAGGATATAGTGTTCCAGGGGTACAGGCCGGAATTTCAAGAGCTCCCACCTCACAGATTCTTCAAATCAGGCTTACCAGCTTTGCTACAGAATGGGCTATCCTACAGGAAGCCATTCAAAAATTGGAAAGGGCAAATGTCATTGTTCCGGTTCAGCCTCATTTGGAAAGCAAGGGTTACTATTCAAACCTATTTGTGGTACCGAAACCGGATGGTTCGGTCAGACCAATTTTTGAACCTGAAGTCGATAAACCCTTATGTGAGGGAATTCAAGTTCAAAATGGAGTCTCTGAGAGCGGTGATCTCAGGTCTGGAGAAGGGGGAATTCCTGGTATCCCTGGATATCAAGGATGCGTACCTTCACATTCCAATCGGGCCGCCTCATCAGGCTTATCTAAGATTTACACTGCTGGACTGCCATTCGGCCTCTCCACGGCACCGAGGGTGTTCACCAAGGTGATGGCAGAGATGATGGTGCTACTCCGCAGACGGGGAGTGAACATAATTCCATATCTGGACGATCTGCTGATAAAGGCGTCGTCCAGGGAGAGATTGTATCAGTCCATTGCTATCACGACTTGACTGCTCAGGGATCATGGATGGATCATGAATCTTCCAAAGTCACATTTGGAGCCGACAAGGAGATTGTCTTTCCTGGAAGTGCAGAGGGTGTTTCTACCGGTGGAGCAGTGACGTGCGGTGGGGTGAGGCAGGTGAGGCAGAGCCTTTCCTGTCATACTATCAGAGTTTTGATTCGATAAAGTATATGAAAAATACAAAGAATATGTTTGAAATATCTTCTTTGCATTACTCTAATCATTTTTATATCAAAACCGTGGAGTAAAAAGTCTATGGCAGGTGAGGCAGTGCCTCACCTGTGTTAGACGCGGCGGCTCTCGCCGAGTACAGTCATGGCTGGCGCGCCTCCCTGTTCCCCCGCATGGCGCCTAGCAATGCCAGGACACCGTGTGCGCTGAGCCGCCGGGCGCTTAGCAACGCCAGGATGCCGTGCTCGCCGGGGCCATGGCAACAGGGACGCCACAGGCGGACCGCGTTCCCCGTTGCCCTGTAAATCAAGTAACACCTGTCTAGCTCTGAGTCGTGCAGCAAGGCAGCTGCACGACATCACTAATTAGGTTCTCTGCAGCTATTGGAGGGCTCCCTCCTATATTCTGTCGGTGATAGCTTCCTGTGAGCTGTTCCTGCTCTGGAGAAAATTCCCTGTCCGGTGTTCTGTAGTCCAGTCATCTTGTTCCGGTGGTCCTGACTCCTGGTGTCGGAAGCCAATCCTTGTACTTCTCTCTGCCTTCCTGTCGGTTGTCACCTGCGTTAGAGATCCGAAGATTCCGGTTCGCTTACGGTTGTTCCCGGTGTTGTGAGTAGCGGCCCTCAGCCGCGCCTTGCGGCCTTGGCCGTGGAATTCCTTTTTTTTGTGTTTGGTGTTTCTGCGGAGGTGTTCCGCCATAGCTGTCCGACCTGGTATACGGCGGTGCCGTGTAGGGTTTGGATAGTGTACCTTGGTTTCCTTTTCCTTTGGCGGCCGTGCCGCACATACGATTAGTTTGTAGTTCAGTAGTAGCCCCTAGCTCAGTTTTGTATTTAGTTAGAGATCTCCTTGTTATCATCCCGTCTCCGTTTACGCCTTGTCTCTTACTAAGACCGGGGGGCATCGGAGTTAGGCAGACCTAATCCGCCCTTCAAACGCGGCTGTCGTGGGCCCAAGAACACACAGTCTCGCAGGCGTAGACTGACCACGCGGGTGAAACAACGGAGTTAGGTTGCTAGGGGTTATTGTTATACCTAGTCATAATTTCAGCATCACGTTCTTGTGCTCGGGACTTACCACTCTATCTTTCGTTCAGAGCACAAAGAACGTAACATTCTGCTTATCTTTTCTGCACGTCTCTGATCAAAAGTCACCAAATTTCCAAAAGTATATATACTGCTGCACCTGTGTATAATGTCCAGATGTACCTTTTGGCTCATATATTGCATGTAAATCTGGCTTTGGTGCTAGACAATGCCACCTGAGCCATTTAGCTCACCGCACGTCCCTGCGGTGGAGAAGGCGTTGGTTATACAAACAATGGTCCGGGATGTCTTGAAGCCTGCCCGGGTATCGATTCATCAGTGCATTCGCCTTCTGGGGAAGATGGTTGCCTCCTACGAGGCTCTAAAGTACGGAAGATTTCATGCACAGTCCTTCCAACTGGACCACCTGGACACGGTAGCGCTGTCAGCAATCTTCATTCCGGAAGTGGACAACTGGAAAGCAGACTTCCTCAGCAGACACGATCTCCATCCTGGAGAGTGGGGCCTCCATCCAGAGGTGTTCATGGAGGTAACAAATCTTTGGGGTGTACCTCAAACAGACATGATGGCCTCCCGCCTCAACAAGAAGCTTCAGAGGTACTGTTCCAGATCCACAGGCAGCGGCAGTGGACGCCCTGGTAACTCTGTGTTTCCTCCACTGCCACTCATCCCAAGAATTCTAAAACTCATAAAGAAAGCAAGAGTTCAGGCGATCCTCATTGCTCCGGACTGGCCAAGAAGAGCTTGGTACGCGGATCTTCTGGAGTTACTGTTGGAAGACCCGAGGCCTCTTCCTCTTCGAGAGGACCTTCTGCAACAGGGGCCGTTCGCTCATCAAGACTTACAGCGGATACGTTTGATGGCATGGAGGTTGAACGCCAGATCTTAGCTCGGAAGGGCATTCCGAACAAAGTTATTCCTACTCTGATACAGGCTAGGAAGGGAGTAATGTCTAAACATTACCATCGGATTTGGAAAAAGTATGTGTCTTGGTGTGAATCCAAGAAGTTTCCTACGGTGGAGTTTCAACTTGGATGGTTTCTACTCTTTCTGCAAGCAGGTGTGGATGTGGGCCTGTGTTTGGGATCCATAAAGGTCCAATTTTCGGCCTTATCCATTTTCTTCCAGAAACAATTGGCTGCCCTCCCTGAGGTTCAGACTTTCTTGAAAGAGGTTCTGCACATCCAGCCTCCCTTTGTGCCTCCTACGGCACCTTGGGATCTTAACGTGGTGTTGCAGTTCCTGCAATCGGATTGGTTTGAGCCTTTACAGGAGGTGGAGGTCAAGTTTCTCATTTGGAAGGCTGTCACACTGTTGGCATTAGCATCGTGTGTCAGAACTGGGGGCTTTGTCCTGTAAAAGCCCCTACTTGATTTTCCATGAGGATAGAGCTGAGCTCAGGACTCGTCAGCATTTTCTTCCAAAGGTTGTGTCGGCTTTTCATTTCAACCAACCTATTGTGCTGCCAGTAGCTACTGACTCCTCAATTCCCTCTAAGTCCTTGGATGTTGTGAGGGCTTTTAAGATATATGTGAAGAGGACTGCGCGTCACAGGAAGTCGGATGCTTTGTTTGTCCTTTATGATCCCAACAAGGTTGGGTATCCTGCTTCTAAGCAGACAATTTCTCGCTGGATCAGGTTTACTATTCAGCATGCTTATTCTACGGCAGGTTTGCCGTGTCCAAAATCTGTTAAGGCCCACTCTACTCGTAAGGTGGGTTCTTCCTGGGCGGCCGCCTGGGGTGTCTCGGCTTTACAGCTTTGCCGAGCGGCTACTTGGTCAGGGTCGAACACGCTTGCTAAGTTCTACAAGTTCGATACTTTGGCCTCTGAGGACCTAAAGTTTGGTCAATCAGGTCTGCAGGAGCATCCGCGCTCTCCCTCCCATACTGGGAGCTTTGGTACTTCCCCATGGTACTAATATGGACCCCAGCATCCTCTAGGACGTAAGAGAAAATAGGATTTTAATTACCTACCGGTAAATCCTTTTCTCGTAGTCCGTAGAGGATGCTGGGCGCCCACCCAGCGCTTCGTTATCCTGCAGTTGTTGTTAGGTTCAGTACTGCCTTGTTACTTGGTTAAGTACTGTATTGTTACTTGGTTAAGTACTGTTGTTCAGCTGTTGCTGAATTGTTCAAGCTGGTTAGCTTGGTTTGCCTTGTTTTGTGTGAGCTGGTGTGAATCTCACCACTCTCTGTGTATTTCCTTCTCTCGAAGTATGTCTATCTCCTCAGGCACAGTTTCTAGACTGAGTCTGGTAGGAGGAGCATAGAGGGAGGAGCCAGCCCACACTATTAAAATCTTAAAGTGCCCATGGCTCCCAAGGGACCCGTCTATACCCCATGGTACTAATGTGGACCCCAGCATCCTCTACGGACTAATGAAAAAAAGGATTTACCAGTAGGTAATTAAATCCTATTTTTGTTTTTATTCAATACTATATACCAGGGCTGGCCAAACCAGTCCTCGAGATCTACCAACAGTTCACATTTTCCAGATCACCTAGCTGGTGCACAGGTGTAGTCATTACTAATTAAGATGTGCTGCATTTATTCCTAACTGACAATTATACAGATCTCCAGGAGGCCTGGAAAACATGAACTGTTGGTAGATCTCGAGGACCGGTTTGGCCAGCCCTGCTATATACAGATGTAGGAAGAAACATTTGTGATGATCCGCGACAAGATACCCCCTTGTTTGTGCATGGGTAACATAGTTACACACAAAATGACCACACAAGGGGGGTCAATTCAAAAAAAGACCAAATACCTATAATTATTCAGGTCGAATCACCTATAATATAGGGTTGGTGTTGCTCCCCAGAGTCAGAAAACCAAATAGTCTAGAGAGAGAAAAGAAGACTCTATCTTGGGGGCACTCTTTGAAATATGACAAGGGCCAGATATACCCTCAAGTATCATTAAAATGTAACTTTTAATAGTATTTTTAAAAGAGAAATTTTTAACATATACACACACAAGTTTATTCATATACACCTTGCGATCAATTGTTTATCACAGGGGATTCAGAAAAAACACTAATTGCTCACTATGGAGCTTTTTGGTTCAAGGAACACTAATTGCTCACACACAGAAGTTTATTCATATACACCTTGCGATCAATTGTTTATCACAGGGGATTCAGAAAAAACACTAATTGCTCATTATGGAGCTTGTTTGTTCAAGGAACACTAATTGCTCACTAGGGAGCTAGTTTTTATTCATAGTTTTATATTCAGATTTTTTTAAAATCAATAATGGTGTCTCACTGATTAAACAACCATATCGTGAACAGGTATAAATTTACCAAGCGTCTGCTGCTATTTTCTCAAAAAAACATGTGTTATTGTATAAATTCAATAAATACTCAAATAGCGTATATACACACACAGTGTAGAGAGATACAGAATGCCCATCACATTTATATGGTATCTTATGCGCTCATTCGTAGCCCAACATGAGTATTTGTTATAAAAGAAAGAAAAAAGGGAAAGAATGAGAGAAACTGATCAGTATGCCATGGTACATTGCCTCTGCTGTCTCACCGTCATGAGCACAAACTTTTTTTGTTAGCTCAGCGGCCGGTGGATGAGAGGGCAGCGACCTTGAAATTACTGACCGGAAAGAAGATAAATGGCCTTACTGCTTTCCCTGTTAGAGCGAATGGAATGTCCTGATATTCTAGAACATTGCAGGACACTGCATCGCAATCCTGGGATGAGTGTTAACCGAAATAAGGTATAATTCCTGCCTGCTTGTTTTCAGGTGATAGCAGGGAGATGACCGGCAGTAGTTCAAGGTTAAGCTGGTGCCGTGCACATTATCACACAAAATGCAATTACCAAAAAAGCCGTTCTCCACACTGGCTTTTAACAGATATTTTTTCTAAATTAAAGTATAAGTTGGGCTGAGGAGTGGCATAGAAAATTATATGACCGCAAACCCAGTCCTGTCGCTGAGATCACTTCTCCGTCATGTACTCTGGTCACTAGGACCGGTGCAGCGGACGGCAATAGGAAAACAGCAGCGCTATGGGTATTGCTGGCCGGAAAGAAGATAAGTGGCTGTACTGCTGTCCACGTTAGAGCGGTTGCAGCGCCTTGATATCATGGGACAGAGCAAGGACGCTGCACCGCAATTCGTGGATGAGAGCTAGCTGAAACAAGGAAAAAGATTACCGTTCTGAGGGCAGCAATACTTCTGAGCGGAGCAGCTTAAGTTGGTTGTAGGACCAGTGAATCTAACTTTCACAGGGCGACATTGCCATGCTGATTCCAGCCGTGCCAAAACGCGTTTTCACCCGTAGGCTTGCTCACTTCACTGCACTGTCTGGCATCAATAGTGAGACTCACTGACTGTCATTATATTGGCTTCTTCATCCTATCATTGATTGATGTGAGTGATTGACATCAGTGTTAACCAATAAAACAAGATATGTGTTGAGCTTTCAGTGTTCATTCAATCATGACCTAACCGTCAACTTCTGTGGATCTTCCAAACACTAATTAACCTTTTCCAAACCAAGGATTTGGGCATGTTATTGGGAGAAATTTTTTACCCCCAAGTCTATATCATTTGCTTATGTGGGAGTTGAAGTAACAGGCACCTATTAGTTTTCCTGCTATATTGAAATAGTTGTTAAAAAACATTCCCCTTATAAAACTTCTAAGTTACTGATATTATTGCTCCAACCACAATAGGCTGAATATTGCCGGTTTGCATACATTCAAATCTTGCTCTGGACATTCACCGAGTTGAAAATTAAATGTTAAGAGGACATAAATCTTCAGTAATTTTATCACAATAATTGACTCCCCATAGGAGGAGATAGTTCCTAAACAAAAAAGTGTGTTTATCAAAGGAGAAAAATATAAAACATAAAATAGTGTGATTTAAAGCATTTCATCCAACTATAATAAACTTGTAGTCATATAAAACTTCAGCTGAAATTTATAACTACCTCCAACTTTATCAAAAACACATCTGTAGACTGATTTCTTACATATTGAATCGAAAAAACTGAGCAATTTTTTGGGACTTTCCGTACATTAGAGTCCATAAGGGAATTCAGAGGGTGTAGAGTTTGTATGTACATTATCTACATGTGAAAAATTCCACATTTTATATACACTCTCCACATATAAATATGTGAGATTTAGCAAAACAAGAGTAATATACATAGTATAAGCTGGTAGAATACCAGTAAATAAATTGATGATCACATGGTATACACTTGTAAGGGAGGAGGGCCATACATTCAAATCTTGCTCTGGAATTCACCGAGTTGAAAATTAAATGTTAAGAGGACATAAATCTTCAGTAATTTTATCACAATAATTGACTCCCCATAGGAGGAGATAGTTCCTAAACAAAAAAGTGTGTTTATCAAAGGAGAAAAATATAAAACATAAAATAGTGTGATTTAAAGCATTTCATCCAACTATAATAAACCTGTAGTCATATAAAACTTCAGCTGAATTCTATAACTACCTCCAACTTTATCAAAAACACATCTGTAGACTGATTTCTTACATATTGAATCGAAAAAACTGAGCAATTTTTGGGGACTTTCCGTACATTAGAGTCCATAAGGGAATTCAGAGGGTGTAGAGTTTGTATGTACATTATCTACATGTGAAGAATTCCACATTTTATATACACTCTCCACATATAAATATGTGAAATTTTGCAAAACAAGAGTAATATACATAGTATAAGCTGGTAGGATACCAGTAAGATAGATTGATGATCTCATGGTATATACTCGTAAGGGAGGAGGGCCATATTTAAATAAAAGCACTATAATTGATGTATTCATTTAGACCATCTGGTGCCAGTGCACCCAGTCTGAAGGTCCAGAAACTTTCTCGTTTCAAAAGCTCGTTCGTCAAGTCGCCTCCCCTGATTCCAAGATGTATTTTTTCTACGCCAAAGGCTTTAAAATTTCTGAGGTCTCCTTTATGTACAAAATGAAAATGCCTAGCTACCGTGGTTATTTGTTTTCCCCGGCTTAGGTCCAAGGCAGCATTTCTAATTGTTCCCACGTGTTCCAGGATACGCTGTTTCATCATCCTGGTGGTCATACCAACATAACGCATCCCACAATCACATGAGATACAGTAGATCACACCTGTTGTTCGGCAGTTAATATAGTCCTTGATTTTATTTTCGGTGCCATATTTATCCACCACTTCTTTAGTTCTTTGCATATGTTGGCATGCCTTGCAGGCACCACAGGGAAAAGACCCGGCTAGGGTAGGTGGTTTGGGGGGTATGCGAGTGTAATGGCTCTTCACTAGATGGTCTCGTAGGTTTGGGGCACGCCGCCAACTCATCGATACATTTGTACCAATATGTTTCGATAAATCACAGTCTGACAAAAGAATGTGCCAGTGTTTTTGAATACATCTCTTAATCCGGTCCCAATCATGATTGAAATTCATGACGAATCTTAGTTTGTCATCTATTTGATTTATATTTTTCTTCTGACTGAAAATGAGTACATCCCTATTGATATCCTTTAAAGAGCTCTTTGCTCTTTTTATGGATCTATGACTGTACCCTCTTTGTCTAAGTCTGCTAGTTAATTCGTCACTTTGTTCTTTAAAAACAGCATTTTCAGAACAATTCCTGCGAAGTCTCAAAAATTCTCCCTTCGGTATATTTTCCACCGTGGGTGGGAAATGGTGACTGGTCTGATGTAGTAATGTGTTTGTGGCCGTAGTTTTTCTGAAAAGTTTAGTTTCTAATTTGTTCTGTAAACCTTTGTATATCTTCACATCCAAAAAGGAAATTTCCGTACTGCTAATCTCTGATGTTAATCTCAAATTGAAATCATTGGTATTTAGTACCGTAATGAACTCCATTAGCAGATCCAATCCTGCATTCCATACCATGAAAATATCGTCTATATAGCGATACCACATTGATATGTATCTTGTGTAATGTTCATTACCATCACAGAAGACGTGCTCACGCTCCCACCATCCCAAAAAAAGATTTGCGTAGGTAGGAGCGCAAGCCGCCCCCATAGCAGTCCCCCTTACTTGTAAATAGAATTTCTCATCAAAGGTAAAGAAGTTGTTATTCAAAACAAAGTGCAGTAAGTCCACCAAGAAATCTTGGAAAGCATCATGATCACCCATACTAAGGAAGTATTTGATAGCAGATATACCAGCCACATGATCAATACTGGTATATAATGCTTCCACATCAAGACCAACTAACAGTTGGTCATTATCCAAGGTCATCTCATGAATCTTCCCGAGGATATCCCTAGTATCTTGTATGTATGAGGGTAATCCCAAAACAAAATCTCTCAAGTGTAGATCAATAAATCGACTAGGTTTCTCAGATATGCCATTGATCCCTGAAACAATTGGCCTACCTGGGGGAGTGTTAGGGTTCTTGTGGATTTTTGGAAGCAAATACAGGGTAGGTATTTTGGGATTTTCGGTCCATAGATATTCATATTCTTGCTTTGTTATAACTCTGTTGTCAAAAGCCTCATCCAAGAGAGATTTAAGTTTGGATTTGATGTATTGCGAGGGATTGAGCAACATGAGTTTATAGCATTCTTTGTTGTTAAGTTGTTTGTATGCTTCCTTCATGTACTGTTCCTTCGGCCAGATTACTACATTGCCGCCCTTGTCCGAGGGTTTTATCACTACATCATTCCAGCTTTTGATGTTTTTTAGAGCCTCCCTCTCGTCCCAACTAAGATTATTATTCATTTTATGGAGGGACCGGTTTTGATATAACTGGTCAAACTCTTTTGAGACAAGGCTAGTAAAAACCTTTACCTCAGGACATATTGTCTCAGGCGGAAAAAATGTGGACTTTTTCTTATAAGTTACTTTGTCCCTATTCATCCCTGTTCGTTCACCACCCTCAGATTCTTCGTAAAGATCTTCCAGTGCAGCTAATGCGACACACTCCTGCTGTGCAGTCTCATCATCATTAGTCATAGGGGGATCAGTCTTTTTTGTAGCAAAAAAAATTTTTAGGAGTAATTTGCGCTCAAAGAGCTTTAAATCCTTTTCTAGTAGAAACCGATCCATTTTAGTGCTTGGTGAGAAGGATAGGCCCCTGCTAAGTACTCCAATTTCCGTCTCGGTCAGTATCCGATCAGATAAATTGACAATTTGCAGAGTATCCACTACTTCTCTTTCCTGGCACGAATCGGATATCTGTTTGGGGATGGGGAGCCCCATCTTGCCCTTCCTCTTCTTTGTTGACCTCCTCGTCTTCCTTTTGTGTCCTGGTGCCCTCCCTTGGCACCACGATTCTTGTCTAAAAAACCCTCTGACTCTTTTGTACTTTTTCTATTGTTGAAGAACTGTGTCTCATTTGACTCTTCTCCAGAGGATTCAGCCTCAGATGATGTATAGTTATAGTTTGCACGAGTATCCTTATTGTACACTCTTTTCTGTATATTCCTCCATTTGAATACTTGACCACTTGCAAAATCCTTCTTATCCCTCAAAAATGTATTCTTTTTGCGTTCAATTATTGTTTTTTCATAATTGTCTAGATCTCTCTTGTTTTGTTCAAAAACCTTTTGAAATTGACCATCCTGTTCCCATTGTTCTAGGGTTTTACCCAATGTATCAATTTCTTTATCACATTCATCCAGCATTAAATTATCATGCTTCAATAAGATGTTTGTAAGTTCATGTGAACATCTTAACAAGCATGTTTCCCATTCTGTTTTTAATGCTTCTGTTGCCAAGGGAAAAGCGGGAAAAACTTTCGGTCTCAAACCCCTGGGGTAAATGCGTTGTTTTTGATAATTCTCCAATGTGGTCAAATCCCAACTGATTCTCAATTGTTTTTGGAGTGCATATTTTAGTTTGTTGAAATCTTCTTCCCACTTGGGACTTATATCCGTATGATTAATGTCACTGGGAAAAATTGTATTGATGTCCTCATTTATTTTGCGCCTCACAGTCAATTCATTTTTTAAACTGAAGCTAGTCATCTCAAAAAAGGTATTATACAGTATTCAACTCTACAATCCTATCTCAAACTCTTCCCAAAAAGGAAGGAGAAAAGCAAAAAAAGATACCAGATAAGTATATTAGCCTATCAAAAATATATGTGCATATATAATATATACGCACTATTGTATCATAAATTGGTACAGTGTTATTAGCTCTATTGATATAATCTGTGCTGGATCTTCAGAGAGCTAGTAAAAACTAGCAGAAATAGTAGGAAGAAACATTTGTGATGATCCGCGACAAGATACCCCCTTGTTTGTGCATGGGTAACATAGTTACACACAAAATGACCACACAAGGGGGGTCAATTCAAAAAAAGACCAAATACCTATAATTATTCAGGTCGAATCACCTATAATATAGGGTTGGTGTTGCTCCCCAGAGTCAGAAAACCAAATAGTCTAGAGAGAGAAAAGAAGACTCTATCTTGGGGGCACTCTTTGAAATATGACAAGGGCCACATAAGCAAATGATATAGACTTGGGGGTAAAAAATATCTCCCAATAACATGCCCAAATCCTTGGTTTGGAAAAGGTTAATTAGTGTTTGGAAGATCCACAGAAGTTGACGGTTAGGTCATGATTGAATGAACACTGAAAGCTCAACACATATCTTGTTTTATTGGTTAACACTGATGTCAATCACTCACATCAATCAATGATAGGATGAAGAAGCCAATATAATGACAGTCAGTGAGTCTCACTATTGATGCCAGACAGTGCAGTGAAGTGAGCAAGCCTACGGGTGAAAACGCGTTTTGGCACGGCTGGAATCAGCATGGCAATGTCGCCCTGTGAAAGTTAGATTCACTGGTCCTACAACCAACTTAAGCTGCTCCGCTCAGAAGTATTGCTGCCCTCAGAACGGTAATCTTTTTCCTTGTTTCAGCTAGCTCTCATCCACGAATTGCGGTGCAGCGTCCTTGCTCTGTCCCATGATATCAAGGCGCTGCAACCGCTCTAACGTGGACAGCAGTACAGCCACTTATCTTCTTTCCGGCCAGCAATACCCATAGCGCTGCTGTTTTCCTATTGCCGTCCGCTGCACCGGTCCTAGTGACCAGAGTACATGACGGAGAAGTGATCTCAGCGACAGGACTGGGTTTGCGGTCATATAATTTTCTATGCCACTCCTCAGCCCAACTTATACTTTAATTTAGAAAAAATATCTGTTAAAAGCCAGTGTGGAGAACGGCTTTTTTGGTAATTGCATTTTGTGTGATAATGTGCACGGCACCAGCTTAACCTTGAACTACTGCCGGTCATCTCCCTGCTATCACCTGAAAACAAGCAGGCAGGAATTATACCTTATTTCGGTTAACACTCATCCCAGGATTGCGATGCAGTGTCCTGCAATGTTCTAGAATATCAGGACATTCCATTCGCTCTAACAGGGAAAGCAGTAAGGCCATTTATCTTCTTTCCGGTCAGTAATTTCAAGGTCGCTGCCCTCTCATCCACCGGCCGCTGAGCTAACAAAAAAAGTTTGTGCTCATGACGGTGAGACAGCAGAGGCAATGTACCATGGCATACTGATCAGTTTCTCTCATTCTTTCCCTTTTTTCTTTCTTTTATAACAAATACTCATGTTGGGCTACGAATGAGCGCATAAGATACCATATAAATGTGATGGGCATTCTGTATCTCTCTACACTGTGTGTGTATATACGCTATTTGAGTATTTATTGAATTTATACAATAACACATGTTTTTTTGAGAAAATAGCAGCAGACGCTTGGTAAATTTATACCTGTTCACGATATGGTTGTTTAATCAGTGAGACACCATTATTGATTTTAAAAAAATCTGAATATAAAACTATGAATAAAAACTAGCTCCCTAGTGAGCAATTAGTGTTCCTTGAACAAACAAGCTCCATAATGAGCAATTAGTGTTTTTTCTGAATCCCCTGTGATAAACAATTGATCGCAAGGTGTATATGAATAAACTTCTGTGTGTGAGCAATTAGTGTTCCTTGAACCAAAAAGCTTCATAGTGAGCAATTAGTGTTTTTTCTGAATCCCCTGTGATAAACAATTGATCGCAAGGTGTATATGAATAAACTTGTGTGTGTATATGTTAAAAATTTCTCTTTTAAAAATACTATTAAAAGTTACATTTTAATGATACTTGAGGGTATATCTGGCCCTTGTCATATTTCAAAGAGTGCCCCCAAGATAGAGTCTTCTTTTCTCTCTCTAGACTATATACAGATGTAGCCAAGCTGACCATGGCTACATCTGAGGGAAACGTGCACCCTCGGTGCAGCTATGTGCCCCTGCGCCTAGCCGTGCCGAGCTATGGCATTTGCCGCTCCCATACAGGCGAATGGGGCACACACGTCTTAGACATCTAGACGTACGGGGTGAATGGCTACATTTGTACAGTTGTAATCCCTGTTAGCGTCAGAAATGAATGCTATGGTGGTTATGACTGTCCCCCTCCCTCCCTCCTCACTCCCATTCATCTCTTGCTCTCTTTTTTCACTCTCTCACCATTGACGTGTAGGTGCGTTTTTCTCCGGCTGGGTAAATAGGTCAAAATAGCAGATTTGAGGCGACAGAAGGGATGACTGGGTTAGGCAAGGTTAGTGGGTGGGCGGGTGGTCTGGGCAAACTCTGCATAGTCTCTTAATGCCTAGAGGGACGGGCAGTCCTTCAGCCATGGGTCCCCAGAGGTTTCCTCCACAAGGGGGTTTTTCTTCTCCTGAGTGCTGAAGGATGACTCTTCATGAGTCATGAGGCTACCGCCATCTTGTTCCTCTTATAGGACAAGTTTGTAAGATTACTGGACCAATCTTAGTCCGAAATTCCCTATTTTAGAAAGCAGAGTAAATAATAGTATTAATAATTACAAAACAATAATAATAATAATAATAATAATAATAATAATCATCATCATAAGAAGAAGACAAAGAAGAAGAACAATAAAAAAAGGCTAAATATTACCTAAAATAAACATATACATTCATTTTTTAAATATATTTTGCTTGAAGTTGTCTTTATTAATTCTCTCAAAAGATGAAGATATTACACATATTTGGGGAGACAAATATATTAGGAGAGTTCAGAACCATGCATTGTTTATTCTACACAAGAGAGTACCAGGCGAGGCAGCCATGTTGGGTGCACTACTTAGGTTACACTGTGCGATAAGCAAAACATGGCAGTAAGGCATACAAGGGTAAAATAAAAAGCAACTAACAGGACACCTAGTTCTGCAGCTTACACAGTAAGGAAAATGGTCTTACTCTATAATTGCTTTTAGATAATTTTCTCTTTTATTAAATTTTTAAAGTGAGCTGAGAGGAAAATAACAAAAGAGGGTCCAGTCACATTTTGAAATAATAATTAAAAAAAAATATATCTGACAAAATATATCTGACCAAAAAATAAAAATGTATAATAAGTCTCCAACACTCCGAAGATGGTAAGCTCATATTGTGAATTGCATAAAGTATTAATTAATCCCACATAATCACTGTTACACTCTGGTTCTCACTGAGAGGAGGTTGAGACGAGAGGAGTGTCATTCGGCTCCCCAGCTGATGAATGTATGCAACAGGTAGTAATGCAGGATCACTGGAAGTGTTGTGGACAGTGTCGGACTGGGGCATGAATGGCCCACCGGGGTGATGCTGTTGTAGGGGCCCATGTTTAAGGGTATGGCCAGGCTCTGGTGGGGGCATGGCCAGCCACCGCAGAGGTTTGGCTAACCATTACAGAGTACATGTTCTGTGCCCCTTGGTAAATATATAATAAACCATATTCTTGTGAAGTATAATGTAACATATGTATATTGCATAACTCAAGTGCACCTGGATATAGGGCCTAATTCTGAGTTCATCGCAGCAGCAATTTTGTTAGCAGTTGGGCAAAACCATATGCACTGCAGGGGGGCAGATGTAACATGTGCACAGAGAGTTAGATTTGGGTGGGGTGTATTCAAACTGAAATCTAAATTGTAGTGTAAAAATAAAGCAGCCAGTAGTTACCCTGCACAGAAACTAAATAACCCACCCAAATCTAACTCCCTCTGCAAATGTTATATCTGCCACACCTGCAGTGCACATGGTTTTGGATCAACTCAGAATTACCCCCATAGTCTGGAACCTTAACCATAAATGTATGGTTAAGCCCCAAAGCCGCATCAAAGCATCTCTGTATATTTGGGGTCCCTAGTGCTATATCTAGGTGCAGGGTGTGGCACCCCAAGACAAGATGGCACCACACTTATGTGCAGTATTTCGGGTCAGCAGCCATCTTGGTACAGGGAGTGAAGCATCCCTGAAGGAACAGTATGGAATATGCACAGTAGCACTCGCCCCTTTCAACACTTTTTACATACAAATAAATAGGATAATAATGATAAAACTCCCACATAGTCATCTAAATGGGATGTAGTCACCATCCCAGTGGCCACGAGAATGCCGGCAGGGGACCGAGGACTATTGCCACTCATTGAGTGGGACACCCATTGAGTGGGATTAGAACCTGTGGCTAGCGCAGCAAACCACCGAGCCTGCAACGTGGAGAACGCTGCGAGCCCGCAAGGAGCTCCGTTTCGCATTCCCCCCCCCCCCCCGCCAGCATTCTGGTGGCCGGGATTCCGACTTGGGTATGCTGACCACCAGGATCCCGGCTGCCGGTCAACCATTCCCATCGCAGATGAATGACTACTTGTACATGGTGTAGGATTTTCAAATATGTGTAGTTTACTGTATACAAGGATTTAAAACCTTATAGGAACTGAGATCTAAGGTGTATTACATGTAGTAAAAAATAAAAGTTTACTTTATGGCAGTAGTTTCCAAACTGGGGGCCGTGACATCCTGGGGTGCCTCGGGAAGGGGGGGTGGGGCCAGGGCCAAAACTAGGGTTTCTGTCACCTGGGGCAAGACAGTCATTTGGCACCCACCCACCCCCCTCCCCCATCTCCCAATATACAGAAATACATCCTCCCATACATGTATACACCATCAATAATACACAGTACGGTACATATCTACACAGCCCCTGAATATACACATACTACCAAAATAAACATATATACGTGCCCCTGTATATACACATACCCCAGTATACTGTGATTAAATACACCCCTCCTATACATACAAATGAAGTACCCACCCTGGGTACTCCAGCATACACACACAACACCAGGTTACGCTGCACTGCTCCAGTACACACACACAGGGTTACACTGCACTGCTCCAACACATGCACACACACACAGGGTTACACTGCACTGCTCCAGTACACACACACAGGGTTACACTGCACTGCTCCAGTACACACACAGGGTTTCACTGTACTGCTCCAGCAGACACACACTCGGTAACACTGAACTGCTCCAGTACATGCACACACAGGGTTACACTGCACTGCTCCAACACACGTACACACAGGGTTACACTGCACTGCTCCAACACACGTACACACAGGGTTACACTGCACTGCTCCAACACACGTACACACAGGGTTACACTGCACTGCTCCAACACACGTACACACAGGGTTTCACTGTACTGCTCCAGCAGACACACACTCGGTAACACTGAACTGCTCCAGTACATGCACACACAGGGTTACACTGCACTGCTCCAACACACGTACACACAGGGTTACACTGCACTGCTCCAACACACGTACACACAGGGTTACACTGCACTGCTCCAACACACGTACACACAGGGTTACACTGCACTGCTCCAACACACGTACACACAGGGTTACACTGCACTGCTCCAGTACACACACAGGGTTACACTGCACTGCTCCAACACATGCGCACACACACAAACACACACACACACACACACACACACACACACACACACGGTTACACTGCACTGCTCCAACACACGTACACACAGGGTTACACTGCACTGTTCCAGTACACACACAGGGTTACACTGCACTGCTCCAACACATGCACAAACAGGGTTACACACACAGTATACCCTGTGTGTGTGTGTGTGTACTCCAACACACGTACACACAGGGTTACACTGCACTGCTCCAACACACGTACACACAGGGTTACACTGCACTGCTCCAGTACACACACAGGGTTACACTGCACTGCTCCAACACATGCGCACACACACAAACACACACACACACACACACACACACACACGGTTACACTGCACTGCTCCAACACACGTACACACAGGGTTACACTGCACTGTTCCAGTACACACACAGGGTTACACTGCACTGCTCCAACACATGCACAAACAGGGTTACACACACAGTATACCCTGTGTGTGTGTGTGTGTACTCCAACACACGTACACACAGGGTTACACTGCACTGCTCCAACACACGTACACACAGGGTTACACTGCACTGCTCCAGTACACACACAGGGTTACACTGCACTGCTCCAACAGATGCACACACACACACAGGGTTACACTGCACTGCTCCAACACATGCACACACACACACACACACACACACACACACACACACGGTTACACTGCACTGCTCCAACACATACACACACACACACACACACACACACACACACACACACACGATTACACTGTACTACTCCAACACACACACACACACACACACAGTTACACTGCACTGCTCCAACACATGCACACACACACACAGGGTTACACTTAACTGCTCCAACACACATACACACAGGGTTACACTGAACTGCTCCAACACACACACACACACACACACACACACACACACACACACACACACACACAGGGTTACACTGAACTGCTCCAGCACACATACACACAGGGTTACACTGAACTGCTCCAGCACACATACACACAGGGTTACACTGCACTGATCACACACACTAGGTTAAAGTACACTGCACACACACATATTGGGGGTAATTCCAAGTTGATCGCAGCAGGATTTTTGATAGCAATTGGGCAAAACCAAGGCCCTCATTCCGAGTTGTTCGCTCGCTAGCTGCTTTTAGCAGCATTGCACACGCTAAGCCGCCGCCTACTGGGAGTGAATCTTAGCTTAGCAGAATTGCGAACGAAAGATTCTCAAAATTGCGAATAGAAATTTCTAAGCAGTTTCTGAGTAGCTCGAGACTTACTCTGCCACTGCGATCAGTTCAGTCAGTTTCGTTCCTGGTTTGACGTCACAAACACACCCAGCGTTCGCCCAGCCACTCCCCCATTTCTCCAGCCACTCCCGCGTTTTTCCCAGAAACGGCAGCGTTTTTTCACACACACCCATAAAACGGTCAGTTTCCGCCCAGAAACACCCACTTCCTGTCAATCACACTCCGATCATGATAATGTCAAACATTACCTTTAAACATGAAGCTATATACTAATACCGTGGAGCCGTTATGGCCGCTAGACCACGTGCACGTGCTACACTTTGTACGCTATTTGCGTACAGAGTCCTGCACGTGGTACGCACTTGGCGTACACACGCTGCGCTGAGTGTACGGATTACACACAGTGGGCGCACACACAGTGGATAACCTTTAAACCTTTCTAATAAGAACACAGTGAGAAGATACTTATACTCTAAGCCTTAATAACCAAGTACTGTAATGATGTAACGATTAGAAACCTTAACAAGGTGTATGCTGTTTGAGCAATTGAGACGCTCAGAAAAGCCCTTTGCAGTAAACAGTGAAAACACAAGACCTGGTTTGGATTTAAAACCGCAGCAGTTCTAACACTGCCGTGGATTGTTTAGAGAAAAAGGGGAAACACAATACAAGTTATACACTACAAACTAACAGGGAAATCTAAACAGAATAACAGAATATACATGAACAATAGCGAACAATCGCAAACAAGAGCGAACAGAATGAGAGCACAATGAGAACAAATGGCAAACAAAATGGATAACAAAATGGCTACAGAGAAATATACATACGTGGGCATGATTCGCAAGCGCGTCCTGGATCCAGCCCTCAGGATTCAGAGAGAAAGCCTTCAGAGAGAGTGAGCGACTGGCCAGGCAATGGTGGTCTTTATATACACAACATACATTCACAATACAATGGTCCCTATAATATCATTGTTCATTGGACACAGGAATGTGTCTCCACATTATAGCAAAGGTCATAGGTGGATTTGAACAGGTGGGCTATGTCTTTCTCCAACTGCTCTGGTGGGAGGTATCCTCAGGATTCCCGCCACATGTGTAATTTACAGCAAATACAATATATGTTCATAAACTACTTTTGCACATAACTATACGCAGGAGCGAGCGATCCTTTCCTAACTAGCATCGGAATGTTACTCTTAAAATACCCTACAGCTGGATACTAGACACCACCTTTCAACCTTTGTCTGACCCTTCCTATCATGTAAAGAGGAATCTCTCTGTCCAGGAACAGTTTAAACTAAACATACTTGCTGACATTGTCTAGGGGAATATTTACTACAATATACGCTATTTGGGTTAAATATGCTATGATCGATTCGCCCGGTACACGCTCACAAACCCTACCGTAAATGCGCATACCACGCGCCAAGGCGCAGGGCCGTAGAAGCTCCATTACGCATAGTGCGAATATGCGCACACACGACAGAGCGAGTGCGCGCGCAGCGGGCATGTGCATGGGGTTAGTACAAGGCATATGCATCATGATATTTTTCGACTTTGACAGTCCACCCTTTGGCAGTCAACAATAACTGCCACTATCTAAACAATTTAAGCAGAAAAATACATAATACCGTGAATTACCTATATATGATTGGGTGTAGGGAGGAGAGGAGAAGGTGGGAAATGTATGACCTAGTGGGATAGTAAAAGCATGTATGTATGAAATTCGTCTGAGGGGTCATGTATCATCGTGCCGTACATGTTCTAAAATAAGCTTCGAGGTATTGCGAAGTATACATTGAATCCTTCTTATCCCGTATTAAGGGTCTGTAAGTGGGCTAACAAACTCTACAGAGCTCTTTTCGGCTTTTAGTTCCAACAAATGGGGTGCACATTAGTTGATGATACATGATGGGGGAAAATATGTGAGTGCTAATATATGTGCCTATATTACCTGTCGACTATGTGTGTCACTACCTGAAGATCGTAGAGATGAAGATAAGAAACATGCGTTATAAATGCATTCGTATGATATTGTATGTGATTGTCCTTGGATGTCTTGTTGAAGTCTTGTTGATGTCTTGTCCGGGTTGCTGTATCTTTGCTGTAAATGGCAAGCAAAGTTTTTCAAGTGTCCATAAAGTTAAAGTCTCTAAAAGTTCATCAAATGTCTGTGAAAAGTTAATCAGTGGTCTGTATAAAGGGTCATCAAAATCTTCTTCCGAGTGGATGTCTTTTTACCTTGGAGAAAAACAAAGGAAAAACGGGTGAAAGAAACGGACCGTGGAATCACATTTTATCACAGCATTGTCTCGATTGATGGGTCATAAATTAAACCAGTTGTTGTTACAATGCCCTCGCTCCTTAAACTCATCAATTTGGTACTACGCTTGCAATTCATTAAAATCCGAACACATCTGAATATCAATCCAATCATTATGACAACTCCTAGGATACACAAGAGGAATTTCCCTACAGTAACGATAACATTTTGAGTCCATTCTCCTAAACCTGAGAACCAATTGCGTGGGTTCAACCATGAAACCCAGCCGGTCAGTTCATTACTCACAGAAGTAAGGGTAAGGTTGTGCCTCCTTCGGAACTCCCACTTCAATTGCAAGATATCGTCCATCTTTTGATCTATGACCTCGGTTGGGTCATCTGTGCTGTTTGTGATATACGTACAGCACTTTACACCATACTGAGTTGCTAGGGTGACACAATACCCGCCTGTCACCGCTGTGATGTAATTTAGAACCATCCTGTGCTGGATCAGTTCCGTTTTGTAAGCTTGCAATTCTCTCCCAGTATACCTGAAGGTGTCATCATACATCTCGGTGATACTGTCTATCAAGTTCGCTAGCACAGTTATATACCTAAAATTTATAACTCCTCTGGCGGTACGGGTGATATCTAGCGCGAGTAGGAGTTGAATCCCGGTGGATTCATGGATCAAATCAGAGGCTGCGTGCTCTGTCCTATCTATAAGGTGTCTCTTAACAATGTGTTCGTAATGAGTGTGAGTGTAAGGAGCTTGAGCATTGCGGTGAACGTCTTTCATCTTTTCATGGGTAATGGTCATTACTTCTGGCAACACTCTTCCAATGTAACACAATCCCTCTGAGTTTGGGGCAAGCCACTTATACGCCTTCCTCCCACATGTGAAATATGCATCATCGGGGAGGACATATGGGACAGAATATGACATCACCACATTACAAACCTTCCAGGTGAAAAGTCCTATCCCTAACTCTCTCATTTGTCTAGTACACGTATCAGGCTGTATGATATGCGCACAGTATCCTGGTGATACTTCTCCAACTCGCATGGTCCTACTTCCTAGAGTGTACCTATACTGAAAATATCTCCCACCGTTGGCTATTTGGCGTATAAGCTCTGAGTCTACGGGCATTCTATCGGCTCTGTGTGAGAATGTCATGGTTTGGTTGTTCCATGTCACTTCCCAATTTCCCGGCTTTCGGGGATTGGAAATGTTAAAACATATTAAGGACCTATCCACATGATATTGGTGGAGCTTCAAACTAGGAGGCTTAGAAATATTAAATTTCTTGTCCACCGGTCTCCCATCCCTTAATTCAAGTACCTCATCTATCGTTAAAGTGTATGGCACTAGTCCTGACTTTCTATGACCTTGAGGTACTTGTGAGCACACCCAGCATTCCGTTTGGTTTAAAACCTTACCCACTAATGAGTGATAGTCACTCAATGGATGACGGTCCATGTTGATATTAAGGCTGGACTGACATCTCTGGATGCACCCGTCCTCAACTATGTTTTCACAATTCCTACAGATACAATTCTCTTCAGCTAACAATCCTTCACAATGTCTCTTAGTGTCATGGCTACCAGATCGTTTTCTGATACTCGCCTTTGCTCGGTGATTGTGTTGCTCTCGGAATTCTATGAATCCATCCTGGTCATCAGAACCCATTCCAGATCCCTTCTCGACCTCTCTGGTACTCTCACCGAAATAGACTGCTCTGGTCAATAATAGGGTCAACAGGAAAACACGGAATGCAGTCTCTTGGGGCAAGTCCATCTTGCAGGAGGAGAAAGAAAGAGTTGTAATGGGGGAAAGAAAATAATTAGGAGGGAAAGAAAACTTGGCGCGACAACCACCTCTGATCCTGTAGTTCTCTGTGCTCAGGTGCCGTGACAACAGTCCTGCCTCTCAACCTTCCCGGAACAGACACTCCAGTGATATGGTTTCCTCCACACTCTGCTCTTTGTCACGGGCTTTCTTTGGGTCAGCGACCTTCTTACAGTGGGACGAGTGGACCCAAGTCTCTCTTTCGGCAACCTTCAATGCTGTCGTGCTGGTCAGTAAGACTTGGTACGGTCCTTCCCACCGGTCAATCAGGCAACCCGAGCGTAGAAAATTGCGAATCATTACATAATCCCCAGGTTCAATGTTATGATAATTACTGTCTGGCAGATCAGGAATCACTAGCATTAGATTGCTATTTTGATTCCTCAACTGCCTGCTCATCTTAACCAAATACTTTACAGTTACTTCATTGTTATATGTCAAATAATCCTGGGGGTCAATCATTACATGGGGTTGTCGACCAAAAAGAATCTCAAAGGGTGACAGGTTAAGAGGGGACCTGGGAGTGGTTCTGATGCTGTACAGTACAAGTGGCAAAGCTTCTGGCCACAACAATCCAGTCTCAGCCATCACCTTGCTCAACTTGTTCTTAATAGTGCTGTTCACTCTTTCCACTTTCGCACTCGCCTGTGGGCGGTACGAAGTATGCAGCTTACTATTAATTCCCATTAATTTGCACATTACCTGAAAGACTTCACCTGTAAAATGGGTACCCCTATCACTTTCAATTATCCTAGGGATACCATACCTGCACACAAATTCCTGCACAACCTTCTTTGCAGTAAACGTAGCAGTATTTGTGGCAGCGGGGAACGCTTCAACCCAATTTGAAAACACATCAATACAAACCAATACATACTTTAAATTTCTACAAGGTGGCAATTGTATGAAATCAATTTGTATTACCTGAAAAGGGCCGTCCGTTGGCGGGATATGGGATGGTTCAGTTGGTATTGCCTTTCCAATATTCTTCCTCAAGCAGGTGAGGCATGTCATTGCTCTCTTACCTGCATGGAAAGAAAATCCTGGTGCGCACCAGTAGGCTCTTACCAACTTGCACATACCTTCTTTGCCTAGATGAGTCAGACCATGTGCCGCCTCAGCTAAACTTGGAAGGTATGCTCTGGGTGCCACTGGCTTACCCTGTCCATCTGTCCAGAGTCCTGAGGACTCCTGGCCATATCCTTTTGACCTCCAGACTGCCTTTTCCTGTGGGGAACACAAATTTTGCATTTCACTCAATTTCTGTGTGTTGACGGTATTGAATACCATCAGTTGTGTGATGTCTGTCTGTATGGGGGTACTGGCTGCTGATTTAGCAGCTTCGTCTGCCCGGCTGTTACCAGGTGACACTGGGTCTAGGCTGTATGTGTGGGCTTTACACTTGATAACAGCCACTCTGTCAGGTTCCTGTATCGCTGCTAGAAGTCTTTTGATGTGGGTCGCATGCGCCACGGGTGTGCCAGCTGCCGTCATGAAATTTCTGAGGCGCCATAAGGCCCCAAAATCATGTACTACTCCAAAGGCATACCTAGAATCCGTGTAAATATTGGCTGACTTACCCTTAGCCAATTCACACGCTCTGGTTAGGGCGACCAGCTCAGCAACTTGTGCTGAGTGAGGTGGGCCCAGGGGTTCCGCTTCTATGGTACCTTTGTCATCTACGACTGCATATCCAGTACACAAGTCTCCCGAGTCCGTCTGTCTGTGGCAACTACCGTCAGTGTAAAAAGTAAAATCTACACCTTCCAGTGGGTTGTCACTGATGTCAGGCCTTGCAGTAAAATTTTGGGTCAAATATTCCATACAATCATGTGTGTCAGTGTCTGTACTAAATCCTCCTTCACCATCACTCTCATCCCCCACCCTTTGTGCCTGTCCAGGCACACCTGGGAGATACGTTGCAGGATTTAGTGCTCTGCATCTCTTTATAGTGATGTTTACAGGGGCCATTAGTGCTAATTCCCACCTTGTAAACCGTGCAGATGAGACGTGTCTGGTTTGGGCAGAGTTCAGTAAGGCTGACACTGCATGAGGTGTATGGATGGTCAGGTTGTGTCCCAACACTACATCTTCGCTTTTACTCACTAGCAATGCTATCGCTGCAACACTTCGCAAGCATGTGGGGAGAGATCGTGCTACGGTGTCTAGCTGAGCGCTGTAGTAGGCTACCGGCCTGCTGGCATCACCATGTTTCTGGGTTAAAACACCTGCCGCACACCCAGCACTTTCCGTTCCGTACAGTTCAAACGGTTTCCCATAATCTGGCATACCTAATGCTGGTGCCTGCGATAGGCACTGTTTGAGTCTCTCAAACGCCAGTTCGGACTCATCTGTGTGCGAAATCCGATCTGGTTTGTTTGATGAGACCATCTTTTGTAAAGGTAAGGCCAGTATGGAAAACCCTGGGATCCAGTTGCGGCAGTACCCACACATTCCTAGGAAAGTGCGAATCTGTTGCTGGGTTTGTGGCAGAGTCATGTCGCGAATTGCCTGTATTCTATCAGCGGTGAGGTGTCTCAGTCCTTGTGTCAAACAATGTCCCAAATATTTTACCTTGGTCTGGCTTAACTGTAACTTATCCTTTGAAACCTTGTGTCCCGTATTAGAAAGATGAAACAGAAGCTGTTTCGTGTCTCTCAAGGACGATTCGAGTGAATCAGAACACAGCAGTAAGTCATCTACATACTGTATTAATACTGATCCGCTCTCAGGTTGAAAGGATTGTAAACAATCATGCAAAGCCTGTGAGAAAATACTTGGGCTGTCAATGAAACCTTGTGGTAAACGAGTCCAGGTGTACTGTACTCCTCTGTATGTAAATGCAAACAAATATTGGCTGTCAGGGTGCAGAGGGACCGAAAAGAAAGCGGAGCAGAGGTCAATAACAGTGAAAAATTTCGCAGTGGGAGGGATTTGCATAAGGATGACAGCTGGATTTGGCACTACGGGGAATTGGCTCTCAACTATTTTGTTGATCCCCCTTAGATCCTGCACTAGCCTGTAACCCCTCCCCCCACTCTTTTTCACAGGGAAGATGGGACTATTGGCAGTGCTGGACGTCCTAACCAGAATGCCCTTTTGTAGCAAGCGCTCTATTACTGGGTAAACTCCTAACTCCACCTCTGGCTTCAGAGGATACTGTGGGATTTTTGGAGCTATCCTACCATCTTTTACTTGAACTACTACAGGAGCTACATTTGCCATCAATCCAGTGTCTTGTCCATCCTTGGTCCAAAGTGACTCCGGTATCTGGGAGATCATTTCCTCTACCTTGGATGGACACCTGTCTGTAACAGCAGTGTGTGACATTAACCTTTGAGGGGAGTCTAGCATATCCTGCACTTCCTGAGCGTGATTCTCGGGTATATCTAAGAACACACCTCCAGGAGTACAATATATGACACACCCCATCTTGCACAGTAAATCTCTCCCAAGTAGATTAGTCGGAGCCGATGCAGCTAGCAAAAAGGAGTGCTTGGTCTGCAAAGGCCCTATCATAATCTCTGCTGGTTTACTTAAAGGGTAGTGTTGTACTACTCCTGTTACTCCCATGGCTGGAATTGTTTTACCAGTGGTTTTCATACCCACTGTTGAATTTAACACTGACTTGGCCGCCCCTGTATCTACAAGGAAAGGTAGTGATCTACCAGCTACATCAATTGTGACCTCGGGTTCACTTCCAAGGCTCACAATTAATTTCACTGGCTGCAGACTACAGGTGTGGCCTGACCCCTATTGTATATTGTGACCCTCCCGCAGCGCGCTGGCAGCTACAATATGTGAGGGGGGTAACTGAGAATTTTCATAGACCTGCCAGTGTCTCTTTGGTGGGTACCTTTTTGTTTCCCCTGCATGTGGCTCATAACTCCTCCTCTGCGGTCCCTGATCCCAATGACGTGTGTCATGTTGTTGTCTAGGGGGTTGATATACCTTATGTGGATTTCTATAGGTGCAGTTTCGTGAAAAATGTCCTTCCCTCTGACAGTTATAACATTTTACCACATACGAGTTACCGTCAGGGGTCTGGGGCTTAGGCTGAGGTGGCCTTGTTGTAAGGGCCTGTATACTCACTGCCATTAGCTTATCGCCCTGTGACTCCCTGTGTCTAATGATGTTCCGATCATGCCCGACAGCGGTCTCTCTCAAAGCAGCCACCGACATACCTCTCCAGTTTGGTTGAGTGGTTTGTGTCCTAGTTCTCAACACTTCCTTTAAACCGTCCATTAATACGGACACCGCTACCTCTCTATGGTGCACATTTTCTTCAATGTCTACAACTCCAGTGTACCTAGCCATTTCCTCTAATGCCCTATGGAAATAGTCAGAACCTGTTTCCCCTTCTTTTTGTCTAATGGAGAAAATTTTGTTCCACTTGACAACAGTTGGGAAATATACTCCTAACTGCAGGTTGATCTGTTTAACATTTTCCTGATTGTAAGCATCAGTGAGAGGTTTCTCTTTCTCTAACTTACAATCAGTAATGAATTTCAAAGGGTCAATAGTAGAGGGCAAACATGCCCGCAGTACTGTCCGCCAATCTTTGTTAGTGGGTTCGGCGGCGTTACCTAGTTCTTTAATGAACCTTTGGCATGCGGCTAGATCTTTCCTGGGATCAGGAAATTCAGACATAATTGTCCTTAATTCTGTCCGGGACCAGGGGCAGTGCATCGCAATGTTCCTGATGGGAGTGACTCCCTGAGCATCAGTCTTTCCATTTGGGACTGCGATCACCCTGACAGGATTAAGTTCAATTACATCACTCTGTGTTTCTTCTACAATGTGAGGTGTAATTGTTTCCGCATAATGTACAGTTCCGTACTTACCCGTGGACACGACCTCACCTATCCCTCCACTAGGGGCCTTCGCTACTCCTCTTACTGGTTGGGCCGTGCCTACTGTAGTCTCTTGTATGGTGGCTGCTAAAGAGAGTGCTGATATCGTTGTGGGCTCATCTTCCTGGTCGCAGTCCTGAGAGAAGTTTAGGATGGGATATAACTTGCACGGGTTAGCATTAGCATCAATACACTTATCTACTTTACTCTTATCATTAATACATTTATTAAGTGCACTTTTATCATATACCAGTATGCCATTCTCTGTAGCCATTTTCTCTCCTGTTATGTATGGTGGTGGTGGTGCTGTGGCTATCAGTTTTCTGATAGGGTTGGAACCAGCTGCTTGAGCTAATCCCCTTTGTATCTCACCTTCCTGTTGCCATAACTGTAAATAATCATAATGTCTAATCCGTTGCTTTCCGGATTTAATCAGACATATCCTTCTCCTTAAATTTTGCAAAACCTCAGGATTAAAACTGCCTACCCTAGGGAACTGTTCCCCATCGTTCACAGTCATACGTTCCCACTCATTGCACAAGACCTCTGCGTGTGATCCATATTTCTCACACATTATGTACCTCGCCGACCCTTTGGGCCGGCAAATATTAACGTGTACCCTTGTTGATCGTCCCCTACTTGAGCAAGTGGCCCCCATTCTTTGCAGGTATTGCCTTCTCAGCGAACCCTTACAAAAACCAACTTACTCAGTGGTAAGGCGACGATGAAAGTTCTCCGAGCGCTTTCACCCACTCACGCCCCTATTGGCTTATACACCAGCCCTGTGTCCGTATCCTGTTTCCAGTGCCGGTAGTACCCAACCTCGGGATCTTTTATAACCTCTATTTACTGAGAGCGTGTGGGAGTATGCTACCCCTCCCAGTAAATATCAGTTGTTGGAGATTTCCTGAGTGAACAGCGAAACTCCTTTAAAATAAAAAAAACCTACACAAATCACGTTTACCTGTACAATTAGCGTCTATGATCCTGCAGCAAATTTAGTGGGTATCAAGGTGAACTAACTAATGTACCCAGTAGCGTGCGGTCCAGTCGCACTGCGTATAAGTTACTATTACTTATCCGCTGCACGACCAACGGAATCGATTGTTTGGGCTGCGAAACCTCAGCCGGAGCGTATTCTCAAAACGGGCCTATATGGGTACTACGCAAACCCCCGGGCTGCGCTCACTACCTCTGACCTTTCTTAAGTCAGGGTTTTCAGAACTTCGCTAGGTGCCTTTAACGATTTTCTGACTTCGCCGACCTTCTGGTCTGCTGATTGCTACCTTGCTCCTTTATACCTTATACAATGTTAACGTGAGAAAGCCACTCCCACGCCACCAAGTGTCCACTCACCTGATGTGGTCTCCGACGGGATCCCGAATTATGGGTTCACAAAAAAACTTTATTTTTCACACTCACTCCTGCTCACTCATATACACTTTGATTTTTCTGTACAGAAAATTACTTTCATTCAGGTGAAACAGGCTAATCCCAGAGGTGATGCAATAAGAGAAGGATCTTTTAAACTAAAATTTTAGAAACTGAACAAATTTGTGCTTTTATCGTGTGGGTTCCGTATCAATTAAACTAAACAATGTTATCATGTGATTTGTATTTAGTGGGCGTATCTGTACGCACGTTGCGTAAACACGCCACGTGTGTAGGCCTCTGCGTTGCGTACGCAATCTCGCACGTGGTCCGAGACACGTATACAAAGGCCGGATACGTCCGCAGTAACACAAATAACACGCTTCTATAAATGCAAACGATACGTAACTATAATCGCTTACCAAGCACCACACAGTATCTCCTGTATAAACCTTTATAACTGGGTCAGGCTGCATGTGTGCTTTACAATTACTCCCTTAAATATGACTTTTTTTGCTTTTAACGAAATAGCAACAAATTTCTCAGCACGTGATCAATGCTAATGGCAAACAGAAAGGTAGATATGCGAAAATACACAGATAAAATACAAATGCGTGCGTGTGTTGCGTGCGCAGTTGAAACCAAACAGAAATTTTAAACAGATTTAAAAACCAATAAAAACAATAGCTTTGCGTTCTTACCTTTTGGATCCGGATCCCACCACATCCCTACAAACCAAGCGGAGCAGACGCTTATCTAATCAGCACTACTGTATCCCCGACCACCAAACGGCTAACAGGGATACTACCTTCCCGCCCTTTGCTGATAGATAAAAAGTCTGCCTTGTCCTGCTAGGCTGCGGATATGAGGAGGACCGGACGAGCCGTCAATTGATAATGTCAAACATTACCTTTAAACATGAAGCTATATACTAATACCGTGGAGCAGTTATGGCCGCTAGTCCACGTGCACGTGCTACGCACTTTGTACGCTATTTGCGTACAGAGTCCTGCACGTGGTACGCACTTGGCGTACACACGCTGCGCTGAGTGTACGGATTACACACAGCGGGCGCACACACAGTGGATAACCTTAAAACCTTTCTAATAAGAACACAGTGAGAAGATACTTATACTCTAAACCTTAATAACCAAGTACTGTAATGATGTAACGATTAGAAACCTTAACAAGGTGTATGCTGTTTGAGCAATTGAGACGCTCAGAAAAGCCCTTTGCAGTAAACAGTGAAAACACAAGACCTGGTTTGGATTTAAAACCGCAGCAGTTCTAACACTACCGTGGATTGTTTAGAGAAAAAGGGGAAACACAATACAAGTTATACACTACAAACTAACAGGGAAATCTAAACAGAATAACAGAATATACATGAACAATAGCGAACAATCGCAAACAAGAGCGAACAGAATGAGAGCACAATGAGAACAAATGGCGAACAAAATGGATAACAAAATGGCTACAGAGAAATATACATACGTGGGGATGATTCGCAAGCGCATACTGGATCCAGCCTTCAGCATTCCTAGAGAAAGCCTTCAGAGAGAGTGAGCGACTGGCCAGAAAATGGTGGTCTTTATATACACAACATACATTCACAATACAATGGTCCCTATAATCTCATTGTTCATTGGACACAGGAATGTGTCTCCACATTATAGCAAAGGTCATAGGTGGATTTGAACAGGTGGGCTGTGTCTTTCTCCAACTGCTCTGGTGGGAGGTATCCTCAGGATTCCCGCCGCATGTGTAATTTACAGCAAATACAATATATGTTCATAAACTACTTTTGCACATAACTATACGCAGGAGCGAGCGATCCTTTCCTAACTAGCATCGGAATGTTACTCTTAAAATACCCTACAGCTGGATACTAGACACCACCTTTCAACCTTTGTCTGACCCTTCCTATCATGTAAAGAGGAATCTCTCTGTCCAGGAACAGTTTAAACTAAACATACTTGCTGACATTGTCTAGGGGAATATTTGCTACAATATACGCTATTTGGGTTAAATATGCTATGATCGATTCGCCCGGTACACGCTCACAAACCCTACCGTAAATGCGCATACCACGCACCAAGGTGCAGGGCTGTAGAAGCTCCATTACGCATAGTGCAAATATGCGCACACACGACAGAGCGAGTGCGCGCGCAGCGGGCATGTGCATGGGGTTAGTACAAGGCATATGCATCATGATATTTTTCGACTCTGACAATCACCAGATTGAAGAAAAAACCTCGTAATGCAGTGAGTAAAATACCACACTTCTTAGCAAATTTACTTGGCGCAGCCGCAGTGCGAACATTGCGCATGCGCAGTTTGCGGAAAATCGCTGCGATGCGATGAAAAATAACGAGCGAACAACTCGGAATGAGGGCCCATGTGCACTGCAGGGGAGGCAGATATAACATGTGCAGAAAGAGTTAGATTTGGGTGGGTTATTTTATTTCTGTGCAGGGTAAATACTGGCTGCTTTATTTTTACACTGCAAATTAGATTGCAGATTGAACACACCCCACCCAAATCTAACTCTCTCTGCACATGTTATATCTGCCTCCCCTGCAGTGCACATGGTTTTGCCCAATTGCTATCAAAAATCCTGCTGCGATCAACTTGGAATTACCCCCATTGTACATATATAGCTGCCCGCCTCTCCCTACCTTTACACACTTTTAGTGCTGATCAGCTGTGTCAGTCAGGGCCCCCTCCTCTCCATTTCTGAAGCGCGTTGTCACAGTCACACACATAGCGCGGGCAGATTTATGTGTGTGAAGCGGCGCCTGTGTTTCCGGTTGGGTAGCAGCTCTACGGAAGCATACTGGCGCAGCGGAGCGGGACGGCGCCTCTTCAACCCTGTGCCGTCCCGCACTGCTACTGCTAGTTCCCGCTTACAGCCTCGCGCCGGCGCCCTCTCCTTTTCCGCGCCCAGGTCGCGTGCCCCCCTAGCCCCCCCCCCCCCCCGAGTTGCAGCTCTGGTGGGGAGGGGGGCCTTGCACTGCCTTAGTTTTCCAGCAGCCCCTTGACCAATGCACGTCTTTCAGCGTTTTCAGGGCGTTTTTATAACAACATGGTGATGTCACTGTAGCACAGAGATTTTCAACTTTTTACAACTCGTGGCACACTGAACAAGATTTAAATATTGCCAAGGCACACTCAAATATAATGGTGATGCATGGTGCAGTTGCGTGTCCTAGGATGTCATGTTGCAGCTTCTCCATAGGTAACGCCTGAACAGGCCCGGCGACAGGGGGGGACAAAGGGGACACTTGTGCAGGGCCCTGAGGTTCAGGGGAGCCCCAAGTATTAAGGACAGAAATAATGGGGCCACAGTGCCAATATTGCTTTTTAAAGTGTATGCTCCAGCTGCTCAATTTACGCAGGAAAACAATTAACAGGCCACCTAAACCCTCCCCACTCCTTTTACCCCATCCCTTTGTCCAGTCCATACTGTATTGCCATCATTATGCATGTCGCTGCGCTGGTGCTTTTCTGTATGTCCCTGCCACCTCCACCAAAGAGCCGGGTAGCCCAGTATGAAAACCACCTGCCGGGCTCACTGACAGGGTTGCCTTGGATTAGTCGTCCAGGACCCATTCAAAATATTAATAGTTAGTGTTATAGGCAAAACCAGTGCTGGTGGCTGGCAATCATAACATATGTACACAAACAGAAGCAAATCCTGTCCCCTACTATATAACTGCCCTAATATATAACTTAACCTAAGGATAAGAGAGAGAAAGAGAGAGAGAGAGAGAGAGAGAGAGAGAGAGTGAGTGAGTGAGAGAGTGTGTGTGTGTGTGTGTGTGTGTGTGTGTGTGTGTGTGTGTGTGTGTGTGTGTGTGTGTGTGTGTGAGAGAGAGTGAGAGAGAGAGAGAGAGAATTATACTATTTTTTTTTAAAGCTCCCCTCTGCCAAATTAAGGGGGGTTGTGGGGGCCCCTGAGATATCAGTGTACTGGGCCCCAAGATTTCTGTTGCTGGCCCTGCACCTGAGCCACATCTGAGAAAGCCAGAAGAGCCCAACAATGCCCGGGCCCAAAATTAGAACTGGATCTGCAACCACTAAACCCACCAGTATTGATCATTCCAAGGCCTCAGTAGCGGCAAAACACTGACGGGCCTGGCTCTCTCGAATCTAGCTGCTCTCATCTCTAGGCTATTGCATCTGTGTGGGGGCATTTATGTATTGGGCAGGGCACTGTGGGGTCATATCTGCACTGTGGGGGCATTTATGTATCTGCACTGTGGGGGCATTTATGTATCTGGCACTGTGGGGGCATTTATGTATCTGGACTGTGGGGGCATATCTGGCACTGGGGGCATTTATGTATCTGGCACTGTGGGGGCATTTATGTATCTGGCACTGTGGGCATTTATGTATCTGGTACTGTGGGGGCATTTATGTATCTGGCACTGTGGGGGCATTTATGTATCTGGCACTGTCGGGGCATTTATGTATCTGACACTGTAGGGGCATTTATGTATCTGGAACTGTGGGGGCATATCTGGCACTGTGGGGGCATTTATGTATCTGGCACTGTGGGCATTTATGTATCTGGTACTGTGGGGGCATTTATGTATCTGGCACTGTGGGGGCATTTATGTATCTGGCACTGTCGGGGCATTTATGTATCTGACACTGTAGGAGCATTTATGTATCTGGAACTGTGGGGACATATCTGGCACTGTGTGGCCATTTATGTATCTGGAACTGTGGCCAGTTATGTATCTGGCACTGCTGGAGGGCATGTCATGTGTAGCTGGCACTGCTGGGGGGCATGTCATGTGTTGCTGGCACTGCTGGGGGGCATGTCATGTGTAGCTGGCACTGCTGGGGGGCATGTCATGTAGTGTTCCCGCTAGGCGTCTGTGGCTAGGCAATGTGTCTTAGTGCTCTACCTGGTGCAATGTGTCTCAGTGCTCTGCCTGGCGCAAAGTGTATAAGTGCTGTACCTGTCGCAGTGTGTATAGGAGGTTCTACCTGGTGCAATGTGTATTAGCTGCACTACTGTGTGGTGTAATGCGAATTGCCACTATTATGTGGCCACGCCCCTTCCCCACGAAGCAATGCCCCTAAATTTTTGCTGCGCGCCTTTGGCGCGCACTGTCTGTACTTCAGCATGTAGGTAGGAGAGCACCAAGCATTACAGTATGTACATCATTTTGCCCTCCTAACTTAAAAATGTGCCCTCCCTGTGATCAGCACCCTGCCCTAAAAAGTGAACACTATCATGTGTAGCTGGCACTGCTGGGGGGCATATTGTGTGTAGCTGGCACTTCTGGGGGGGCATATTGTGTGTAGCTGGCACTGTTGGGGGGCATGTCATGTGTAGCTGGCACTGCTGCGGGGCATATCATGTCTATCTGGCACTGCACATTATGTGTATCTGGCACTATACTGGAGACATTGTGTGTAAGGAACACTACTGTGGCCGTTATGTGTAAGGCTGCTAATTGTGTGCGTAGAGGGGGTGTGAAAATATATTTATTTATAGTTTGATAATATGAAGTAACGAGACCACACCCACTTTTCCAGAGGCCACGCCCACTTTCCCAGTAGCACACGCACTGGAGGCACGCGCATAGGGGTTGGGGGGGGGGGCGCTTTTAAATTTTCTCGCTCAGGGTGCTAGTAGGCCTGGAGCCGGCGCTGATTCTAAGAATGGGCCCCTACCACTGCATTTACCCTATGGGCCCTTCATGCCCCAGTCCGACACTGCCTACTACTTTTTCTCTTGACTGCTAAAGTTGTCTCTCTCTTTCTCTCTCTCTCTCTGAACTCTGTCACCCACTCACCTATGCCATTAGCTGTTACAAAAATGAAAGTTGTTATCATAGGATTGTACATAAACTGTAGAAAAGCTGTATAAAACAAATGTATATCCAGAATTTCCAGATTTGTACAAATGGTCAGTAAGCCAGGCTCAAGCTTAGCTTGGAGTTGTGACAAACTGGAAGTAATGCTATTTTTAAGGACGTGCCAGCCGTGCAATTGCACGAGGCGCCGGCCCGCCGCTATTGTGTGCAGTATTCTATGTGGTCTGGCCGGCCGCATAGAATACTGTGAAAACATCCCTCCCAAAATGGCCGCCACCTGAGAGAGGTCAGTTTTGATGGATACTAGAGGAGGCGGCGACCATTTTGGGAAGGACATTTTGGCAGAGCCCAGAGGGAGGAGACAGGCAGCGGCACAGAAGTGCCTGCCAGGAATGTGGTGAGGGTGGCAGTGAAGGGAGCAGGACTGACTAGCAACTCCAGCATGAAACAACCCCTGACAATGAGTAGGACCAGGTACAGTGCCAATTTTAAGGAGCATTGATATCACGAAGTGAGGCATGGTGCAAGGGGCATTACTGTGTCGGGCATAACAAGGGGCATTAGTGTGTGGGGCATACTTTGGTGCAAGGGGGATTACTGTGTTAGGCATAACAAGGGGCATTACTGTGTGGGGCATACTTTGGTGCAAGGGGCAGAATGCCCGCTGCCAATAGCACACTTCAGCAACCATTGCCCCTGCCTGGCCGGCTCCTAGCAGCAGAGCAGTGCTGCTATTCATAGATAAATAGGGGTGGGGCCTAATATTGTGAGATGCCCGCCCCCATCAGAGACCTGTGCTGTAGTCAGGTAGTGCTTTCTCTCTCTCTCTCTCTCTGACACTGTCTCTCTCTCTATTTGACACTGTCTCCCTCTCTCGTTCTCTCTCTCCCTGACACTATCTCTGTCTCTCTCCCTCTCTCTTTCTCCTTCTCCCTGGCACTGTTTCCATCTCTCTCTCTCCCTGGCACTGCCTCCCTCTCTCACTCTCTCTCTCTCTCTGACACTGTCTCTCTCCCTCCACGACACTGTCTATCTCTCTGACACTTTCTTCCTCTCCCTGACACTGTCTCTCTCTTCGTACTGTCTCCCTCTCCCTCCCTTGCTCTCTGTCTCCCTGACACTATCTATCTCCCTCTCTCCGACACTGTTTTTCTCCCTCTCTCTCCATGACACTGTCTCACTCTCTCTCCCTGACACTTTCTCTCTCCCCCTGACACTGTCTCTCTCTCTCTCTCCTTGACACTGTCTCTCTACAGAGTTAACCGCAGCAGCAAATTTGTTAGCAGTTGGGCAAAACCATGTGCACTGCAGGTGTGGCAGATATATATTGTTTCTGTGCAGGGTAAATACTGGCTGCTTTATTTTTACACTGCAATTTAGATTTCAATTTCAACACACCCCACCCAACTCTCTCTCTCTGCACATGTTATATCTGCCCTCTCTGCAGTGGACATGGGGGGGTCATTCCGAGTTGATCGCACACTGCAACTTTTTGCTGCCCGTGCGATCAGATAGACGCCGCCTATGGGGGAGGGTTTTTTTGCATAGCAAGGGTGCGATCGCTTGTGCAGCCAAGCTATGCAAAAACATTCTGTGCAGTTTCTGAGTAGCTTCTGACTTACTCACCCACTGTGATCACTTCAGCCTGTCAGGTCCCAGAATTGACGTCAGACACCCGCCCTGCAAAAGCCTCAACACACCTGCGTTCGCCTTACCACTCCCCGAAAATGATCAGTTGACATCCAGATCCGCCTTCTGCCTGTCAGTCTTCTAGCGTTCGCCGCTGCTAACACTTCTGTCATTGCTCTGGTCGCTTCCTGGCGACGGCTGTCACTGGGCAACGATGCGTACGCGCATTGGGGCCCGCGCGCAGCCGCAGTTCAGACCCGTTCGCACGGCTGCGAAAAAAGCAGCGTGCGAACGGGTCGGAATGACCCCCCTGGTTTTGTCCATCTGCTAACAAATTTGCTGCTGCAATCAACTCTGAATTACCCCCTTTATCTAGCCCTGGGGGTAGCATACAAGGTTAGAGTTTGTGCCTCTGGCTCTCTGAGGTTCAAGTGGCTCTGGGCAGAAACACTGCAGGGTGCTCTCTCCCAACATATAAGTCTCCAAACTGCACTATTTAACTAATAACAACTAGTCCTAAACATAAATTACCTCCCAAATACAATTTTTGGAATTAGGACACTATGCAAAGGGGCATGACGGCCTCACACCTAACAAAAGATGTGGCTGCTGTGACAGCAACTGAGAATGGTATGAGCATTTTTTACAGCACTCACCTTAAGAAATGTTGCAGCAATTGAACCTAACATTCCCTGTTTATAGAATAGAATATATAAAATACAGCTTGAAGTATCTATAATATATATGGTATATGCACAGCTTCTGTGATTTAAAGTTAAACAATGTGGTTATATACTCAGATACAGGAATGGTGAGTGCAGTGGATTGATGTATTTTATTTGATTTTTTTTTATTAATCTTTTTGTGATCACCTGCTCTTAAGCACTCCAGTGTTAAGGGCCCTACACATTTAAAGAGCTGCCTGACGGCGGATACGGCCGACGGGCGACCCGGCGGCGGGAGAGCAGTGACGGGGGGAGTGAAGTTACTTCACTCCCCCGTCACATGGCTCCATAGAAGTGCAGGCAAATATGGACGAGATCGTCCATATTGGCCTGCATGCACAGCCGACGGGGCACCAGTGATGAACGAGCACGGGGCCGCACATCGTTCATCGCTGGTGCCTCCACACTGAAAGATATGAACGGTATCTCGTTCATTAATGAACGAGAACGTTCATATCTTTCAGTAACATCGCCAAGTGTGTAGGGCCAATTAGTTGGATCTTACCTTTAAAAAACAGTGTGCGGGTGAGTCTCAAACCAGGAAGCATGTCTAATGCATACTTGCCTACCTGACCCTCTCCATGAGGGAGAAAATGCTCTGTTCCTGGACTTTCCTGGTAATGTATGATTGCCATCACCTGTGGTGAAACACCTTTCTTATCAATTAACTAGCTCACCACAGGTGATGGCAATCATACATTACCAGGAAAGTCCAGGAACAGAGCATTTTCTCCCTCATGGAGAGGGTCAGGTAGGCAAGTATGGTCTAATGTTTAATGGGCCCTACACATATAAAGATCCGCCGCCGAGCTGCCCAACGGCGAATACGGCCGATGGGCGACCCGGCGGTGGGGGGGTAGTGATGGGGGGAGTGAAGTTTCTTCACTCCCCCCGTCACACGGCTCCATAGAAGTGCAGGCAAATATGGACGAGATCGTCCATATTGGCCTGCGTGCACAGGCGACGGGGCACCAGCGATGAACGAGCGTGGGGCCGCACATCGTTCATCGCTGGTGCCTCCACACTGAAAGATATGAACGGTATCTTGTTCATTAATGAATGAGATCGTTCATATCTTTCAGTTACATCGACAAATGTGTAGGGCCTATAACACTAATGTGATAGTAATTGCCATATTCTTAGCAATACAAATTAGGTATATATGTTTGCGCTTGTGCCTCCTAGGTGTCCCAAATCAGAGTACCCATATGAATGGATATAATAAAAAAAAAATTTATTTTATACATATTCAACGATCATAAAAATCCAAACAAGCTGGTTGCATTTGTAAAGTGACACAGTGCAACCATATCAATTACAGTACCATATAAAGTGACACAGTGCAACCATATCAATTACAGTACCATATAAAGTGACACAGTGCAACCATATCAATTACAGTACCATATAAAGTGACACAGTGCAACCATATCAATTACAGTACCATATAAAGTGACACAGTGCATCCATATCAATTACAGTACCATATAAAGTGACACAGTGCACGGGGTTCATCAATCAATGATGTGCATCAGTCTCTCACCAAATAAAGGTGCTGCGGTAGGCTCGCTGGAAGGCAAGGCAGGTCCCGGGCTGGAAAGCTCGGCACCACCACAGATAGCTTTTTCAGACTTTGCAAATGCAAATGCTGTCCCCTCCTGTGTCCAAACAGTGCTTCGGTTATAGCAACCTTTTGCAAGAATGGATCCATCAATCCAATGGATTCAACAGTCTGACTGGGAGTTGGATCCACGGAGGAGTGTGTACCCAGCTTTACCCTTGCCTCCCATTACCAAGATAAACCAGTCATATACTACAGGTAAGGGATTAGATATGATCTGAAGCACAACGCAATTCTGGTGAAAGCAATCAGTGCTCTAGTAAGTTAACTAGATGAAATTAGGTGAATTACGAGACAATCACTTTAATTCTACATCTATGAACAACATGAGACAGCAGCTAATAGTATGGATCATACCAACAAATCAATCTAACATCTAGCTTGACAACAAGCTGTATATACAGAGGCAATTAATACTTTCAATGTAATCAGAAAGGGCTTAGTGGTCATCAAAGCTTGCAGTCTAAATAAGGATGAATTAGTACCCTGCACAGCCTGGATTCTAATTGTAGATAGATGAATATGTGTGGCTGTCCTGAATGTCACATGCAAAGCTATTTTTGCTTGTACAGACTGAAATGCAATGAATATAGTTGATGATTTGTGCAGCCACATTGTGCATTGGCGGCTGCTTCTGGAGCTGGAGGCTGGCAAACAACAAAAGCTGCGTGTGCCTAATGTTGCACTGTACAAACAGAGATTTATCCACTGTACCCAGAGTGACAAAGCAGTCATCATCCTTGTGTGTCTGAGACTTGTTCCTAGGACTGTCTCTGATAAGCACCCACTATTCTCCCAGCTGAGCTTTTCCTTTTCCTGCCAGAGAATCCCTGCAGCTGTCTCAGAATAACATTCATTTCCTTCCTGGATATAGGTCTAGAGTAGCTGTACTCCCAATGTGCAACTGAGAGGGAAGAAGCGGGAGCAGACAGCACATAAGTCAAGAGCTGGCACTGCCCCAATCACTAATGAACTGGCACTGATTTTGTGATGAAAGAGATGGAGAAACAGGACGTATGCACACACAATGTCACAGTGTCATGGCTCGTGGACCAAAGACAATAACTTGTGCACAGTTGACAAGGGAGCACAGTCAATAAGATCTTTTGAAACTGAAGCTAAAAAGGAGGACTTGCACAAAGAAGAAGGATCAATCTCAGGCTGAAGTCTTTAATCTTGTTTTACTGCATTCAAATTACAATAAAAGTGAATATTATAATAAAATGGTATACTGTATGGGGAATTCAAGAATTAACTTTTGATCACCTTGCCAGGATTTGCGTTGGAAATGTGTCTTTTGATCATCTGAACATAAATCTCTAGGGTGCTGTCTATACAGGTGTCACTAGCACATAATGATTCTTCTGCAAACACACCCCACTGTCAGATATTACAGATTACCCTGATTAAGGCCACCTCACTAACCGCCAACGACACACACAAACTCCACAAACATTTCATCCAAAGTGCTTGCATTGCTGATAACTCCATGAACTCTCATCTAGCTCTCTCAATTCCATTTTCATGTTCTACCCATATTGTATATTCCTCTCATACCTGTCAGGAACTCATGCAGCATTTAGGAGGGTTGCAATTGGGCCTCCAGGACCAATGGTTATGGCAGCTGTTTTAACCACTACTACCCTTATTTCTACTCCACTGGGTTTGTAGCACAAGTAATTTGATGTATTAACCCGCTATCATTCAAAATGCATGATTGCCTTTGGATGGGCTCCTCATATTTGCCTTTAATCTTAGTCTATCTCACCCACATTATTGCCTCCACGTGTGATATCTTTATATTATATACATTTCTAAGGACTGGAGGTTGCTGCTGGACCTTTTATTTTTAGAGGAGCTTCATGCAGTCCTCGGAACCAAGCCTGCAGTGTAAGGTGTTTCTGACTGCTATTGTCTGGCGCAAATGACTAACTCCACTTCCTGTTCCACCTTCATCTACTCTTGAGCTGTGACTCTCCTCCTCATTCCACCCATCTATCCCTCTCCATTTTTCAGAGAACTGCTGCCTGCGCTTGGGCTGGAGGACTGGTATTGGGCCTTGGTGGAGTGTTTGTCAGCGTTCCTCATGGTCTAGAAGGCTGCTATCGATGAAAGTGCAGGAAGTGCCGGATTCTTCTGACTCCTTTTTCTGGTTTGGACTGTGGAACTGTGGACTTGAGGCCTTGTGCTGCAGGCTTGTCACCGCTTCTGATGCCCGGGGGGCCTGTCTCCCATGTCTCCTGTCCGGTTTCTTCACTGTTTGTGTTCGACTGGCTTCTGAACCCTCAGCAGCTTTTGTAACTGGGCTTTATAGGTGACTCTTGGAGCATGTGTCCCCCTCTGTTTTGCTAGTACACTGAGGCGAGTTGCTGCTCAGTGCTCCAATCTGCCTGCTTGCCGGAGATTTTCATGGTGGCCATTGCTGCCCTGCTCTCTGGGTGATATCTCATCATCGCTGTTCAGCTGCCTGGTTCTCTCCAACGGTTCCTGAGATCTGCTGTTGATGACCCATTTCATCTCCTCTACATGGGTTCTTCTCCTTTTACATGTCAGCACGAGCTCTATACTGATCCTATTGCATTTGCTTTGACTAGCTCTCCTTCACCCAATGCAACAAACTAGCAGGTTCCATATCTGCTGCTTTCCCTATACCTTGTCTGCTGATACTGCTTATTAGGGGACTTTATCATGTTCGCCTGCAGTGACCTTGTCTTCTCATAATTACTGTTTGTCCTGGGACACTACCTCTTGCTGACTGTTTCCACCATAGTGCCTGTTTGTTTATCCTGTTATGCAGGTATTGGATACTCACACTGCAAGCTGACAATTACACAATTTACTGACTGGTCTCCTTACGCCATAGGTGACTCCATAATAATATTCTTATGACTGAAAACTTTAGTGTTTTTTACTTATTTGGTCATTGTGTCTATTCAGTTGTCTGTTCATATTTTGGCTATGGATTCCTCGGCAGAATTTCACAACATATCCTCTCAGGTTAACTTCTATCCTGATAATTTTGGGGATTCACCACAACATACACCTTTGTTACCCCAGCTCTACAGAAAGCAGTATGTTATCTGGGTTTTTCTCTAAACTGTATTATCACTGCTTAACTCTACTACACCCAGGGCGGGATGTACTAAGCTCTCCCGCCGCGGAATCTCCCCTTCTCTGCACTCCTGGTTGCCTTCACGGTAACCGCTCTCCTCCTACTGGCCGGCGCTGCCCTTCGCTCCCCGTAGTTCTCCCCCTCCACACTTGTTCCGCCTCCTCATTGCCGCGGCCACTCGGGACACTGCATTGTTTCAGCCACGCTCCCCCCTTCATATACTCCTGCGCACGACACAGCCTCCAGTCATGAACACACTGGACTGTGGGACGCCGGAACTCTCTCCTCCCGGGCGCCATTATTACTCCTGCCCTCGGTGCAGAAACTACGGTGAGTGAAAGTCAGCGCCGGTCAGTGGGAGTAGAGCGGTTACCGTGGAGAAGGCAATCGGAAGCGCGGAGCAGGGGAGATTCCATTGGGGGAGATGGTGGTCATGATTACCGTCCCATATATAGATTCATTGATATACCTGATAATATCAAAAAGTCTGAACTGACGAATTTGCTTAATGGTGATTTTCGTCACTTTCAATTTTCCCTCTTTGGCTGTGTACCTGTGCTTAATGGTGACAGGGGCCTCTCAGGGCTCCCTATGTGGCAGACTGATTTCACACATTTTTGGGCAATCCATGGGTTTGGGGCAGATATTCCTGCTCTTTACTTAAATCAACACAAGAAAAGACACAGCCGAGTGCTAGTTGTTAATTGACAATGGATTAGAAAACATAACAAACTGCAGCTTCCAAAATAGGGGACTGCTGAGACCCTTAGAACAGAAATAAGCAAAATATAAACAAGAAGCGCTGTTTGTTCAATTAAAATTCACTGCATATGCATTTAAACACATATCCATGGAGCAGGTTGTTCTCATGTATGATCCCTACTGTCTAGTCACTACCCTAAGGGGTACATTTACTAAGCAGTGATAAGAGCGGAGAAGTGAGCCAGTGGAGAAGTTGCCCATGGCAACCAATCAGCACTGAAGTAACATCTATAATTTGCATACTATAAAATGATACAGAGCTGCTGATTGGTCGATGGGGAAATTTCTCCACTGGCTCACTTCTCCACTCTTATCACTGCTTAGTAAATGTTCCCCTAAGGGCCTTATTCAGTAGTGATAGCATCAGCAATGCACGCACGGGATGGCCAATGCAGTGATGGGAACGCCTCTGCCTGATTGACAGACAGTGGCATTCGCAGGGGGAAGGGGGGGTTGGAGATAGCGATGCAGCATTACGTGGGCGTAGTGTGAAAACGAGGATGGGTCCGGGTCGTTTTCAGGGTAAGATGGAGGCAGTCCAACTGCCTTCACAGCCAGGCTGCACAGGCAGAGGGCTACCCTTATTTTGCCAGTCTGCGATGCGATCACAATGCAATCGTATTGCTGGCAGCAATTAGCATGCTAGGCGGCCTTGCCCTGTTCTGGGCGGCCCCCAGAATGCATGTGCTAGCAGTTGCAGTTTTGCTAAATTAACAAAACTGCAACTGACGCTGAATAAGGTCCCAAATCCCAATTTACATATGCTTAGTTCTTTTGCAATGCTGACATTAATTCATAATCTGCTGTCTCTGTTTTATTTCCTTCGATGCATAGCATCTACAGTAAATGCAAAAATGTAATATATATCAAGTATATATATACAGGCGCAATAAATGAGTGGTTTTCTCCTAGCTGCTGTGATTGGAGAAAGTCAATCTCCAGAACAAGGAAAACAAAAGGAAGTGAATTACAGCGCTAATACAACTGATGCTAATGATATACAAATTTATTCATTAAAACAGACTGATGTTCAGTATACATAAAAATCTAAAAATTGCTCTTAAACCAATTTATGGACATATAATAGACTCCTCAGCAATGACCTTATCTAGGCAAGTCCATATATTAATGTTTGGACAACAGGTCTAATTTTCAACAGGACCAGTTTTAATTAGTTACCCATCAGGTGTTCCAATGCATGGATCCGGATCAAGGTCCTTAGTGGAATGGACTCTGGTTCACAGTTCGTTTTTATGTGACATTTCAATGTCCAGCACACTGTGTTCCACTTATAAATGAATCCTGGAAAACTTTCCTTCCTTAGACCAAGTTGGATTCGGGATCCTGGTTCACAAATAGCATGAAGATGGGTGGTCCTGGGTGAAGAGCCTGATAATGCTGTCTTGAGTCGCGTCCAGTGGTTAAGAGCAGTGTTCCCTTACGCGTTTCGCCGCTCCAGGCAGCTTTCTCAAAGGGTAATGTGTTGGTAAGAATTTGGCCCCTTTTTATAGGGGAAATGATGTCATCAGTCAATTAGCATAAACAATTTACTAAAATTTAAGCATCAGATTTTTAATTTTCTATGAATACAGAAACAGCAGAGGATGTTAAATAATAACATATGTTTATTGATATTTAAATAACTACTAACAGATCGCCTAGAAAATTGCATTATAAGTTCCCAATTATTAGTCATGTGATCGGGTCACCGATCACATGACGCTACGTGTGACAAGTTCCTCTAGTATTATCCACTTATAGGGGCAGTCTTCTGTCAATCTACATCTCCCGCCCCATTTAAGAATCACATGTTTCTCTGACCTCGGAAGTGTATTGCTCCCCATGACTACGGAGCCGTCACTTCCTCAGTAACTCGTCACCATAACTACAACGTCGTCACTTCCTGAATGGTCCGTTGCTAGGTGACCGCAACATAACAGGAAACGTAATTCTCGGAGGGGACGGTTTTGGCGGCCAGCGTGTTTACCGGAAGTGACTGGTTTCTATGGTGACAGGCCCGGCACATCCTGTTTTGCTTAGCTAATAGCCGTATGTCTTGTATAATAAAAGTAACCCGTTTTCTTTACCTACAAAACATGGTTACCTCATAACACGTAGTTCTGCTAGTTCACACAATATGTAAAAGGACTGCTTAAGAAACTTCATTATAATTACAAAATATTTATCAATTATAATTACAATTACCGGAAGTGATGGTTTCCATGTCAACGAAACCATCTCTACCCGATACATCGGAAGTGACCAATTTCTATGGTAACAAGCCCTGCACTTCATGTTACATTTGGCTAATAGCCAATTATCCTTTATATTGGAAGGGACTCAATAATTCTGACTACAGGATAAATACCTCATATCATATATTTCTACTGATTTTTATCACATATCGGAGGACTACATTAAAACTTATTTTAATTCATAAAGTGTTTATTAATTCTAAATACAATCACCGGAAGTGATGGTTTCTATAGCAACAAAACCATCCATACCCGGCATATATTAATACTAAACACCCACATGGATGAAAGGGACAATATGTCAATTACCAAAATTAATAGAGGTTAATTGGATAATATAACAAAAACAAGGAGGCATATATAAAATATTATAGAAGTACTTTCCAATTGTAAATTTAGAGTTTATAGAGACAATAATTTAGGGATAAATTCAACTTATTTTTGGTAAACAACTATTTTATCAATTCTTATCGAAAATATAGTAACGAAATCAATCAAGTATTGTATTAAGTTCTAAAGCCTCATTAAGACCTTGTGGATGTAATGTGTTTAATTGAAACGTCCAATAAATCTCTTGCTTACACAACCTAGCGAATCTATCCCCTCCTCTTTTTGTTATTGGAATGTACTCTAGTCCAATAATTCTTAGGGATGCTGGATTACTATCATGATGTTTGTTAAAGTGTCTGGGTATACTATGATTAGTAATTCTATTAATTACATTCCTTCTGTGCTCCATGAATCTTGTTTTAAGTGGCCGGGTGGTTCTTCCCACATATTTCAAATTACAACCACATATTAGTACATAAATGACCCAGCTGGAGTCACAAATAATAAAGCTAGTAATGGCATAATTCTTTTGTACCCAATCTCGGGGCAGAGTTAGTGTTCTATTTATCGTATGCTGACAGGTAGTACATCTTGTTTTACCACATTTGAAAAATCCTTTTTGTTTCGTTGGCAGCCAAGATTTGCATCCAGTATTCGTCTCTTTTTCTTTTATTGGTTTCATATAACTGGGAGCAAGAAGGGTTTTCAGAGATTTATTTTTCTTAAATGTGAATTTTGGATCAACGGGAATACAATCTTTCAAAATCATATCATATCTTAAAACATTATAATTTCTCTTGATAATGCGTTTAATCTCCCCCGATTGATTATTAAAAGTAGATATAAACAAAATCTCTCTCTCATTGTTTTTCAATTCTTGTTTAGATTTAGATGCCAATAACTCACATCGATCCATTAGTAAGACTTCGTCAAATGCTTTCTTTAATAATGATTCGGGGTAACCTCGACCTCTGAAAGTTTCCCACATTACTTTCGCTTGTGACTCAAATAAACTAACCGATGAACAGTTGCGTCTAATACGCATGAACTGTCCTTTGGGGATGTTCAATTTCCAAGGCTTGTAGTGGGAACTATTATAATGCAGGTAGGTCCCACTACCTACCTCCTTAATATGATTGGAGGTTTGGATGAAATCTCCATCTACTTTTAGGGTCACATCAAGGAAGGTAATTTCGGATGGATGATAAGTGTAAGTGAACTGTAAATTAAACGTGTTGGTGTTGAGAAAAGAAACAAACTCCTGAGCAGTGTTAAGGTCCCCATCCCAAATAAAAAATAGATCGTCAATGTAACGGCCATAGAGGACCAGGCTCCCCGAGAACCCCCCCCCCACACGAGCCGGTCTTCGACCATGCCCATGTAGAGGTTGGCGTAACTCGGCGCGAACCTGGTCCCCATGGCCGTACCCATGACTTGAAGGTACCTTCAACACCAACACGTTTAATTTACAGTTCACTTACACTTATCATCCATCCGAAATTACCTTCCTTGATGTGACCCTAAAAGTAGATGGAGATTTCATCCAAACCTCCAATCATATTAAGGAGGTAGGTAGTGGGACCTACCTGCATTATAATAGTTCCCACTACAAGCCTTGGAAATTGAACATCCCCAAAGGACAGTTCATGCGTATTAGACGCAACTGTTCATCGGTTAGTTTATTTGAGTCACAAGCGAAAGTAATGTGGGAAACTTTCAGAGGTCGAGGTTACCCCGAATCATTATTAAAGAAAGCATTTGACGAAGTCTTACTAATGGATCGATGTGAGTTATTGGCATCTAAATCTAAACAAGAATTGAAAAACAATGAGAGAGAGATTTCGTTTATATCTACTTTTAATAATCAATCGGGGGAGATTAAACGCATTATCAAGAGAAATTATAATGTTTTAAGATATGATATGATTTTGAAAGATTGTATTCCCGTTGATCCAAAATTCACATTTAAGAAAAATAAATCTCTGAAAACCCTTCTTGCTCCCAGTTATATGAAACCAATAAAAGAAAAAGAGACGAATACTGGATGCCAATCTTGGCTGCCAACGAAACAAAAAGGATTTTTCAAATGTGGTAAAACAAGATGTACTACCTGTCAGCATACGATAAATAGAACACTAACTCTGCCCCGAGATTGGGTACAAAAGAATTATGCCATTACTAGCTTTATTAATTGTGACTCCAGCTGGGTCATTTATGTACTAATATGTGGTTGTAATTTGAAATATGTGGGAAGAACCACCCGGCCACTTAAAACAAGATTCATGGAGCACAGAAGGAATGTAATTAATAGAATTACTAATCATAGTATACCCAGACACTTTAACAAACATCATGATAGTAATCCAGCATCCCTAAGAATTATTGGACTAGAGTACATTCCAATAACAAAAAGAGGAGGGGATAGATTCGCTAGGTTGTGTAAGCAAGAGATTTATTGGACGTTTCAATTAAACACATTACATCCACAAGGTCTTAATGAGGCTTTAGAACTTAATACAATACTTGATTGATTTCGTTACTATATTTTCGATAAGAATTGATAAAATAGTTGTTTACCAAAAATAAGTTGAATTTATCCCTAAATTATTGTCTCTATAAACTCTAAATTTACAATTGGAAAGTACTTCTATAATATTTTATATATGCCTCCTTGTTTTTGTTATATTATCCAATTAACCTCTATTAATTTTGGTAATTGACATATTGTCCCTTTCATCCATGTGGGTGTTTAGTATTAATATATGCCGGGTATGGATGGTTTTGTTGCTATAGAAACCATCACTTCCGGTGATTGTATTTAGAATTAATAAACACTTTATGAATTAAAATAAGTTTTAATGTAGTCCTCCGATATGTGATAAAAATCAGTAGAAATATATGATATGAGGTATTTATCCTGTAGTCAGAATTATTGAGTCCCTTCCAATATAAAGGATAATTGGCTATTAGCCAAATGTAACATGAAGTGCAGGGCTTGTTACCATAGAAATTGGTCACTTCCGATGTATCGGGTAGAGATGGTTTCGTTGACATGGAAACCATCACTTCCGGTAATTGTAATTATAATTGATAAATATTTTGTAATTATAATGAAGTTTCTTAAGCAGTCCTTTTACATATTGTGTGAACTAGCAGAACTACGTGTTATGAGGTAACCATGTTTTGTAGGTAAAGAAAACGGGTTACTTTTATTATACGAGACATACGGCTATTAGCTAAGCAAAACAGGATGTGCCGGGCCTGTCACCATAGAAACCAGTCACTTCCGGTAAACACGCTGGCCGCCAAAACCATCCCCTCCGAGAATTACGTTTCCTGTTATGTTGCGGTCACCTAGCAACGGACCATTCAGGAAGTGACGACGTTGTAGTTATGGTGACGAGTTACTGAGGAAGTGACGGCTCCGTAGTCATGGGGAGCAATACACTTCCGAGGTCAGAGAAACATGTGATTCTTAAATGGGGCGGGAGATGTAGATTGACAGAAGACTGCCCCTATAAGTGGATAATACTAGAGGAACTTGTCACACGTAGCGTCATGTGATCGGTGACCCGATCACATGACTAATAATTGGGAACTTATAATGCAATTTTCTAGGCGATCTGTTAGTAGTTATTTAAATATCAATAAACATATGTTATTATTTATCATCCTCTGCTGTTTCTGTATTCATAGAAAATTAAAAATCTGATGCTTAAATTTTAGTAAATTGTTTATGCTAATTGACTGATGACATCATTTCCCCTATAAAAAGGGGCCAAATTCTTACCAACACATCACCCTTTGAGAAAGCTGCCTGGAGCGGCGAAACGCGTAAGGTAACACTGCTCTTAACCACTGGACGCGACTCAAGACAGCATTATCAGGCTCTTCACCCAGGACCACCCATCTTCATGCTATTTGTGAACCAGGATCCCGAATCCAACTTGGTCTAAGGAAGGAAAGTTTTCCAGGATTCATTTATAAGTGGAACACAGTGTGCTGGACATTGAAATGTCAAATAAAAACGAACTGTGAACCAGAGTCCATTCCACTAAGGACCTTGATCCGGATCCATGCATTGGAACACCTGATGGGTAACTAATTAAAACTGGTCCTGTTGAAAATTAGACCTGTTGTCCAAACATTAATATATGGACTTGCCTAGATAAGGTCATTGCTGAGGAGTCTATTATATGTCCATAAATTGGTTTAAGAGCAATTTTTAGATTTTTATGTATACTGAACATCAGTCTGTTTTAATGAATAAATTTGTATATCATTAGCATCAGTTGTATTAGCGCTGTAATTCACTTCCTTTCATAGCATCTACAGTACTTGCTAAGTTGTATAAGTGTGTGAGTTTGTTGTTGCTAACTGCTCTCTATTTGATGTTATGTAAGCAGTTTTACTCTATTTTTATACCCCTTTCCTATTTTCTTTTGTATCCCTTTGTTTTTCTTATTGTGAAACAATAAAAATGTAATACAGGTATTGAAAAAAAATCATATCCATACAATTTACCAATATATTGGGCTAGATGCACCATCGCTTGGATAGTGATAAACTACCAGCCAACCAGCTCCTAGTTGTCATTTTTCAAACAGGGCCTGTGACATGGCAGTTAGGTGCTGATTGGCTGGTACTTTTTCTTTCTCCATTTTATCACTTTGGAAGCGATGATACATCTAGCCCAGAATATTTTGATGAAAAACTCAGTTAGTTATACCCCTTTCCCACCAAAGTCCCAAGTCTGACCCAGGATTTGGAACACTGGTCCAAGCCGGGTCAGACCTGGGACTTGTCCCTTTCCCACTGCATCACCGGGCTGGGATATTCCTGGGTCGGCTGCGTTTACACTGCACATACAGTAAGTGCAGTCTCTCTAGGCCTGTGCTCAGAGATGACATCACCAAGCTCCGTGAAATCCGGCATGTCTGGACCCTCCTGTTAGGCCATGCCCCCTCATTGATGCTACTCCATGTCACAATGGGGGCAAGCCCAGCACTCTGGCAGCTGCTGGGCTACCTCCAGCTTCTGGGCTGCCCCCCAACCTTTAGCATGCACCATCGCTGAGCACTAGCATAGCAGGGCAGACAGCTTATGCCATGTACCCAAACCTCCCGACCGCCCACGGGACACTTTTGGGATGTATAGGCTATCTGCATGCTTTAAATGGGTCCCAGGTCAGATGACGCGGGTTAACCGTTTACACTGTCCCTTGACCCAGGTCCCAGGTGAGACCCTTTTCCCTGAACAAAAACCCGGGTTGATGCACGTTCATGTGCAAAAATCTGTGTTTTCCAGGCAGTAGAAAAGGGGTATTAGCCTATTAGTGGTTAATAAATAACACCACTCTTAAATTAGACAAATAGTGCTTTACTAAAATTGTCCTTTTTCACAAAGATAGCTTACAGAAGAAAGGCAAAAATATAGAGAAGATGTGGAAAAATTAGAGGAAGTGAAAAGTGAGGGAGATGGTTAAGAACAAGTGGTGGTGGCTAATAAGGGTCCAGTTATGGTGAAAAAGGTGCAATGGTGGTGCTGATACTGGTATTGATACATAGTGGTTGCAGGAGTCTAAAAGTAAAACAAAATGTTGTGTTAAGGGCTTCTAGGTAATAATTATGGGTCATGAGGAATTTATTTATTGTTATATAGGTGTTTTTTTTATCCAGTTCAGTGTCTGGTGTCTATTGTGGAACATTCTTATGTCTTTTAGGCAACAGGTTCAAAGACTTTTAGGGGTTTATGTACTAAGCCTTGGAGAGAGATAAAGGAATGGAAATAAAATACCAATCAATCAACCAACCAACCAACCAGCTCCTGTCGTTTTCCAAACACAGCCTGTAACATGACAGTTAGGAGCTGGTTGGCTGGTACTTTGTCTCTTTCCAAGGCTTAGTACATAAACCCCTTAGTGTTATGAGCCGCTGCAGGCAGCATCGCGGCTCACTGCCTTCTTCTGGGTTCAGGCTGTTACTAGGAGACCGGGATGCCAGCATGTAGCTTCACTGAAATGACTTAACTGGTTCTAAGTACTGGAGCACCCAATACTGCTACTTGCAGCTCTACACCTGCAGAATATTTATATTCAGGGGGCCTGTCTTTGTTAAGGTGTTCTGATTGGCCGTTATGTGTGATAAAGGCAGTCAGGCCGTAGCCTCCTTGTCAGTTAAAGTTTCATGCCCTGATGTTTAGCTTCCTGATCCTGGTGCCTTGGTGTAAACTCATCTACTCCAGCCTAATTCCTGTGGCCACCTGGTTGCATACGCTCCTACTACCCTGAGTTAAGTCCTGGTGGCATCTCAGTACCACATCAATATCTATTAGAAAAGGGTGGCTGTTATAGATGAAGACCTCTGTAGCATGGTTCTAACAGTCATACAAAAGTGTACCCTCACACTTAAGGGGGGTACTCACGGAGCGATCGCTGCTTAAAATCTTAGCAATCTGACCGCTCCCCCCGCACGCTCAGCACACATCGCGCTGTGCTGAGCGGGGGGAGAGATGTGTGCTGAGCGAACGAGAGATGTGTGCTGAGCGGTTCGCTCAGCACACATCTCTCCCCACATCTGCCGGTGAGTACTGGCCTTTAGACAGTACAAGACTTATAATTAGCTTATATAGAGTGAGGCAAAAAAACTCCCAGAGTTTAAAGGTTAAATGGTAAATGCTATTCAAAATGTTAGTACATAATCTAATAGTACACGGAATACAGTTTATTTTCAATTGGTTTTGAATATGATATCGTCATTAGTGGCTCTTGGTGGATGTTTGTAGACCTCAGCTTTCAGATGGCGCCATTAGCTGTGCAGAGGCCTTCATTAAGCTGATAATGAGTGTTTTCTGCCCAGTAAAGAACATTTGCTTGCTAACGAAGCCAAACAAATGAAAGGGAGTTAGTCAAGTAGTTACGCGATATCGCTGGAAATGACCCGTCGAGTGATGAGAAACTTAAGAAATTGACTGCAAATGTATTTCACAAATGCAGGCCATCTGGATGATATCATATTCAAAACCAATTGAAAATAAACTGTATTCTATGCACTTTTAGATATGTTCAAAAATGTTGAATACCAATGTATACTGTTGGAAAATAACCCTTATATGTTGCAGATAATTGTTCGTTCTCTTCATGTCAGATTTGCTCAGGCCAGTCAATGCTTTTATATGCAACATGTAGAAATTTATGAAGTTTGCATATTAACAGTAACCTTCTTTAATGATGGTTATGCAGCAATTTATAGAAGAAGGAGATATCCAAAAGCAGAGAGTTTTTAGCATGGGCGCGCTCACATTTCTTCCTGTTGTTCCTCTCTCTTTCCCGTGTTGGATTAATGAAATTACCCGACACATGGAGTAAAGGAACCCAGATTTACTGATTGGTGTTTTTTCAGAAGGACTCCTCTGACCCTCTTAAGACAATGGCAGGAAAGTACTTAGAGACAGGCTGATGTTTTCCCCAAATGTATATATATTTTCTTTCAATCAGGTCTTTTTTTATCTTAAGTCCTCTTTCCTGGTCTTTTCACCCTTGAATCATTGCTGGCCTTCAGTCCAAGATTTAAATTAAGACTCCTGTTATTGTCTTGTTACCTCAGGGGAAAATATGTGATTGAGGAAAACAGCAATTTATTTCATTCAAAACACTTAGGATTTACTATAAAAAGTCATGAAACTCAATCTGTTATCTGTAAAATCTAAATTGCAGTAAATGGAATAGGTGGACTGTAAAGGATTTTACATGATGTCGTTCTTTCCTGAACAAGAGATGTAAGTAAAAATGCAATAAGGATAGTTTTCAAAAGTGCAAAACTGTGTGCCAGCAGTGCTACACTTACATTGTCATGTGCCCAACTTTCCCCAACACATACAGGGCATATGTATCATAGAGTAAAAATCCTGTGGCCACTTAAAACGGCTATTATTGCCGACTAGAGGGATTCATCAAGATGTCAAGCATTGCAGTGGCACGTGTAACATTTAGGCCCAGATTTATCGAGCCTTGGAGAGTGATAAATAGCACAGTGATAAAGTACCAACCAATCGGCTCCTAACTGTCATTTTTAGAACAGCCTGTAACATGTCAGTTAGGAGCTGGTTGGTTGGTACTTTATCACTGTGCTATTTATCACTCTCCACGGCTTGATAAATGGGGGCCTTTATTTTTCCTAGTTACATAGATTATTTTATTTGTTTTTTTTAACAAGAGACTCACCAGCCAACATCCTCCTTTAGCTGTCATCATGATAGGATGTGGTTATCAGGAAATATTTAATGAATTAATTACTTATTTATCTAAACAAAGATTTCTACAAATTGATATGCAAAATCATTTTGAAAAGTATTTTTTTATTTAATTTAACTTCGTTTTTTAACAAATGAAACTAAGGGCCTTATTCAGAGATGGTTGCAGCCTCTGGGTTCGCATGCAGCGGCTGTGTCCATCAGGTCTGCACACGTGCACTGACCATAGTGCGTGTGTGCCATCCATCACCATGTGATTGCATTCCAGAATGATGCAGCAACAAGGCAGTTGACAGTGGCGGACATGGGGGGCGTCGACGCAGTGTTTCGCGGACATGGTTCCAGGTCAATGTGTCACATGCAGCTGCTCCGAGAAAAAAAATGGCACCGGACCACCAACCAGCGCAGCCAGGCTGCGCAGTCAGGGGTCAACCTCAAATCAATACGTTCGCAATTAAATTGTGAATGCATTGCGGGGCGGCGCCACACACATGTTGGATGGTTTTGCCCTGTGCTGGGCAGCCCCCAGCATGTGAATAGATGGGCGCAGACTTTGCGGTGTGTCACGGAGCTTGTAGGTTGGGTACTCAGAGGAGCTTCCGATGGTCGGGAAGTGGAACTGGGGCTGTATTGGAACAGAGAGGGTCAGATATAAGATCTCTGTATGCAACTTCTCTGTATTCACTGGAGAGGCATATGCGGGGTGATGACAGATAATGTAGGACTGGAACTGGTCTCGCCTTAGGGATCCAGGCTGGTACTGGATATAACTGATTCGCAACAGGGATCCAGGCTGGTACCGGATATAACTGGCTCGCAACAGAGGTCCGGGCTGGTACCGATATAACTGGTTCGCAACAGGAATCCGGGCTGGTACCGGATATAACTGAATTAGCAACAGGGATCCATGCTGATACCGGATACAGCTGGCTCGCAACAGGGATCTGGGCTGGTACCGGATATAACTGGTCCGCAACAGGAGTCCGGGCTGATACCGGTTATGACTTGGAACAGTAACAGGGATCCGGACTGGTACCGGATAACACCGAGCTTGTACTGGTACTTAGGATGGTACTGGTACTTACGTCCAGGCAGTATTGGTACTGACACAATGAACTGGGCTAGTACAGATACTGGTACTGTGCTCCAGACTGGATTGGTACTGACATAATGAACCGGGCTGGTCCAGATACTGGTACTTTGTTCCAGGCTGGATTGGTACTGACACAATGAAAGGTTCCGTAGCAAGAAGTGTCTGAGGAGAATCACCAGGAGCCTGGAAGGTGATGCCAGCAGCGACAATACTCAGGTGCCGGGGAACTGCCCGGCGCTTCCTTTTAATCCCCCTGCTTCTCTGCTATTGGCTGCGTGGCTCATGGGACTTACTGGAGCGCCACGGTTGGTCAGAGACTCTGGTAGTGACGGAGGATGATGGTGGTGCCCGGAGGCCGCGGATGTCCCAGCACCAACGGGACCTACGGAGGAGTAAGCGCGGCATGACACTGTGGAAGCAAGATCTGTGTCCATCTCTGAATAACCCCCTAAATGCCCATTTTTTTGCTGGGTACACACTGGTGGATATATCGCTGGTCATATTGACTAACGATATATATGTAGCGGCAAATGTAGATCCAATATGTATGTGAACTACGTCAGTCACACACATATCTGATTGTCCCTGCAGCACAGCCAAAGCTGATATTTCTGAAAGATATATTGGTGCATCTGCATGTGTGAACTGCCGACCGCCCATTACACTGGCTGCAGGGTCCGCCAGCTGGGTGGGCAATTTAAATTCCATTTGTGATGTCTGACCCGACAAATCAAATGGTCAGTTGGTAAGTGTGTAGTATAGCTTACCTATACAGCCACTCTGCGCGACGGTGGGATGGTGGACAAATCAGCCAGCTGTGTACCCAGTTAGAGCCTAAAAGGATTGGTCAGCAAAGCTGTTAAACAACTTTTACTGCTGCCAATCAGTATAGCCAGAGAGCTGAGTATGAGTAGGATCTCCAGGGATATTTTAATAAATTGGAGCGATTACATATTTTCTATTGTTGTGATAAGCAGTGAGAGATAATCTGTGCTAATCATTGATTAATATATATATGGAGCCATAAAGTGGTACTTTGCAGAAGTGTCTGACTGGGGCATGAAGGGCCCACCAGGGGAAGGCCATGGTAGGAGTCCATGCTTAGAGGCTTGGCAGTGGTCTGGGCCCCATGATAAATATACATATATATATATATATATATATAGAGTCCAATGTGGTGTCCGGCACTCAGATAAAAGAACGTGGAATGCTGCGGTGCCCTCCTCATGAGAAAATGCTTCCCATAATAAAGCTGGATGGAATAGGCGGCACTCAGCAGGCTGATAATAAGCGTTGTTACTTTATTGGCAACGGGCCACACACATATATGTAGTAATTACTGCTGGTACGTGCATGATAATGTACCAGATTTTTTTTTATATGTGTTTGTGTTGGGGGCAGCAAGAGGCGCACAACAACAAGGGGCACAGCAAGAGGGGCACAGCAACTGGGGGGCACAACAACAAGGGGCCCAGCAAGAGGGGCACAGCAACTGGGGGCGCAACAACAAGGGGCACAGCAACAGGGGCACCGCAACTGGGGGGGCACAACAACAAAGGGCACAGCAACAGGGGCACAGCAACTGGGGGGCGCAACAAGGGGCACAGCAACTGGGGGCGCAACAACAAGGGGCACAGCAACGGGCACAGCAACTGGGGGGCACAACAACAAGGGGCACAGCAACTGGGGGGCGCAACAACAAGGGGCACAGCAACTGGGGGGCGCAACAACAAGGGGCACAGCAACGGGCACAGCAACTGGGGGGCACAACAACAAGGGGCACAGCAAGAGGGGCACAGCAACTGGGGGGTACAACAACAAGGGGCACAGCAACAGGGGCACAGCAACTGGGGGGCGCAACAACAAGGGGCACAGCAACAGGGGCACAGCAACTGGGGGGCACAACAACAAGGGGTGCAACAAGGGGCACAGCAACTGGGGGGCGCAACAACAAGGGGCACAATTACAGGGGTCACAGCTACTGGGGGCAAAGCGACTGGGGGCACAGCGACAGGGGGCACAACTACTTCGGGCACAGCTAGGGGGCACAGCTATTGGGGGCAAAGCTACAAGGGGCACAGCGACTGGGGTCACAACTACTGGGGGCACAGCTACAGGGGCCACAGCGACTGGGGGCACAACTACAAGGGGCACAGCTACAACGGGCACAGCTACAGGGGGCACAGCTACAAGGGGCACAGCGACTGGGGGCACAACTACAGGGGTCACAACTACTCGGGGCACTGCTACAGGGGGCAAAGCTACTAGGGGTACAGCTACTAGGCTCACAACTATTGGGGGAGCCTGCTCCATCATCCCAGCTAGCAGCAGCACTCTCCCCTGTCTGTTCTAAAGTCTTCCCGCGTCAGCGAGTGTATAATATTCATTCATTTCTCTCTCTCCTCCTGTGGATTACTTTGTTTGTAAGTATAATTTTCATTTTTACAGGTACCGGCCCTATTGGATTCTACTGGACAAGTGGACGTGACCGGCGTGGGATGTAGGTAAGTAATCTCTCTCTCATTTTTACAGGAACCACCTATTGGATTCTACATGGACAAGTGGACGTGACCGGCGTGGGATGTAGGTTAGTATGTGTGAGTGTGTGTGTTTTAATAAATTTTTACTTTCACGGTGTGTGTGTTGTGTTTTTATTTGGGTATTTTTTTTTGTAGAACTACAGGTACCAGCGGGTCCGTTATTTCTCCGCATGCTGGCACTTGAGGTTCTCCAAGTACCAGCAAGCGGGGGAGGCTTGCTGGGCCTTGTAGTTCCACAACAAAAAACAATATTCTTTTTTATACATACTTATGGCTATCAGCCCGGCACCCACCGCCCAGGGGTGCTGGGGACAGCCTCGGGCTTCACCCCTGGCCCTTGGGTGCCTGGAGGGGGGGGACCTCTTGATTTAAGGGGTCCCCACTCCTCCAGGTAACCCCGGCCAGGGGTGACTAGTTGGGGGGGGGTAATGCCACGGCTGCAGGGACCTACATAAATGTGTCCCCCGGCTGTGGCATTATGTCCCTGGCTAGTGGAGTCCGGTGCTGGTTTTAAAAATACGGGGGACCCCTACATCTTTTGTCCCCCGTATTTTTGGAACCAGGACCGGTCTAAGAGCCCGTGCTGGTTGTCTAAATACGGGGAACCCCTGTCCAATTTTTCCCCAGTATTTAAACAACCAGGACCGGCTCAAAGAGCCCGAGGCTGGTTATACTTAGGAAGGGGGACCTCACGCAGTTTTTTTTTATTTACATTTTTTAACCCATTCAGATCCTTCTCCATTAAGTTAATGGAAGCCCTGGACAACAAAATTGCATTCATGTCCTCCTCCCACTCCCTTCCCAAACACAAATTATTATTTTTTTCTATAAAAATGTACAATATATCACAAGTATGATGAGCAGGCAGGCAGCGGGCATTGGCGGCATCGGACTGAGGTGCAAATTAGTGGCGGAGGGCTGGGTCAGTTGATGGTGGGCTAGTTTGTAAGCCATTGGCGGTGGCAGCAGGCATCGGCTCAGTGGCAGTAGCGGGCATTGGCTCGGCGGCGGTAGGGGTCATCGGCAGGATTCGGCGGACATTATGGCTGTAGTGCCTCACCAGCCTCTGACCTCACCGCACTCCACTGTATTGCACATAACCCGTGTTGCTGCTCGGTGTAAAAGGGTTGAGTTGGAATAATCCGGGTCGAGTGATCGGTATTCCAACTGTGCTGTGCAAATACCCGCCGTATTTGGTATAAAAGCGGTATTAGAGATGTATAGGTCGTACTTGCTGACTCACCATAAATATCAGCTAGATGCCCTTAAACTAAGGAGAAGAATAAGGTTGTATGTTACAAGAAAATGGTTGCCCCTCTCCCAAACAGTGATGGCTACATTACTGGCTGTGTGACAAAGGGTGTGTGATAAATTACAGGTGCCCTTCAAGTGTGCTGTTATATTAGAGATGTGTGCCAGTGCCAATACAGGGCATATGTGCTTCTATACAGGGGGTACGCTGCTTTACAGGGGTCAGCACCTGTGGCGGCTCCTTACCTGCCTGGCTGAGGGTGGGGACAGGCTGTTCTCCTCCTAGCTCCCCGGCCGTACCCTCCCTTTGATTGACGGCTGCCGGGAGGCAGGACATCGGACCGGCTGCCGTGAGAGGTGGGCTTAAGTCCAGTGGTGAGGCTTAAGTCCAGTGCTGGTAGATAAAAGGCTGGCTTCTAGGGACTAAGGGCCTAATTCAGACCTGATCGTAGTAGCAAATTTGTTAGCAGATGAGCAAAACCATGTGCACTGCAGGGGTGGAGGGTGGGGGGGCAGATATAACATGTGCAGAGAGAGTTAGATTTGGATGTGGTGAAACTGAAATCTAAATGGCAGTGTAAAAATAAAGCAGGCAGTATTTACTCTGCACAGAAACAAAATAACCCACCCGAATCTAACTCTCTCTGCACATGTTATATCTGCCCCCCCCCCCCCCCCCCTGCAATGCACATGGTTTTGCCCATCTGCTAACAAATATGCTGCTATGATCAGGTCTAAATTAGGCCCTATATCAGCTGCAGCCACTAGACCTCATATTGGGTTGCGGTAAAAGCAGGGGAGTGGCTTCCCGTGGGAGGCATTCTCTCTGCTACGGCAGTCCCAAGGGGAGAAAACACCTCTCCCTAGGACTGCCTGTCTGGATGTGTTTAGCAAGGAGTGCTTCCAATGGAACGTTAGTTAGATAGATAGATAGATAGATAGATAGATAGATAGATATGCCAAACTATGTTAGCTGTTTTAGTCATAAGTCGGCGAGCAGTACACACCCTCTACAGCGCCAGCGACATAGGTGTAGCTTTCAGTCTCCCTGAAATGATTTTTGAAAAGTAGTTAAGTATGGTATAGAGCAGGGTTGGCCAAACCAGTCCTCGAGATCTACCAACAGTTCACATTTTCCATACCACCTAGCTGGTGCACAGGTGTAGTCATTACTAATTAAGATGTGCTGCATTCATTCCTAACTGACAATTCTAAATATCTCCAGTAGGCCTGGAAAACATGAACTGTTGGTAGATGTCGAGGACCGGTTTGGCCAGCCCTGGTATAGAGTATAGACTTAGTCAACTGATCATTTTCAGGAGCCTCACAAGTAGCCCATGGTCCCAGAAAGATGGGAGAAGGTCCATAATATGTGGAAAAACATCAGATTATGATAGAAAACACTATGATATGGTTGTGAATATAAGGAGAGCGAAATGACTGCATAGAAAAAAGAGAGTTAAACCTCCTGTGAGGGGTGGACCTAACTGTGAGGAAAAGTACAGCCCATGTTAGAGAGGGGAGGGTTCAGTATATATAGGGATTGCTAGGCCAGCTTGGTCTCTCTTGCTGCTGAATTGCCTCTGGTGAGTGCTGCATTGCAGAGTCACTAGTATTTTTGGCTAGCTTAGTGCTTTAGCATTGCACTGTGTTCTATTTTTTCCTACCCACTTCCATTCCACACTCTGCTTGAGATGGCCGCCTCTCGCCCCCGCCGTGCCGCCGGGACCCCAGCTCGCTACCGCTCATCAGGCAGTGGGGCTGGGCCCGAGGATGGGCTGGCTGGCCCTGCTGCCGGCTACCCGTCTTCCGGGGCCGATGCGGGCGCCAGTGCGGCGGTGGCTCGGCGGACTCGGTCCTCCTTGCCGCTGGTTTCCGGTCCGGTGTTACCGGCCGGGCGTGGGCGGCGGGGAGGGCTGGGGGCACAGGCGGGACGCCCGGAGGTGGCCGGGCATCGGCCCTCACCTCCGGGTGCAGAGTTTGCGGCTCCGGTGCTGGTTTTGGGCGCTCGCGGGCGCGCGCATGCGCGCCAAGTTGGGCGACCGACGGAGGCTGCCGGTTCGTCTCCCCTCTCTTCCCCCTTGTCGCGGCCGCGAGGTGGTGCCGGGCGAGGGGGGCGGAGCGGGCGGACGGCGGCGGCGAGTCGGACGAGGCCTGTCGCGGGGTCTCGTCCGACGGTCCTCTCAGCGGGGCCCAGTAGTGGAGGGTTAGTTGCAGGAAGCGGCGGGCCGCGCGCACAGGGTGCGCGCACGCCCGCGCTCTCAACAGGTGGCGCCGTTCGCGCACGTGTGCGCGCAGCGCTGCCACTGGTGTCCTCATCTCCCCTGCTGCCTCCCTTGCAGCCGGAGTCCGGCGCGGAGCGGCGGCGGGGGGGACGTAACGGGGGCGGGCAAGGCAGCATGGAGTCCCCTCCGGCCTGCGGGGGGAGGGCGCGCGGGGGAGGGGCCGATAGCGGCAGGAGCAGCGCTAGCGACGGACAGCAGGCACAAGTTGGGGGCAGTGACTGGTGGGGGACCGCGCCGCTTGTGGTCAGGGGCGCCAGCGGTTCCCCAGCGGGCCAGTCGGAGCTTTGGCCATCGGGCCCCCTGTTGGCGCCTGCCGGGCGCCGGGCAGGGAGGCGCGCGCCGGCATCTGCGGGGGCTCTAGCGGGTGCCGGCAGTGACTTTTGGGGGGGTCAGGACCCCTCCGGAGAGTTGGCGTCGGCCCTGTCAACGGTGGTGGCGGCATTGGGCCCGCTGGCCGCTGCCGCATCCCCGGGGGCGGCAAGGCGTTCCAGCACGTGCGCGTTAGCGGGCGTGTCCGGTGCGCGGCCGGGGTCGGCGGCTCAGCGAATTGCTCGCGCTTGCCGTGATCTGGGGGTGGCCGCGGCGCAGCTGGGACACCGTCCCGTGCGGGACGAGCGGGGGCGCAAGGTGGGGACACCTTCGCCCCGGAGTGCTAGGCATGCGCCCCGAGTGGTTTCTGGGTCCTTTGCTCCATCTTCTTCTTCAGGTGATCGCGGTGAAGTTGAGGTGGTTGGGAGCGACGAGGAGGATTTCGCAGTGTCCACACCGGAGGATTCCCAGTCCGAGCAGTTGACAGCATCAGGTGAGGTTGAGCAGTCGGCGTCTGGCTCCAGTACGCGCTCCAGTTCTCTCAGTTCTTCCTCTTCTTCTTCCCTGTCGTCGCCGGCGTCCGAAGTCAGTAGCACAACTAGGGCGAAAAAGCGCGCGTCGAAATACGCCAAGAGGGCGGTGGGGCAGCAGGAGAGGCGGAAGAGACGTAAGCAGCTTAGCGAGGACGCTCGCAGGGCCAAGAAGCGCCGCGATTTGCCTGGGGTAGTCCACTGCGATTACACGGCCGTCCTGCGGGGGTTGTGGGATAGCTGCCGTAGGAAGATCTGCAGGGGCGATTACGTTGATATGTTCGTCCTGACGAAGGACGCAAAGAAGGACTATAAGTCAGCGACAGCTAAGAAGGGCATCGGAGCTGAGGCTTTCCGTACCTTCGACAACTGGCTGGCCGGTTTTTGCGTCTTTGCGGCTTGTTACCTAGAAGATAGGCCTGACGAACATATGAACGTCATTAGATACCTGCACTTAATACACGATATGCAGCGCACATCGTCAGGCATCGAATGGCGGATGTATGACGAGAAATTCCGGGAGAAACAGGACTGCTTGCAGGTGATTGACTTTGGTTGCAAGGACGTGGAAGTCTGGCTCCAGGTCACCCGGACTTCTCAACCCGCTAGGGAGCCCCGGAATCCGGGGGCGGACGGGCACCGCGCAGGGTCGTCCGCCCAAGGGACCGGCTCGGACGGCGGATCGGGCAAGACAGGTAGATTGGCCGTCCGTGGGGGGGGCAGGCCGCCGCGAAAGGGAAGTGCTTCGCATTTAACAATGCTTCCTGTTCCTTCGGCAAGCAGTGTCGGTTTCGACATTTGTGCTTGCAATGTGGCGGCTCCCACTCAGCCTCTACCTGTTTTAAAGGCAGTCGCCAGGGTGTGCGGGGTAAGCAAAGTTATGCAAGACCCGGCGCGAGCGGGAGCGCTACGCAGGGCACCAACGCCAATTAATTTGGATGCAATGGCCAAATGGTTGGATTGGTATCCAAATAGTGCAGACGCTCAGTTTTTGTTTCAGGGTTTTCAGTTTGGTTTTCGCTTGCCTGTTGCGAGCGAGGTTTCGGGTCGGGCTCACCGGAACCTCCAGTCTGCTCGGGCCTTGCCGTCGGTTCTGCGCGAGAAGGTGGATAAGGAGGTACGGCTGGGCAGGATGGAGGGCCCGTTTAGCTCACCCCCGGTGGATGACTTGGTCATCTCCCCAGTGGGGGTAGTCCCCAAGAAGACTCCAGGTGCCTTTCGGCTCATTCAGCATCTTTCTTACCCGTCAGGGTCGTCGGTCAACAACGCGATACCACCGGCTCATTGCTCGGTGGTGTACCAGTCGTTTGATGAGGCGCTGGAGTTGGTCCGTAGTTACGGCCCTGGGGCCCTGATGGCTAAGATCGATGTGGAATCCGCGTTTCGGTTGCTCCCGTTGCATCCGGACTCATTCCGTTTTATGGGTTTTCGGATCGGAGCGGAATATTTCATCGACAAATGTTTGCCGATGGGATGTTCCGTTTCCTGCTCGTTTTTTGAACGGTTTAGCACATTTTTACATTGGTGCGTGGAGTCTTCGTCAGGGGGTCATGGAGTTGCGCATTACCTCGATGATTTCCTGTGTGTGGGTCCGGCAAATTCGCCACGCTGCGGCGACTTGCTGTTCAGCATCCGAGCTCTGTTTTTTCACTTTGGCGTTCCGGTGGCCGAGGATAAAACGGAGGGGCGGTTTCCTGTTTGTCATTCTTGGGGATCGAAATCGACACGGTAGCGGGATCGTGTCGCCTGCCTCAGGCCAAGGTTGCGAAGCTTCGCGAAGCTATCTGCCAGTTCGTAAGGTCGCGCAAAGTCACGCTGCGGCAGGCGCAGTCCTTGCTGGGCCTTTTGAACTTTGCTTGTCGGGTAATCCCGATGGGCAGGGTTTTCTGCCGGAAGCTGGAGAGGGCGACTGCGGGGTGTGCCAGACCGCATCATTTCATCCGCTTGTCCTCCGAAATTAAGAGGGATTTGGCCGTATGGGCCTCGTTCCTGGGGGACTTCAACGGGGTGCGTATCTGGCAGGCCCCAACGGTCGACAGCGCTCAGCTGCAGCTGTTTACCGACGCGGCGGGTTCCTCTGGGTTCGGTTGCTACCTTGAGGGATCTTGGGGCGTGGCTTCGTGGCCGGAGGAATGGCATCGCGAGGGTTTAACTAAGGACCTTTTGCTGCTGGAGCTTTTCCCCATTATGGTGGCGCTGGAGGTTTGGGGCGATCGTCTGGCTCATCGCAGCATCTTGTTTAGATGTGACAATCTGGGCGTGGTGCATGCGATCAATAACCAGAGGGCGAAGTCGCTGGTGGTCCTGAGGGTGCTGGGGCGGTTGCTGCTGACATGCTTGCATAGGAATGTGTGGTTCCGCGCGCAGCATGTGCCTGGTCTGGAGAACGGAATTGCCGACGCGTTGTCACGAGGTCAGTGGGAGAGATTTTATTTGTTGGCACCCGAGGCCGATGAGCAAGGGTTTCAATGTCCCGGTTATGTCTGGCAGGTGATCGGGCCGGACTGGAGGGTCTAGCGATGCGGTCAGTGGCTCCGAACACGCTCAAGGCTTACGGACAAGCTTGGAGCGAGTGGGAGGAGTTTGTCCGAGGACGAAGTCAACAAGGTAAGAGGGGGCATCGGATGATGCTTTCTTTTATTTGGCAGCTGTTTGTTACGGGTAGGTCCAGAGCGGTGGTGTCCCGGTACTTAGCTGGTATTTCGTTCATTAATAAAATCCAAGGGTGTCCCTGACGTGACAAAGAGCGGGCTTCTGCTTAAGGCGATGAAGGGGTGGGCAGGCGTGGCGCCAACGCCGCCTGATAGGCGGCGGCCCATTGATGCGGCCGTGCTACCGGCTGTCATCAAGGCGGTTGGCGGTATCGCGTCGTCTATTTTTGAATCGCTTCTGTTCCGGTTGGCGTTCTCCATGGCTTACCACGGAGCCTTTCGGGTTTCGGAGCTGGTAGCACCATCTAAGCGGGCGGATTCGCGCATGCTTCTCAAGGACGTGGTGGTGGGTGAGAGGTCCTTGCTGTGCAGATTGCGTCGCTCTAAGACGGACCAAGTAGGTAGAGGTCGATGGGTCACCTTGGTTTCGTCGCTGGAGGAGAGCATTTGCCCTGTGAAGTTGGCATCGAAATATGCGGCAGTTCGGCCCGGTGGGCGGGGGTCGTGGCTGCTGCACTATGACGGTCTGCCCTTGACGAAATATCAGTTTCGTTGGATGCTGGGTCGCTGTCTGGCGAGCTTGTGCCTTCCACCCGCTGCTTTCGGGACGCATTCCTTCCGCATCGGGGCTGCGTCGGCAGGGCTTTCCGTGGCGGAAATCCAGGCAGTGGGGCGATGGAAGTCGTCGAGTTACAGACGATATATTCGCCCCGTTGCATGATTTGTTTGTTTGACTAACGGTTCTGTTTATTTGTAGTTGTATAAGTCATGTTGTAAAGTTCAGTACGTCCTTGTGTTGTGTATCTGTTTGTCTCCCCTGTTTATCCTACTCAGGGATTAGATACTCGCCGCTGCTGGCAGCGGGGGTCTGGAGTTCTTTTGCGATTTTTTGCCTGACTTGACGGACTGAATTCTAATCTACAATTCGGCTGATCAGTTCAAATCAAAGTCCCTCAGCAGGTTTTTACGCTTTCACCTCCAGCTGAGTTCTTACGTGTTTTTTCCCATTTTATACCCCCCCCCCCCCGTTTATTTTCCTTATATTATTTTGATTTTTCCCGTTGTGTGTTTATGTTCTGCTTCAATTGGCTGGAAGCTTGTGCAGATCGGCTAGGCCGTGATTTCTGCAAGACACGAAAACCCCATTTTTTCTTTTGGCAGATCCTTCAGATTAATGCGTTTAATAAACTCTGCTTTAGATTCTTATTAACCGATTTTTTACCCCTTTCCTTCTCTTCAGGTTGGGTAGAAGATGATTTGGCAATCTGGGTGGTTGGCCACTCTTAGGTGTACTGGGCAGCCAGGTTTTTGGCCTCGGAGGAGGCACAGATGTTTCCTAGGGCTCATGGCGTTCATTGGCTTGGTTGGCGGGGGATGATGTGGAAAGATCTGAAGAGTAGATTGGTCAGACAGGTCAGCGAGCATGGAGTCCCTAGGGTGCTGGTTGTCCATTTAGGTGGCAACGACCTGGGGAAGAGGACATCTTTGGAGCTGTGGTGGGCCATGATGAAGGATCTGGCCAGTGTGGCCGCAGCGTGGACCAATTGTGTCTTGGTGTTCTCTATGATGGTGCCAAGGTTGAGTTGGCGAGGTGTGGCGGACGGTCGCCTGATTGATGAGGCCAGGCAAAAGGTGAATGGGGCGGTGGCGAAGTTGGTGTTGACCCACGGAGGCAAAGTGGTTCGCCACCCTAGGATTCGGTTTCGTGACAGTCACCTTTTTCGGCCTGATGGTGTGCATCTGTCCAATGAGGGGATGATGCTTTTCCTGGAGGATCTGTTTCTGGTGTTGCAGGAGTTAGGTTAAGGGTATGGTGGCGGTGCGAAGACTCTGGGGAGGAGTCTTTCGCTGTTGGCGGAAAAGAACGGCAGGTTGTAGTTTGTCTTGTTAGTTGCAGTGATTTACAGTTTGGTGTGGTTTAGGTGCACTCACCTCCATTGACTTTTAAGGCCGCTTGACCACCCGTCCGGAGGCAGCGTCATCACCCATCAGGGTGGGTAGTCACCGTGGGGGTCTGAGTCGGGCACCTATTACCTATTTTATAGTTTGTGTTAAATTAGGATCGTTTGGAAATTTAATGTTTTGAGGTTATCGTCAGTTGAATATAGCCGTTCTTTTTTCTGCCACCATATGCCGGCTGAATCGGCATGTTAACTAAAATTTTCATTTTTACAGGTTTTCTAATGGTTAGGGTACAATAAATAGCTAACAATTTTCTGCCAAATTCAAGTCTCCGTGTCATTATTTCTTGGTATTAAAGGTACTGAATGCTTTACTTTTGAATAAGGGCTCCACACATTATCATTAGGAGGTTTATGTGCTTACAGTATTTTGTGATTTCGTGGACCGAACAGGCAACATGATTACTAGTACTGAGTGGGCAGTATGTGACCCCAAACTGCTGGCGACCCACCACTAGTATAGTCAGCAGTGACCAGCTGCAAAAACTGTTTTATACTCTGATCCTTGTTTGCTGACTGTTTCTATTTATCTGATAACCCTAAGAAGGGAAACTGAGGAAACAGAAGTATAAGGATGGGACTAGAAAGCGTGCAGTTTGTTTAAACATCTTTTGTTCAGACAGGGATATTAGACGTTAATGATACACATCCCTCACAGCTCCCTCTAAGAAATAAACATTCATGTCTAATAACTCTTCCTCTGCACAATATCATTGCATGTTAACAAATGTAAGTATTAGTAATGGGCTTTAAATTAGGGATATGCACCAGCCCAAATCCCGGGTTTTGGGGTCTTGTTTTGGATCTGTATCGCCTTCGTGTGTTGGATCTGTATTTGTTTTGCCAAAACCTCCCTTGCGAGTTTTAGATGGTTCCGGTATGAATGGTCGACCATGTTATGGTCGACAGTCATTAGGTCGACCACTATTGGTCGACATTGACATGGTCGACATGGACACATGGTCGACACATGAAAATGGTCGACACATGAAAGGTCGACACATGAAAAGGTCGACATGATTTTTTTTTACTTTTTTGGGTGTCGTTTTTTTTGTAAAGTGACTGGGAACCCCAATTAGTGCACCGCGTCCCCTCGCATGGCTCGCTTCGCTCGCCATGCTTCGGGCATGGTGCCTTCGCTCCGCTACCGCTTCGCTCGGCACAGATTACCGTTCCAATCGTAGTCCACGTGGATCATAAAGAAAGTTCCCCAAAAGAAAAAAAAGTTAAAAAAACTCATGTCGACCTTTTCATGTGTCGACCTTTTCATGTGTCGACCATTTTCACGTGTCGGCCATGTGTCCATGTCGACCATGTCAATGTCGACCAATAGTGGTCGACCTAATGACTGTCGACCATAACATGGTCGACCATGTGAACGGATACCGTTTTAGATGTGTATTTAAAAAAACAACAACATAAAAACAGCTAAAATCACGGAATGTGGGCCTGTTTTTGTTCCTACATTATTATTAACCTCAATAACATTAATTTCCACTCATTTCCAGTCAATTTTGACGCCTCCGACAGCGGGATGATGACTTTCGGCCTCGATTTGGGATCCAAGAAAGGCGGGAAGTCCCGAGTTGGACTCGGATCCGAATTCGGACTCCAAAGTTTGGGTGGGTCTGGTTCTCAGAGAGCCGAATCCACTCATCTCTACTTGAGATAGAACTCTTGAGGAATGTGTACAGTCTGTAGAACTCAGGGGATACAAGTCTCACATTTGTCAAAATGACTGCTAGCTTTGTCAGTAATACAGTAATACAAGTAAAGTAAAAGTACAAAACATGCACCTACAGTACCACAGTGTCACTCTCTGCTATTTAACACAATTGTTCCTGTTTGTAATCAATTTGTGCTACACGTACATGTGTACTTCCTACTCTATGATTGGTCAATACTGGAAGCACTGCCCACACTGGAACCAGGGTGTCACTATGGGGATCCGGTCTTTAGGTCGACAGTGAGTAGGTCGACACTGTCTAGGTCGACCACTATTGGTCGACAGTAAGTAGGTCGATGTGGTTTCTAGGTTGACAGGGACTCGGTCGACATGTTCTAGGTTGACATGACAAAAGGTTGACATGAGTCTCACATTTATTTTCTTTTTTTAACTTCTTCATACTTTACGATCCACTTGGACTACAAAATTGGAATGGTAACCTTGCCCTCGCGAGCCATGCGAGGGGACACGGTGCACTAATTGGGGTTCCCGGTCACTGTACGGAGAAAACGACACAAAAAAAGTTAAAAAAACGAATGGCGACCTTTTCTCATGTCGACCTAGCACATGTTGACCTAGAGTCCCTGTCGACCTAGAAACCATGTTGACCTACTTACTGTCGACCAATAGTGGTCGACCTAGACACTGTCGACCTAAGTCTAATCTACCTAACATACCACACCTGTCACTATGTAATTTGCTCCTCCAGGTGGGTGCAGAGAGATTTAGTTTTGGGTGGGTTACAGCAGCTAACTTTGATGAGGAGGGGGGCTGCCATGGACCAGGTCCTGGGAGAGGAGGAAAGCTACAGCTGCCAGCGCAGTCAAGCGGCGGTTTGACTGCGCATGTGCAAAACCCCTGGCTACAGCAGTCCATAGAAGCCATTGGTATGTGCATGCGTAGTCAAGCTGCCAAAATCGATTAAATAATACTTGTGCCTCCTAAATATACAGACCAAGTAGATAATCCCTTCAAATATAAATAGATATGCTATTAGCAATAAAAAAAAGCACAAAAAAATACATGTTTTTTTAAAAAATTATTAGATCACGACATAAAAATGAGGCGGACTGAAATTGACGAAATGACTGTAGAAAAGCACTGTTGTCGAATCGACATTCTTCAATTGAATATACTTTTGTCGAAAAGCCGCATTTTTAACATTGCAGACATTTAGAATTGCAAAAATGTCGAATTGCAAAAAGCCGAAAATGAAACGGCAGGTTTTTTGTCGAAAAGTACTGTATTGAATTGTCAAATCAAATTCAACAGGTTTTTTTGTGTCGAAAATGACCCGTTTTTCGACATTTTCGGCAATTCGACTGCAATTGAATATACCCCTTAGTGTATCAGATGAAAGACACATCATGGTTACTTCCTTTCTAAATCGGAAGATGTCCAGCAGTGCCATCAGCTCAGACCAGGCAGAAACCAGTGGGACCCAGCTACACCATCTACTGTTCGGAGAAGTCTGGGCAGAAGTGGTCTTCATGGAAGAATTGCAGCTGAAAAGCCATACCTTCGACGAGGAAACAAGGTCAAGCGACTCAGCTATGCACAAAAACATAGGAACTGGGGTGCAGAAAAATGGCAGCCGGTGCTCTGGACTGATGAGTCAAAATTTGAAATATTTGGCTTTAACAGAAGGTTGTTTTGAAGTGAAGCATGGTGGAGGTTTCTTGCTGTATTTTAGCAATTGGAGTTGGGGATTTGGTCAGGATTAATTGTGTCCTCAATGCTGAGAAATACGGGCAGGTACTTATCCATCATGCAATACCATCAGGGAGACGTCTGATTGGCTCCAAATTTATTCTGCAGCAGGACAATGACGCCAAACATACATACAATGTCATTAAGAACTATCTTCAGCATAAAGAAGAACAGGGAGTCCTGGAAGTTATGATGTGGCCCCCACAGAGCCCTGAATCAACATCATTGAGTCTGTCTGGGATTACATGAAGAGACAGAAGGATTTGAGCAAGCCGGTACACTTTTAGTTTAGTACATACTTTGCATTTTTATTCTGTATTTTCATCATTTCGTAACATTGCATTTCTGCATTTTATATAATTAAAGTATTTGGACTTCTGCATATTTTTCTATTTTTGAAATGTTGTAATTCTTGTTTTGTCGTATCGTTACAATTCATTCTGCAATAAATGCACATTTAGTTGTTATTACTGTATTATTTTCAAGAGTGTTCACTTCTGGTAAGTGGATAGAAACATTTTTTAATGCATAACAATATAAATATAATGGTTTAATAAAATTATGAGTTAAAAGAGTGCCCCTGCAAAAAATAGTCTTTTTTTCCCCCCTTTAATATACGATTGTGAGAAGAGTCAGACTGCGCGCCACTGCAGACATGGGAGGAGAAAGGCACTGTCAAGCAATAGGAAGGAACAGCAAAAGAACAATGGGAGAACACACCAGGAGAACACATCAGGTAATATTGCTGCCACATTGAAGTAGGGGGAGAGGGAGTAGTGTTGGATGGACATTGAAGGGGGAGAGGGAGTACTGTATGATGGACATTGAAGAGGTAGAGGGAGTGTCGTAGGATGGACCTTGAAGGGGGAGAGAGAGTGCTGTGAGGTGGACAGTGAAGGGGTCAGTGAGAGTGCTGTCAGATGGATATCCAAGGTGCTGTGGGGTGGACATTGAAAGTGTCGGGTGGGGGTGGGGGGGGGCAGCTGTGAGGGTACATTGAAGGGCCTGGGGAGAGTCCTGCGAGGTGTTTTTTTGAAGGGTGGAGAGTGCTTGGAGGTGGACAGTGAAGGGGCCAGTGGGAGTTCTGTGAGATGAACACTGAAGGGGTGGGGGGGTGCTGTGAGGTGAACAGTGGAGCAGAGTGGGGGACTATAAGACTGAAATGGAAGAGAGTGGGAAATTGGAGGTAGGGAGCCAGTGAGGGGGTAAGTGGTCATTGGGTACTCTGAAGGGCAGCACGTGAGCTGTGACAGGGTCAGTGAGCATGGAGGGTGTAATGAGAGACAACTATGAAGTAGGCAATCAGGGATATATGCAGGTAGGACTTGATGGGACAGTAGGAAGATATGCAGGATGGGATGGTAGAAAAGCAAGGCCTCTTGATTGCATTTGCCCCCCAGGCTAAAAATTGCCAGCCAAGCCCTGCTTACACTCAATATAATTTGCAGAAATATCTAGGGCCAGGCTTATTTTTAGCAGCTGCTTTACCTGTAGGACTAGACAGATGGTATTAGGAGAGATGGGGATATGGGTAGTAGTTCAGAATCATACAGAAAAGGAAAGCAGACAGATGACAAAAATAAGAATGGACTATAAAGTACTATGGGGAATATTTATAAACTAAATCTTGTGGCAAATTTCCATAAAAAAGATGTTTTCAGAAGATCCACTACAATTGAAGTATCCACTGGAAGAGCTGTCCTCTGCAATTGTACTCTCAAGTGTACACGCAAACAGTGTCAATAAATGCTACTATGCTTGTGATCAGTGACGGGATGCATACATTACGCTTGATGCATCCCATCCACATTTATTTATTTTATTTATTAGCAGTTTCTTATATAGCGCAGTATATTCCATTGAGCTTTACAATTAGAACAACAGTTATAGAACAAAACTGGGCAAAGACAGACAGACATTGAGGTAGGAAGGCCCTGCTCGCAAGATTACAATCATTCCGATGTTGATGACATACAGCAAGATGGCTATAACATACAATTAAATGGATATAACATATAGTGAAATGAATATGTCAGCTTTCCTGTGAGTATAACATATTATGGTTGCCCATCAACCATCCATGGTTGTAAACCATTGATGGTTAACAACCAATGGTAGATGTTTTTGCCATTGATAGTAGTGATCCAGTGGTTCTCCAGTGGTACTCCATTCTCCAATTGGTACTTCAATCTTTTTTTTTTTTCTTTCCCTACTTGGTGCCGGGACATGGTCTGCAAAGCTCAACCACTCCTCTGACTGACTCATAGGCCAGTGAGTAAAAGAGCAAGGATGACCATCGGTTAGTGAAACCATCAAGGGTCCACTATTGCATAGCTTGTTACCATCGCTGGTGACCATCAATGGTGAGCGTACTGATGGCCATCCCTAAAACATATAACAAGAAGCACATGACAGAGTCAGCCAATCACAGCTCTCCTACATAAGTAGTGCTGGCAAGAAAGAAGAGGAGTGCAATGTTAAACTGATGAAACTTTCTGCATCGTTAAATACTGTCCTGTTTGTTTCTCCTAAATAAACTTTTCTAAGACACTTTGCGGGGAATTCAATTGTTTGAAAAGTTGGATGGGTGTCTGTTTTTTCCTGTCTATGATAGGAAAAAACAGACACCTAACTGACTTTTCAAACAATTGAATACCCCTCTTTCTTTCTGTGGTCATTTGCACAAATGTGTGTATAAATGCTATATAACTTTGTACAGAAAAAATACATTCACTTTTAATTCTGTTAATACAAACGCTGTTTGCTTTTTGGGATTTAATTAAAAAGTACAATAAACCAAAGTAAGATTTTAAAGCACTAAAATAACACGCTACAGTACATGTACTGAGGTCTGGATTTGCTAAATAGCAGTTCTTTCCACAAGTCTTCCTTGGTAGAGCAGCACTGCAGTTAAGTAGGAGAGCTGTGATTGGTCCACTATGTCAAGTACTTTTTGGTGTATATTATAGCTTCTGAAAAGCTCATATTAATTTCCCAATGTGTCATATTCATTTCACCATATATGATATTAATTTTACCATATCTCATATTGCTTTCACAATGTTGCATATTCATTTCACCATATCTCATAATCATGTCACAACGTATAGTACTCATTTCACCAGCTCCAGGATATCCTTTTTGTAGTATGGTGCCCAGAATTGTACACAGTATTCAAGGTGTGGCCTCACAAGTGATTTATATAACGGGAGTATAATACTCTCGTTCCTATCATCAATTCCCCGTTTTATGCATGCTAATATCTTATTAGCCTTCTTTGCTGCAATCCTACTTTGGGTACTACTGCTTAGTTTGCTATCTATGAGGACACCTAAGTCCTTTTCCAGTACAGAATCCCCTAATTTTACCCCATTTAGTATGTAGGTGTTATTTTTGTTCTTGTTACCACAGTGCATTACCTTACACTTGTCTGTATTGAAGCGCATTCTCCATTTCGCTGCCCATGCTTCTAATTTAACTAAGTCGTTCTGAAGCGACTCAGCATCCCCCTCCGTATTTATAACTTTACACAATTTGGTATCATCTGCAAAAATTGACACCATGCTCTCTAGACCTCCTGTTAGGTCGTTAATGAAAATATTGAACAATAGCGGTCCTAATACTGAGCCTTGTGGCACACCACTTAACACTTCAGTCCAATTTGAAAAAGATCCATTAACCACAACGCGCTGCTCCCTATTATCTAACCAATTTTTGATCCAAGTGCATATTGTGCTTCCCAGCCCTATTTCTTGTAGCTTGTAGACAAGTCTCATGTGTGGTACAGTGTCGAAAGCTTTCGCAGAGTCTAAAAAGATTACATCCACCTCTTTACCCTGATCTAAGTTTGCACTTACTGTTTCATAAAAGCCAAGTAAGTTGGTTTGACAGGATCTGTCCTTCACAAATCCATGTTGATTCCTTTTAATGACCTTATTGACTTCAAGGAACTTCTGAATACTATCTCTTAGAATACCTTCCAATACTTTCCCCACTACAGATGTAAGACTAACTGGTCTATAATTACCTGGTTCAGCTTTACTTCCCTTTTTGAATATAGGCACTACTTCCGCTATATGCCAGTCTTTGGGAACCATACCTGATATTACTGAATCCTTAAAGATCAAAAATAGCAGTTTTGCAAGTTCAGAGTGAAGCTCCATTAGAATATATATATATCTACCAGTATACCAAGGGCCGCATACCGATTCTCTTCTACATCTACAGTAGGAAAGCATAAGATAATTTTCTATAGACATAACATCCCCACAATTGCAGTGTTGCAGTGCACGATTCCTGCGTGCCTGGTATAGAACAGCACACAAGTCTGCCTGAAATGATTGGAAATTAGGGGGTCATGCGGGGGGTCATGCGCAGCGATCGGGTCGGAACTGCACATGTGCCGGCGCCACAGTGTGCCGGCGCATGCCGGACGGCCGAAGGCCGTCGTTCCCTAGCGATCGCCTCTGCCTGATTAACAGGCAGAGGCGGTCGCCCTGCGACCAGGGACAGCGACGATCAACTCCCGGCCAGTTGCAGGAGCTGCGCTGGCTGGGAGTTGCTTCACAAGTACAAAAACATTGCCGCTGTGCGATGCTTTCGTACTTTTGTGGGGGGGCGGACAGACATGCGGGGCGGACTAGCCCTGTACTGGGCGTTCTCCTGCATGTCTGGGAACATGATCGTAGCTGTGCTAAATTTAGCACAGCTACGATCAACTCGGAATGACCCCCTTAGTCTAACGCTGTGTACACAAACACAGCTACTATCAGAAGTGCAAAACGTCAGCCTAACACAAACCCAGTACTTGTGCTTAGATACATTTTCACTTCTTGCTAGTAAATACCCTGAAGATGTCTTATACGTGAACACCAAATATAGGATTCATTTTTTTTAAAGAACAGATCCTAATGTCATAATACTGAAGGGGTTAAGAGTGTGAGTAGACACTTGACCATCTGCTTATGGATTTTTAAGTAACCCCACAAAAGGGGCACATCCCAGAAATGTTTTATTTATTTATTTTACAACTTGTTAAGAGAGAGCAGTCGGCAGATGGTTTCCTGGCCAGTTAAACTGAAGGTTAAAATTCCGCTTGTAGTCACTGTGATGTCTTTTACCTCTGCCTGTAGTCTAGCTCTTGAAATCTGCACCTAAGGCCTTGTGCAAGGCAATAAATACACCTTCTAACAGTAATACAACCATCTGTTAGCCTACTGTACCTTCTGCTAACGGTAGCATGCTGCCGGCAATGTTTTAAAGCGTTTTAAATAAATGTTGATTATATATACCTGTATAGTTGCTTCATTACATGAAAGATCCGGGGGCAGATGTACTAAGCTTCAGAGAGTGATAAAGTGGAGAGAGATAAAGTACCAGCCAATCAGCTCCTAACTGCCATGTCACAGGATGTTTAAAAAATGACAGGAACTGGTTGATTAGTAGGTTATCTTCCTCTCCTTTATCACTTTTTAAAGCTTAGTACATCTCCCCGCAGCAATGTCTAGATGTTTCCCACTTTACTAATGAATTTTCCTGATAATTCATCTTTTACCTTTACATAGAAAGAACTAAAGAACAGTTATCCAATATACTTTTTCTAGCTAACATGGATAGCTTCCGTAATATTGTGTAGCCAATGACGTTTGCCATTGCACAGTGCAGTTGTGTTCCTCTGTTATTCCTAGATATCCCTGTTCTACATTGATGAGTTAAGCTCACCAGGGATTGCAGTATGTGAGGCCCTGCCAGCACTCCTAATTCCCATGGCACTGTCATGATTTTTTTGGAGGCCAAAAACTTGTTCTCAGCCGGAAAATGGGCATGATATCGCTTGAATGGTTATTGTTTGTCCGGATCTGGGTGTGGTTTGGTTGGATCAGGGATGTGGTCTAATTTATCCCATGTGTGGAAAACTAAAGTCACGTCATTCAGGTTACAGAAGCTTTTAATAACATGCATTATAATAACTGTAATCTGGATGAATATTGAGAACAAAAAAAAGTATACCGTCAAAAATATGTAAACTGCACTACGGTAAAGACAAATGTGTTCCAAAACCTCTCTCTTAAGTTAGTGTCTGGGGCCATCTTTGTAAGCATACTTTGTCAATGGCATGACACCTCTTTTGTGTTCATCTGATCATGAAATTACATATAAAACTAGACCCACATACTAACTAATTGCATGAATAATTATGACAGTATTCAATGAGGGTATAGATGTATATAGCTGTAAAGGCATCAAACATCTACATACTGGACCAGTGCTCCCAGTCAGCGCCGTAACTACCTATGTGCCAGGTGTGCCTGGCACACAGCGCAGTTACACTGAGGGTGCACGGCGAGCAGCATGTAATGAGTCAAATTGACTCATTACATGCCGCCTCTGCTGGGTGCCGTGCACCGCGCTGGAGGGAGAGCAGCGGCGGAGGCAGAGGAGGAGGGAGGGGGACTTGAGCCGCAGCAGCGCTATGTCATTGATAGCGGCACCACTGCAGCAGTCCTCTCTCCTTCTGTACTGGCTGCCCGGCGCTGCTGTGAATGCTGGGATGCGGTTCCCTCATCACAGCATTCTCAGCAGCGGCCAGCCAATACGGAAGGAGAGGGGGAGTGCTGCAGCGGCGCCGCTACCAATGACATAGCGCTGCTGCGGCTCAAGTCTCCCTCCCTCCTCCTCCTTCTCCCCTGTGGCTGCCCGGGATCTCTGCCAGCACGAGGAGCCTGACTGCCAGCGGGAGAGATGGTAAGTATATCTCTCTCTCTCTGTCTCTCTTTCTGTCTCTCTCTCTTTCTGACTCTCTCTCTCTCTCTGTCTGTCTGCCGCAATGTGTAAAAAGGAGGACTGGCTGCCGCAATTTGTAAAAAGGGGGACTGGCTGCCGCAATGTGTAAAAAGGGGGACTAGATGCAGTAATGTGTAAAATGGGGGACGCTGTCTGCCATAATGTGTACAAAAAGGGGACGATGTCTGGCATAATGTGTAATAAGGGGGACGCTGTCTGCCGTAATGTGTAATAAGGGGGACGCTGTCTGCCGTAATGTGTAATAAGAGGACGTTGTCTGCCATAATGTGTAAAAAAGGGGATGCTGTTTGCCGTATGGTGTAATAAGGGGGACTCTGTCTGCCGTAATGTGTAAAAAGGGGGACGCTGTCTGCCGTAATGTGTAAAAAGGGGGATGCTGTCTGCCGTAATGTGTAAAAAGACACGCCGTCTGCCGTAATGTGTAAAAAGGGGCTCTACCTGGTGTAGTGGCTCTACTGTGCAGTGTAATTTGAATAATGGAGACTACTGTGCACCGTAATATGAACTGGCATTATTTTGTGGTCACGCCCCTTTCCCATAAAGCCACGCCCCTATATAGTTTTCCCGCGCCGCGCACTGCTCCTGTCTTGCGTAGGAGGGGGGGGCCAATGCCGTTTCTTGCACACAGCGCTAAAATACCTAGTTACGGCACTGCTCCCAGTAGGCTGCTAAAGGCAGACCTGGGATTAGGGGTGACACTGTAGCCATTCACCACACTGCCCATTATGTAGTTACACTGGTTAGCACAAAGATTGTGTTGCTGTGCCAGCGTCTGAAGGTTTTATGGACGTATGCAGACGCAGAGGCTACACTCTCAGTCTTCATGTCATGTGACTGCTGCAGTTAGCTGATAGACAGTGCAGGTGGTGGAGGCTGCAAATGTTATTGAGGGTGGGATGTATAAGCATCGCATTTTGGTTGCAAAAGATCCTGCCACTTATTGCATAGCACCTGTATTGATGTAGAACAGGGATTAAAATCGCAATGGACATCTCTTCTGAAAAAAATTGTCCTTTGTAATTATAGGACTTCTGAATTTATGACCCAGGAGTGCTTCTGCGCACGTGAGGAAGTCAGCCAGCGCATGCACGAGTCACCAGGAACACTGGTGCATAATGTGGAATGCCCATAGGCTGGTATTAGGCAATGCCATCTATATAGACATTGCCTATCAGATACAAGCTCCGGAGATGATCGCATTCTGGAGCTTGGTACATACTGCATGAGAAATGCAGCCAAAACTCAGAAAATGGCAGTTTTCAGAGTTTTGGCAACCATTTGCTTTTAGTACATCCCACCCTTTATGTTGCTGAAAGTACTGGTCGAATCAAGGAAGAATGGGTAATGTGGTGGCCAGGGGGTACGTTAGATGGTGGGCAAGATTGCATGTGAGGTCAAAGTTGGTTGACAGAGGGTTATGTAAATTAAAAGTGGATGGACATAGCGGTATATTAGTGGAAAATCTGGTGGACAGAGGGGCATGTGAGACAAAGATGGTGGACTGAGGGGCATGTGAGACAAAGATGATGGACTGAGGGGCATGTAAAGAAAAAGCTGGTGAGCAGGAGGGAATGTTAGAGAAAGCTGGGAGGCAACCCCCTGAGTGATGTAATGGGAGCTTCTCGTGAGACCACACCACCGACCCCAGTGCCGCTTCTAACATATGGTACAAGAATTGCACGATTCTGTAATGACTGCTATATCCTCTTATGTGCACTGCATTTTTTCTAGTCGGTGAAGTATTAGATGGAGAAGACAGCGTCGGACTGGGGCATGAAGAGCCCACCAGGGAATACAGTGGTAGGGGCCCAAGGGGCATGGGCAGCCACCACAGAGGGACTTGGCCATCCATTAGAGATGACATGCAAAGAACAGGGCCCCTTTATAAAGGAGGGGGCAGGGGTGTATCTGAATCACACACTTTCATCAGTAGAAGGGCTAATCTTGGTGAGGTTTCCATAGAAACAAACCAAGGACCCAAGTTCATCCATGATCCTGCTCCACCAAGTTACTCACCTCTACAGGAGGGGGTGTGGCCTTCGGGTAGTAGGCCACACGGGGGATTTCCCGTGTATCACCTGAGGCCCAGTCCGACCGTGCCCGGGAAGACATAATACCAATAAACATGCATAATACATTTCAACTAAAAGTATAGAATGTTAGTACATTTCCACGCACATGTAAGATAACAAAGAGTATTACTACTCATGCATACAAATAATTTATGTATACTGTTTCCAAGCCTATCATTTATAAATACAATACTTAAGACAGATAGAGGAAAATAATACTGATTTGTAGGTGTTATATTATTAACGAGTTTGTACTGTACCCAGCCCCCTCATTTTGTGTAATCATGACTTATAAGCCCCAGCGATCTAGTTACTTGTCCTGAGTTTAGTGATTTCCCAGGAGCTGTGCAGGATTTGTGAGAGACATGTAGCAGCTGGAGTACACCAAGGGCCAGGAGAACTGATGAGAGGTGAGGAGCAGCAGCTCAGTATTGTTATATTAATTTCAGGTATGTAAAAGCCCATTAAACTATTAACTATTTACAGTAACTCCATAATAATTACATTTTAATGAATGCATTTAATTATCACTCACACAAAGATCACAGGAAACAGGTCTGTATTTAAATGCATAGATACACGAAAAAAATAAACCATATACTACTACTTATGATTGTTACTATTTATATAATAATTTCTCTGAGGGGACACAAAAGCGAGCGCTTTACAGTTGTAGAGCTAAAGCATGTTAGACGGATCTTTTGATCCCTCTTCAATGGGCTGAACCGCTTTTCCATGCACACACCTATGATGCATCGCATATGTGCAGCCTCGTGGCATGCACACATTTGGCCGCAACGGTGAAGACTGATGTACTCCACATCAGTCGGCAGGACACACCTTCGCCGGGACAGATGATTTTTAGAATAGCCGTCCCAGTGATAAGTGAGGTAGATTATTGACAATGTCTGCATCTTCAAATACAAGCGTGGGTCTCAGGCGCCTCTAGTGGGCGTTTCGATACAAATCCCTGCAGATGCGACATTTGCATATTTTCGCACAGCTGCCATGTACTAAAGAGCAGCTGCGAAGGCGGTTGCGTACATATCTGAAACAGGCCCATACTTACAAACCAGAAACAGCATGCACATCTGCAGGTAAGGGAATTGCTTTCCTGGAAATGATTTCTTAGCAGTACATTTGTTCCTTTCAATACAGTTTACAGGCCAAACAACGACGCACCATATTGTTTGGGTTGGCAGCTACACAGTTGGTATCATTTAAATTTCAAAAGTTATTGAGGTCTGCCCAGGTTGTAGACTATAATACATAATAATCAGTGTTAGTGGTCATCACAGTCATATACAGTAGTCACAGCATTTTAATGGTGCCTTAGCAATAAATAAGTGACACTGAATTTTTACAGGACGGTGAACTTGAAGGACAAAGGGAACAGGGATCTAGAGCGCAAAAGAGGGTGACACCCTGAGAACGCAAAGCTGTTTTCCGTTGGGATATACACCTTCTAACAGCTGAAACACCAGGTAAATCCACACGGGACATCAAAGCTTTGTCTGGGACAGTGTATCTCCCACCTAAAGAGTCTTTCAGAGTCAATAAAGTAATTTCACGCCTTTTAATCCTACAACCTGAGCACATTTTAGAGAAAGAATGGGATTTCAGGCTGCAGGCCATCTCCGCACATGGGCATGTGAAAGGTGCATTAAAGAGAGTGAGGTGTGAGAACTGACACGTACAGGCTTGCTCTAGACCCACGTCCTAACTGCATTATATTGGGTTTAACCGGGCCACTGTAATCCCCTTGTGTTTATAAAGGACTGATGAGTTTAGCTTTACTGACCATGGATACAAAAGAAAGGTTTTATTAACAGAAGCCGAGGAAGTTGAATAAAAAATAAATTTCCATTATGCTTGAAAAGGTGCAAAAACGATGTAATTTATTATTTTAGCACTCTTAGTTTATTAGCAGAAGATAGACTTGCTAACTGGTGTGAACATAATGTTAAAAGGAAGCAACTGAAAAAGTAAGTATAATTAGCTTTAAACTGATTTACATTTCTCTTAGCACCGTTCTATGGGGGTCATTCCGAGTTGTTCGCTCGCAAGCTGCTTTTAGCAGCTTTGCACACGCTAAGCCGCCGCCTACTGGGAGTGAATCTTAGCTTATTAAAATTGCGAACGAAAGATTAGCAAAATTGCGAATAGACACTTCTTAGCAGTTTCTGAGTAGCTCCACACTTACTCGGCAACTGCGATCAGTTCAGTGCTTGTCGTTCCTGGTTTGACGTCACAAACACACCCAGCGTTCGCCCAGACACTCCTCCGTTTCTCCAGCCACTCCCGCGTTTTTCCCAGAAACGGTAGCGTTTTTTCACACACACCCATAAAACGGCCAGTTTCCGCCCAGAAACACCCACTTCCTGTCAATCACATTACGATCACCAGAACGAAGAAAAAACCTCGTAATGCCGTGAGTAAAATTCCTAACTGCATAGCAAATTTACTTGGCACAGTCGCACTGCGGACATTGCGCATGCGCATTAGCGACTAATCGCTCCGTTGCAAGAAAAAAATAACGAGCGAACAACTCGGAATGACCCCCTATGTCATATATACTATATATATATACCATGATGAAGTCTGAATATTGACGAAACGCGTTGGAACTGCTGTACCTGAACCTCCTATAAGGACAGATAAGCCTAATATATATTTATTTCTTGTACGTTTGCATTGTTACTATTTGTATGGTCTATATGAAAAATATTTGACGTACCAGTTTTCCATGTGGACAGATAAGCCTGATTGAATTTTATATATTGTACGCTCACACTTCTACCATTTGTTTTTATGTGTTGTATTAAAATTTGTAAAAACCTTTTATCCCTGGCTGTGGATTTTAAATTATGGGATTTGTTCATCCCTGTAAGGTTTTTTATATACAACCATATTTTTGCTGATTAATGGTATAAAAACGGTACGCGCTATGTTATATTTCCTTTATCTCTTTTATGTACCAATATTGGTCTCGTGACCGAAGAGAAATACATGCCCCAGATAAGTAGTGTCCACTTTTCCTTTCACATTGGGTATACACTATATTTATTTATCTAGACACTAGAAGGCGCCCTTATCTCTATTTTTTAAATCTCACTATATGTGTGTGTTCCAAGCACATGTTCTTCTGTTTAAGGTTGCTGCCACTCGTTTTTAAGAGGAGTGTCAATCCATTGAATTAATTTTATATTAATTATAAATTCTCTACCACGTGCTTTGGTAGTGCAATTCCGAGTGTCACCTGGGCGCCTCCGCATCTATTTTTTTTTTTTTTTCATATATACTATAGTTAATGTTCAGCAATAGTTACTGGAATACAGCTGTAAGAGCCACTTGCTATATTTGCCTACAGAATTACATTAATTGTTTTGCTTAGAAATTATTTTAAAGATGTCTAAACACAATATAAATCCAGTTAGATTATGTGGGACAGATTTACTAAAGCTTCTAAAACAAACAAGTGGCGGTGTTGCCCATAGCAACCAATCAGATCCTGTCAATCATTTTCTAGAAGCAAGAGAAATTATAGCTAGGATATGATTGGTTGCTGAGGGCAACACCACCGCTTATCTGTTTTAGAAGCATTAGTAAATCTACTATTGTGAGTATCGCTAATGCAAATAACACACTTAGTTAAAATGTACAGTCAAGAAAAATGGTACCACTCAACGGAATATGCTGGTGCTATATAAGTGAATGTTAATAATAAATAATGCTTCCAGCCATAGTTTAGTGTACACATTGTGCCCATGACTTCTTATCACTAGGACACAGTTATTACATACAATACAGTATACCCTCCAACATCATTAAAGAAAAAAATCGGTACAAATCCAAAAAGGGGCGTGACCACGGGTAAAGTGGGTGTGGCCACGCGGCACTGCCATAGGAGTCAATAGGACAAGGGAGACACTGAAAATAGGTACAAGGCCCTTTTTGGCCAGTACAGACCATAAAAAAAACTGTACTGTAGCGGCCAAAAAGGTACAGTTGGAGGGATGCAATACAGTACCCAGACTGCTGTGAAAAAAATCAGACCAACCACCCATGCCATGGCCATCAAGAGCAGGGCCGGTCCGGGTACTGGGGTTTGTGGCCAAATAGGGGTAGGGCGTGGACAAACCCCCTGACAAAAGTGGTTAGTAGTGTCACTGCAACCGCTCATCAGACACAATATAACCATGTTTATTAAAACTTAATGTAGCTAGACGCATCACTGGGCGGTAACACGTAGGGTAATTATAGGGAAAGCGTGTGTAGGGCTTTTGGATGGGATTGGGGGCTAAGCAACGTTGCGCATAAACGAAGATATGCTTGTTTTCAGAAAGACCTTCACTAGTGTGACAAATGCTCATACTGTGTGCACAATCTGGTGCAAGCCATGTAGAGCAATCTACCATGTGCGGATGTTAAATGGCTCATGAGTACATACTCTCATTGCAAAGATAGATTACATTGAAAAAAACAACAACCAACCACATTAAAGAAAGAAGAGTATCCTAGAGCAGAGGTTCCAAAACTGTGTGCCTTGGCTCCCTGGGGTGCCTCGGGACACTTGCAGGGGTGCCCTGGGTTGGTGGTCCAAGACCAATTCAAATTATTTATGGTCAATATAATAGGCAAAACCAGTGCTGGTGGCTGCCAGTCATAAAATATGTGGCCAAACAGAAGCAAATCTTGTCCCCCACCACACAACTGACCCTAAGGATGACATATAAACGCGATCTACTTAGTGTAATATTTCTTTCTAAATTTCTCATTAAGAAATTTTTGGCCTAGGGGTGCCGTGAAAAAATTCTGATATTCTAGGGCGCCGTGATTCAAAAAGTTTGGAAACCACTGTTCTAGAGGATAAAGAGAAAGCAGTGTGTGCGCATAACAGTCTGAGGAGAAGAGAGAAACAAAATACTGATAGAACAGCAGAGTTAGAAGAACAGGTAAGAAATAGGATAAAAGGCTTATTGTGGAGTCGTGAAAATATATATAATAGATAATAAATAATGAGATTTTAAAAACTTTCTTTAAAGATCAGTTTATTGGGGTTGTGTAGACTCTGCCACTGACTTGGTACAGACCATCAGGACCATACGTTGAAGTGCTGCAGGAATCACCCAAGGATGGGAAGAGGGCAAACGCTACCAAACGTTGCTAGTTCTTTCAAAATCAAAGATGTGTGACTCTGACACTTCCACTACTGCTCAGTGCTGTGATGTGCTAGCAGATGCTATTCTGTATGTATACAGTGACATGCAGGAGCTGGTAGTGAGTGGGGCTCTGAGAGCTATAGTTACAGCACCATAAATATGATCCTTCCCACAGAAAACTGACAGTGCAAGAGTAAAAAACATTAAAGGGGATAAAGCATGTGAGGGGGATGGAGAGTTTCATAGTGATATGAATATTAAGCAGAGAGTCCGCTGGAAGCTGAAGCCAGGACAAGAATCAGGAAACATTAACAGTAAAAGCAGATAAGATAAGAACAAAGCACCAGTTAAGGAGCATTTGTTATGATGCTGACACTGCTAAATGCAGCTTGGAGAATGGAATATATATGCTAATTGCAGTGTATACAGATTTATGTCCATGTCTCTGTGTGTTAAACACTTTTTTTCAAGTATACAAGACAAATTAACACTTGCTTCACCACTTACAGCTATGATACTAAATGTGCAATAGAGTCAAATGAATATTCTAAGCTTGCCTGAGTATTTACAGCTTACCTTCTAGTGTGACAATATAGTTTTAGTTATAAATAATAGTCAGCTTTGCAGATACAGCTCAAATGTTTTGTTTCTTGGTCAATAACAATATTTAGAAATGTGTGATAAAATATAACCTAATAAAATGCTATAATATTCAGTGTTTGCTAGGGCAGGCTGTTTAGCTGGAGGTGCACAGTGCAAATGGGAGGGGGGGTAAAGACAGTGAGGAAGGTTCAGAGCCCAGGGAATGGTAGGGGAGGAGCTGAAATAATATGGATAGTATGCTGATTGATGTCAGTGGGTGGCCTTTTGCCTTTAATTTGTCTTTCTGGGGGTGGGGAGTTCAGGGGATTCTTTAAAGAACTTGAGTGAAGGCAGCTTTCATAACTCAGGTCAGAGCAGAGACACAACACAGAGAGCCTGGACTCCACTGCTTCCAGTGCAGAATACTTCTCTTATTTCACTCTCAACAATGCAGGATCCTGGAGACTCTGAATTTTGGACTCCTAGCCCAGAGGACTATGATTACCTGAATGACACAGACTATGCATGTAATGATAGTGAATGGGACCTGTCATACTCCTTACTACCTGTATTCTACATGTTGGTCTTTGTGCTAGGACTGTCTGGAAATGGGGTTGTCATTTTCACAGTATGGAAGGCTAAGCCCAAGAGGAGATCTGCAGACACCTATATAGGTAACCTTGCCCTTGCTGACCTGGCTTTTGTTGTTACCTTACCTCTGTGGGCAACCTACACCGCTCTTGGCTTCCACTGGCCCTTCGGTTCTGCACTGTGCAAGATCAGCAGCTACCTTGTATTGCTGAATATGTTTTCCAGTGTTTTCTGTCTCACCTGTCTTAGTTTTGACAGGTACTTAGCCATTGTTCACTCACTGTCCAGTGCCAACCTGCGCTCCCGCTCAACTATGTTGATATCCTTAGCAGTAATATGGCTCCTTTCAGGGTTACTGGCTCTGCCAAGTCTGATTCTCCGTGATACACGTGTTGAAGACAACCACACCCTATGTGACCTGGACTTTACTGGGCTCTCCAGCAAGGAGAATGAAAACCTCTGGATTGCAGGTCTCAGCATTCTCACCACAGTGCCAGGCTTCGTTCTTCCACTGCTCCTCATGACCATATTCTACTGTTTCATTGGAGGAAAGGTTACTATGCATTTCCAGAACCTTAAGAAGGAAGAACAGAAGAAGAGGAGGCTTCTAAAGATCATCATCACACTTGTGGTTGTGTTTGCTATTTGCTGGCTGCCATTTCATATTGTCAAAACAATCCACTTCCTTGGCCTTGTGGGTGTTTTGGACCTCACCTGCTCCGTTCACTACTTGATTGTCAGCCTGTATCCCTACGCCACGTGCCTGGCATACGTCAACAGCTGCCTCAACCCTTTTCTCTATGCATTTTTTGATCTTAGGTTTCGCTCCCAATGTTTTTTTTTTTTCGGACTTAATAAAACCCTCCATGGGCAAATCAGCAACACCTCCTCCAGCCTGAGTGCCCAGACACAGAAATCTGAAATCCACCCTTTGGCAACTAAAGTGTAATTAGGGAAGGGACACAGGATGGACAAGGGAGAGAGGGATGCTGTGCTTCAGACTGTGGGGCTCATGAACTTTATCTCTCACAGCTGGAAGGAGAAAGGCATCTGCTGATAACAGAAAGGTCTTCTGGATTTTGCATTACAGCCTGAAAGATTTGATTGGTGACTGTCTTTGCTCATAAAATAACATAAAGCATTGTCTAAAGGGCACCAAAGTCTTGCTCGATCTCTCTCCTCGAGAGCTGGCAGGATGGAGCAAGACTCGTTATTTCTTGGGTCCGTTTAGGCTGCTAATATATCCACTTCGATGACAATAACTAGCAATGTCATATGAAAATTGTTTAACACATATTACTCTCTCCATTATTACTTAGTGATTTTAATTTTAAATCTGTATATATTTGGCTTGTTAAAGCACTTGCATAACATTACAGAGCTTCTATCTAACACACTGGCTAATGGCAATTTTGGGATGTCCTAATTAAGTTGATTAATTGTATAATGCTTATCCTGAAGTGTCTTCCAATGTTTTAGCCACGCTGTGAGAGAGGAGGTGGACACTTAGTGGGCTGATAAACGGGTAGCAATTCCTTGTAGAACAATGTGTTGCTGTTCTCTCCATTAACATGTTAAGCCTGTCTTGCTCTAGTATATGTATAGATGTATGTATTGTATATAAAGAAATATAACGTATCTCCTCGGAGAGGGGCATTCTTTTAAAATGTTTGATATACTTTTGTAGTATGATGCAATAAAATCTTTGAACTTAGCAAAAATCAAGGTGTTGACTTCATTGCAAAATGAACAAATTCCACAGTGTTGCTCATATGACTATGTAATCAGTTCTCAGCTGCAAAATATACTTGTGATTCTCATTCACTGAACAATTCTATTAATATGTCACACTGTAGCTTCTAATACACTTGATGAAAAAACAAAAAAAACACAGTCCATGAATCATATTTAGTTAATTAGCACAAAATACTATATAAGGTATTATAAATAGGGGTTTGCACATTTACTAAGTTTCATTTAAAGCATGGTTCCCAAGTTTTCTTGCGTTCCAGCGCCCTAGTGAATCAGCATTTGTTCACCGCACCCCAAAAGTTTCTTATTAAGAAATTCAGTAAAAAATGATTAACATAAGCAGGGATGTTTTAACAGAGGAGGGGGACCATGTGCACCTCCAGATGGGCCCCCTCCACTATATGTCACAATAGTCTCTGACATTGTGCCGAAGTCTACTGCGCATGCGCCGGTCTCCAGAGACATGGCGCGTGTCATGTTCCGGAGACCAATTTGACTACTGCGCGTGCGCGGCAGTTATTTTGGCTGCAATTTTCATCGCAACTATAGCGCCCGGCACTGGACTCCGGAAAGGTGAGTATTAAAAAATGGGTGCAGTGTGGCCCCCCTGGACCAGGGGCCCGTGTGCACCATACTCATTGCACTCATCATTGAAACGCCAATGAACGTAAGTAAATTGTGCTGACCAGTCATCCTTAGGTTCAGTTATTTGATGGTGGACAGTGTTGCACTTCTGTCCAAATAGTTTTTGATTGGCAGCCACCAGCACTAGTTTTGCCAATCACACTGACCATAACTAATATGATTTGATCCTGGACCACCAACCTGTGGCACCCCTGCAAGTACCTCATGGCACCCCAGGGTGCCTAAGAACACAGTTTAGGAACCACAGACTTCATATATATTCCTAAATGTATGTTAGTTTTCTCTGTGTGAACATTGATTCAGACATACGGTATTATATGTAAAATGCCGACAGGTCAAAATGCCGACATGAGTTTTTCATTATTTTTTAATTGAAACCGACTTGTTCATACTTTACCATCCCAGTGGACCTGGAGGAGGAATATAATAGTGTGCCGAGCGCAGCGAGGCACCGTGCCCGAAGCATGGCGGGCGGACGCGGTACACTTATATGGTGTCCATGTCCACCTATGTCGACATACACACACACAAAAAAAGAAACCCGCATGTTGGTATTTTGACCTGTCGGCATTTTACATGTTGGTATTTTGACCTTGTCTGTATTTTAAATGTCGGTATTTTGTCCATGTCAGGATTTTGACTGTCGGTCAATTGCTGTCGGGATTTTGATTGGAGGTATTTCATACCGATCCCTCTGTGATATCTCCTGCGTTACCTTCATGAAATGTACATTTTCACCTACTTTTGTAGAAATGAAGTGATGATGAATAGACCCCTATGTCAGCACTTACCATACCACAACATCTTTATTATTAAATGAATGAATACCAATAACTGGGTTAATATCATACACAGTACATTCTGCAACTGTGTACACCCGGGCATCCCCACAAATAAGCGTTTAAGCATGCAAGGGGCTTTATTGAACCAGTGCTTGCCACAGCAATATACGTTTTCTTTTGTGTAAAAATTCTATTGATATCGTAACAAAACCTAAACTGTGCTCCTGTGATGAGGGAGTGCCACGCAGGAGATAACTGTCTGCATCCTAGAGACTTTTTATCTGTCAGCCTGGATTCTCTCAGATATGTAAGTCTTGATTGGGGGAGGTGCTTGCCATTTGCTGAGATGTTTACTTCTTACTACACCCTGTGATAAACCATCTGCTACATCACTGTCTCTCATCCCCTTGTGCAAAACAAGCATCACCTTAAACCAACACTAATGTCCTAATAGCACAGAACCTCCAAATCCACATCAATGTACTTGTGTGCGCATATTTAAATATTTATTTATTTTATTAGCATTTACAGTACCCGTCAAAAGTTTGGACACACTGTGTATTTATAGAGTGCTAGCATATTCTGTAGCACATTACAATTGGGAACAAAGTAATAAAATGACACAGGATATTAACAGAGTAAATTAGGGGAGCTATATTAAACCTTCTGAATAGTGGAGAAGTTGCCAATACCAACCAACCAGCTTCAGCCTACCATTTTATAGAATGTACTTAAAGAAATGCTAGCTAGAAGCTTATTAGTTGCTATGTGCAACTTCTTCATGTTGGAATACATGCAGGGCCGGTGCTAGGGTGTTCGGCGCCCTCCTGCAAACTATAAATTTGCGCCCTCCCACACTTTATAAAGGGACAGCTTGCGCTGGGAAAAGGGGTGTGTTCTCACAAGGAATGGGTGTGGCCACACAAAGTACCCCCATTTCAATTAATGCCACACAGTAGCACAATCGTATTCACATTACACAGCAAGTAGTAGTGCCGCTTATACACATAATGCCCATATATAGTAGTAGCGCCCTGTATACGTAATGGCCATAGTAGCAGCGCCCCTTATACGTAATGCCCATAGTAGTAGCGCCACTTATACGTAACACTGATAGTATTAGCGCCCCTTATATGTAATGCCCATTGTAGCAGTGCCTCTTATGCGTAATGTCCATAGTAGTAGCGCCGTTTAAACATAATGCCCACAGTAGTAGCACCGCTTATACGTAATGCACATAGTACCAGCGCCGCTTTTACGTAATGCCCATAGTAGTGCCGCTTTTACATAATGCCCATAGCAGTAGTGCTGCTTATACGTAATGCCCATAGCAGTAGTGCCGCTTATATGTAATGCGCATAGTAGCAGTGGCGCTTTTATGTAATGTGCATAGTAGTAGTGCCGCTTATATGTAATGCCCATAGTGGTAGTGACGCTTATATGTAATGCTCATAGTGGTTGTGACGCTTATATGTAATGGCCATAGTAGTAGTGACGCTTATATGTAATGCCCATAGTAGTAGTGCTGCTTTTACGTAATGTCCATAGTAGTAGTGCTGCTTATATGTAATGCCCATAGCAGTAGCGCCACGTATACGTAATGCGCATAGTAGCAGTGACGCTTTTATGTAATGTGCATAGTAGTAGTGCCACTTATATGTAATGCCCATAGTGGTAGTGACGCTTATATGTAATGCTCATAGTGGTTGTGACGCTTATATGTAATGGCCATAGTAGTAGTGACGCTTATATGTAATGCCCATAGTAGTAGTGCTGCTTTTACGTAATGTCCATAGTAGTAGTGCTGCTTATATGTAATGCCCATAGCAGTAGCGCCGCGTATACGTAATGCGCATAGTAGCAGTGACGCTTTTACGTAATGCCCATAGTAGTAGTGCTGCTTATACGTAATGCCCATAGCAGTAGTGCCGCTTATATGTAATGCGCATAGTAGCAGTGGCGCTTTTATGTAATGTGCATAGTAGTAGTGCCGCTTATATGTAATGCCCATAGTGGTAGTGATGCTTATATGTAATGCCCATAGTGGTTGTGACGCTTATATGTAATGCCCATAGTAGTAGTGCTGCTTTTACGTAATGTCCATAGTAGTAGTGCCGCTTATATGTAATGCCCATAGTGGTAGTGACGCTTATATGTAATGCCCATAGAAATGGCACTTATACAAACAACCCCCCCCCCCCCCCCCACACACACACACACACACACACACACACACACACACACACCCATATATACACACCCATATATATATATATATATACACACACACATACTCTCTCTTTCCCTTCACTTACCTAACAGTCTGGCTGGCCATAGCAGCAGCAGAAGCCTGGTCGCATGTAGCTCCGCCCCCATACCTGTGTAGCCACGCCCCTTTTTGGCCCGGACCAACCCCGCTGTCACAGGTGAGGGGGAGAGGAGGCTCCAAGCTGCCGGCGCTGCTGCTTGTCATATAGTGTTACAGGCAAAGCAGCCGGCAGCAGCAGGGGGGAAACAGGCCGGCGCAGCAGCGGAGATGCAGAGCAGAGACAGCGCCTCTCCTGGCCTGGCGCCTACCTGCTCTGCATCCCTTTGCTGAGCAGGTAGCGCCGGGCTTGAATACATGTGTACTATTGGCCAGGGTATGACAAAGTGCAGGTCATACTTGCCTACCTGACTCTCTCCATGAGGGAGAAATTGCTCTGTTCCTGGACTTTCCTGATAATGTATGATTGCCATCACCTGTGGTGAGCTAGTTAATTGATAAGAAAGGCGTTTCACCACAGGTGATGGCATTCATACATTACTAGGAAAGTCCAGTAACAGAGCATTTTCTCCCTCATGGAGAGGGTCAGGTGGGCAAGTATGGTGTAGGTACACTGAGTCATCGAAGAACCCACTATTTAACAAATGTGGTGGTTTATTCAGAAGTTATGTGAAATATAACATATTATATATATATATATATATATATATACATACACACAAGATGACGCCATGCATGCGCAGAACTAAGGTCAGAGGCCAACTTGGTTAGGGATTGAAGACTCCCTGAGGGAGTCAATATAGAGTTTGTGTATTAGTGCTCTCCAACTTCAACACCACACTTGGCCACTCTTTAGGACACAGTGATGCAAGCACGGCCCCATGCTCTCCCGCACTTTCCACGCGGCTGCCCAAAAACTCCACTCTGGGAATTGTAGCTTTGTACAGAGGGGGCAGGACCATGATGATGCAATACCAGAACAACAGCCACTCACACCTCCCACCTGGCTGCCACCGACTATGACAAAACAAGGTAGGAAATTTCTGCTCTCAAGATTACAATTTATAAGTCACTGGAAGTTTGATACACCTTAACATTATATATATGGCTATATGATCCACCCATACAGCAATGTTGGCCTGAGGTCAGCGGGTGAGTTTTCGTGGTATACTTGAAGGTTTAGCGGCTGGAGGACAGTCTTGTTTTGTGAGGAAGGGCGATGTGAAGAGTGGGTGCAGCCCAATAAAAGTCCAGGGAAAGGACATGACAGGAAGTAATGAGTGTGGGTGAGAAATGCAGATCTCGCATTTCTCTTACCAGCGCATACCTCAGAAATAGCAGGAGAGGGCAGGTATATAGACGTACAATCTGTGCATTGGTCCCTGCCCTAGTTTACCTGCATGGAATTAAAAGTGCTAATCTCCTGTATGCAGAGTTGTACCAATCTTTGCCCCCTATCCAGGTTCGGTATGAGATCCCGACTGTCGGGATGCCAGTGGTCACATGTCCGACACCGGCATCCCAACATTAAGAATGATGACAGGAGATGGGGTAATTATTCTACTCTTCCCCTGTGCACTACCCTAACCCGCATGGGGTGACAGCTAGGACAAATACGCCAGGGGTGGTGGTGGGGGGGGGGTGTCGGTTATGGCTAACTCCCTCACTAGTGCCTAACCCAACGGCAGCTTTCGGGGCGGCTGCGTGATGTCACACGCAGCCGCTCCGATGGCAAAAATGGCGGCGGACCACCTGCATATGCAGCCTAGCTGTGTCTGCAGGGGGTTGTCCACAGTTGCTGCGACTGCAATTAAATTGCGGTCGCAGCCGCTGGGCAGGCCATTCAACATGCTAGATAGCCCTGCGGTGGGTGGCTCCCAGCATGCATAGAAAGCATTGCAGGTTCTGCTTTTTAGCAGAATCTGCAATCCTTACTGAATAACCCCCTAAGTCCTTTCTCCACTCTCAACATCATCCTCCCCCATCTCTTTATCTTCTTATCTGTCACTCATTGAGATAAATCCCTGATGGGTTTTGTTCCTTCCAATGACAGAGCTGGAGAAGAAGCAAAACAAAAACATAAAAAAAAACAAAAAAAACATTTAGCACCTGAAATCATACCGACATCCCCAGAAACAAACTACTATTAGTCATACACACTATAGACAAGCTAAAACTGCAGCGCAGCATGAGGCACGCAATGCTATCAGCAAAAATAAGAATTTACTTACCGATAATTCTATTTCTCGGAGTCCGTAGTGGATGCTGGGGTTCCTGAAAGGACCATGGGGAATAGCGGCTCCGCAGGAGACAGGGCACAAAAAGTAAAGCTTTTCCAGATCAGGTGGTGTGCACTGGCTCCTCCCCCTATGACCCTCCTCCAGACTCCAGTTAGGTACTGTGCCCGGACGAGCGTACACAATAAGGGAGGATTTTGAATCCCGGGTAAGACTCATACCAGCCACACCAATCACACCGTACAACTTGTGATCTAAACCCAGTTAACAGTATGATAACAGAGGAGCCTCTGAAAGATGGCTCCCTAAACAATAACCCGAATTAGTTAACAATAACTATGTACAAGTATTGCAGATAATCCGCACTTGGGATGGGCGCCCAGCATCCACTACGGACTCCGAGAAATAGAATTATCGGTAAGTAAATTCTTATTTTCTCTATCGTCCTAGTGGATGCTGGGGTTCCTGAAAGGACCATGGGGATTATACCAAAGCTCCCAAACAGGCGGGAGAGTGCGGATGACTCTGCAGCACCGAATGAGAGAACTCCAGGTCCTCCTTTGCCAGGGTATCAAATTTGTAGAATTTTACAAACGTGTTCTCCCCTGACCACGTAGCTGCTCGGCAGAGTTGTAATGCCGAGACCCCTCGGGCAGCCGCCCAAGATGAGCCCACCTTCCTTGTGGAATGGGCCTTAACAGATTTAGGCTGTGGCAGGCCTGCCACAGAATGTGCAAGTTGAATTGTGTTACAAATCCAACGAGCAATCGACTGCTTAGAAGCAGGCGCACCCAACTTGTTGGGTGCATACAGTATAAACAGCGAGTCAGATTTTCTGACTCCAGCCGTCCTTGAAATGTATATTTTTAAAGCTCTGACAACGTCCAACAACTTGGAGTCCTCCAAGTCGCTTGTAGCCGCAGGCACTACAATAGGCTGGTTCAGGTGAAACGCTGATACCACCTTAGGGAGAAAATGCGGACGCGTCCGCAGCTCTGCCCTATCCGAATGGAAAATTAAATAAGGGCTTTTATAAGATAAAGCCGCCAGTTCAGATACTCTCCTGGCGGACGCCAGGGCCAGTAACATAGTCACTTTCCATGTGAGATATTTCAAATCCACATTTTTTAGTGGTTCAAACCAATGGGATTTGAGGAAATCTAAAACTACATTTAGATCCCACGGTGCCACCGGAGGCACCACAGGAGGCTGTATATGCAGTACTCCTTTGACAAAAGTCTGGACCTCAGGAACTGAGGCCAATTCTTTTTGGAAGAATATTGACAGGGCCGAAATTTGAACCTTAATAGATCCCAATTTGAGACCCATAGACAATCCTGATTGCAGGAAATGTAGGAAACGACCCAGTTGAAATTCCTCCGTCGGAGCACTCCGATCCTCGCACCACGCAACATATTTCCGCCAAATGCGGTGATAATGCTTCGCGGTGACTTCCTTTCTTGCCTTAATCAAGGTAGGAATGACTTCTTCTGGAATGCCTTTTCCTTTTAGGATCTGGCGTTCAACCGCCATGCCGTCAAACGCAGCCGCGGTAAGTCTTGGAATAGACACGGTCCCTGCTGAAGCAGGTCCTGTCTTAGAGGTAGAGGCCACGGATCGTCCGTGACCATCTCTTGAAGTTCCGGGTACCAAGACCTTCTTGGCCAATCCGGAGCCACTAGTATCGTTCTTACTCCGCTTTGCCGTATGATTCTCAATACCTTTGGTATGAGAGGCAGAGGAGGAAACACATACACCGACTGGTACACCCAAGGTGTTACCAGCGCGTCCACAGCTATTGCCTGCGGATCTCTTGACCTGGCGCAATACCTGTCCAGTTTTTTGTTGAGGCGAGACGCCATCATGTCCACCATTGGTCTTTCCCAACGGTTTATTAGCATGTGGAAAACTTCTGGATGAAGTCCCCACTCTCCCGGGTGAAGATCGTGTCCGCTGAGGAAGTCTGCTTCCCAGTTGTCCACTCCCGGGATGAACACTGCTGACAGTGCTATCACGTGATTCTCCGCCCAGCGAAGGATCCTGGCAGCTTCTGCCATTGCACTCCTGCTTCTTGTGCCGCCCTGTCTGTTTACATGGGCGACTGCCGTGATGTTGTCCGACTGGATCAACACCGGTCTTCCTTGAAGCAGAGGTTCCGCCTGGCTTAGAGCATTGTAGATTGCTCTTAGTTCCAGAATGTTTATGTGAAGAGACTTTTCCAGGCTCGACCACACTCCCTGGAAGTTTCTTCCTTGTGTGACTGCTCCCCAGCCTCTCAGGCTGGCGTCCGTGGTCACCAGGATCCAATCCTGTATGCCGAATCTGCGGCCCTCCAATAGATGAGCCCTCTGCAACCACCACAGAAGAGATACCCTTGTCCTTGGAGACAGGGTTATCCGCAGGTGCATCTGAAGATGCGTGCATTGATGTACAGACACCTTTCCTGGTTTTAGGAGATTCCTGACCAGGTCGGATAACTCCTTGGCTTTTTCCTCGGGAAGAAAAACCTTTTTCTGAACCGTGTCCAGAATCATCCCTAGGAACAGCAGACGAGTTGTCGGCATTAATTGGGATTTTGGAATATTCAGAATCCATCCGTGCTGCTTTAGCACCTCTTGAGATATTGCTAATCCCATCTCTAGCTGTTCTCTGGACCTTGCCCTTATTAGGAGATCGTCCAAGTATGGGATAATTAATACGCCTTTTCTTCGAAGAAGAATCATCATCTCGGCCATTACCTTTGTAAAGACCCGAGGTGCCGTGGACAAACCAAACGGCAGCGTCTGAAACTGATAGTGACAGTTTTGTACAACGAACCTGAGGTACCCCTGGTGTGAGGGGTAAATTGGAACGTGGAGATACGCATCCTTGATGTCCAAGGATACCATAAAGTCCCCTTCTTCCAGGTTCGCTATCACTGCTCTGAGTGACTCCATCTTGAACTTGAACTTCTTTATGTACAGGTTCAAGGACTTCAGATTTAGAATAGGCCTTACCGAGCCATCCGGCTTCGGTACCACAAATAGAGTGGAATAATACCCCTTCCCTTGTTGTAGAAGAGGTACCTTGACTATCACCTGCTGAGAGTACAGCTTGTGAATGGCTTCCAAAACCGTCTCCCTTTCGGAAGGGGACGTTGGTAAAGCAGACTTCAGGAAACGGCGAGGTGGATCTGTCTCTAATTCCAACCTGTACCCCTGAGATATTATCTGCAGGATCCAGGGATCTACCTGCGAGTGAGCCCACTGCGCGCTGTAATTTTTGAGACGACCTCCCACCGTCCCCGAGTCCGCTTGAGAAGCCCCAGCGTCATGCTGAGGCTTTTGTAGAAGCCGGGGAGGGCTTCTGTTCCTGGGAAGGAGCTGCCTGTTGCTGTTTCTTCCCTCGACCTCTGCCTCGTGGCAGATATGAATAGCCCTTTGCTCTCTTATTTTTAAAGGAACGAAAGGGCTGCGGTTGAAAAGTCGGTGCCTTTTTCTGTTGGGGAGTGACTTGAGGTAGAAAGGTGGATTTCCCGGCTGTAGCCGTGGCCACCAAATCTGATAGACCGACTCCAAATAACTCCTCCCCTTTATACGGCAAAACTTCCATATGCCGTTTTGAATCCGCATCGCCTGTCCACTGTCGCGTCCATAAAGCTCTTCTGGCCGAAATGGACATAGCACTTACCCGTGATGCCAGTGTGCAGATATCCCTCTGTGCATCACGCATATAAAGAAATGCATCCTTTATTTGTTCTAACGACAGTAAAATATTGTCCCTGTCCAGGGTATCAATATTTTCAATCAGGGACTCTGACCAAACTACCCCAGCACTGCACATCCAGGCAGTCGCTATAGCTGGTCGTAGTATAACACCTGCATGTGTGTATATACTTTTTTGGATATTTTCCATCCTCCTATCTGATGGATCTTTAAGTGCGGCCGTCTCAGGAGAAGGTAACGCCACTTGTTTTGATAAGCGTGTTAGCGCCTTGTCCACCCTAGGAGGTGTTTCCCAGCGCTCCCTAACCTCTGGCGGGAAAGGGTATAATGCCAATAATTTCTTTGAAATTATCAGCTTTTTATCAGGGGCAACCCACGCTTCATCACACACGTCATTTAATTCTTCTGATTCAGGAAAAACTATAGGTAGTTTTTTCACACCCCACATAATACCCTGTTTAGTGGTACCTGTAGTATCAGCTAAATGTAACGCCTCCTTCATTGCCAAAATCATATAACGTGTGGCCCTACTGGAAAATACGGTTGATTCGTCACCGTCACCACTAGAATCAGTGCCTGTGTCTGGGTCTGTGTCGACCGACTGAGGCAAAGGGCGTTTTACAGCCCCTGACGGTGTTTGAGGCGCCTGGACAGGCACTAATTGATTGTCCGGCCGCCTCATGTCGTCAAACGACTGCTTTAGCGTGTTGACACTATCCCGTAATTCCATAAATAAAGGCATCCATTCTGGTGTCGACCCCCTAGGAGGTGACATCCCCATATTTGGCAATTGCTCCGCCTCCACACCAATATCGTCCTCATACATGTCGACACACACGTACCGACACACAGCAGACACACAGGGAATGCTCTAAACGAAGACAGGACCCACTAGCCCTTTGGGGAGACAGAGGGAGAGTCTGCCAGCACACACCAAAAAGCGCTATATATGACAGGGATAGCCTTATAATAAGTGCTCCCTTATAGCTGCTTTATATATATCAAGATATTGCCATTAAATTTGCCCCCCCTCTCTGTTTTACCCTGTTTCTGTAGTGCAGTGCAGGGGAGAGACCTGGGAGCCGTCCTGACCAGCGGAGCTGTGAGAGGAAATGGCGCCGTGTGCTGAGGAGATAGGCCCCGCCCCTTTTTCGGCGGGCTCGTCTCCCGCTATTTTGTGAATACAGGCAGGGGTTAAATATCTCCATATAGCCTCTGGTGGCTATATGTGAGGTATTTTTAGCCTTTATATAGGTTTACATTTGCCTCCCAGGGCGCCCCCCCCCAGCGCCCTGCACCCTCAGTGACTGCGTGTGAAGTGTGCTGAGAGGAAAATGGCGCACAGCTGCAGTGCTGTGCGCTACCTTTAGAAGACTGCAGGAGTCTTCAGCCGCCGATTCTGGACCTCTTCTTACTTCAGCATCTGCAAGGGGGCCGGCGGCGCGGCTCCGGTGACCATCCAGGCTGTACCTGTGATCGTCCCTCTGGAGCTGATGTCCAGTAGCCAAGAAGCCAATCCATCCTGCACGCAGGTGAGTTCACTTCTTCTCCCCTCTGTCCCTCGTTGCAGTGATCCTGTTGCCAGCAGGAATCACTGTAAAATAAAAAACCTAAGCTAAACTTTCTCTAAGCAGCTCTTTATGAGAGCCACCTAGAATTGCACCCTTCTCGGCCGGGCACAAAAATCTAACTGGAGTCTGGAGGAGGGTCATAGGGGGAGGAGCCAGTGCACACCACCTGATCTGGAAAAGCTTTACTTTTTGTGCCCTGTCTCCTGCGGAGCCGCTATTCCCCATGGTCCTTTCAGGAACCCCAGCATCCACTAGGACGATAGAGAAATGTTACATGTGTAATTAGCAATAATTAAATACAGACTATACTGCCCTGAGGTAGTATTTTATTATTAATAATTATTTGTATTTATTTATATATTTTTATTTTATTGATTACATGGAGGAGGGAGCTGTAAAACAGTTCAGCTTGAAGGTGTTGCATGTTATAACTACTGTTTGTAGAAGCTGAAGTTTTCAGAATATCTATTGTCAATCATTATCCTGCTTATCTTTCTCAGTCACAGCAACCAAATTCTCTTCATCTCCCTTTATCATATTTGTCACGTTTCCTGTCATGGAGAAACATGGAAGTCGCAAAGGGAAAATGAAAGTCACCCAGTCTCCAATAAAACACACAGGTCATTTTTATCATAGAATGTACATCTTTACAGAGAGGGAGCGTCAGAATTGGAATTCCTGGGGCGTGGCCTGGTCGTCTTGAAGCATACTTGCCTACTCTCCCGGAATGGCCGGGAGGCTCCCGAAAATCGGGTGACCCTCCCGGCCCCACGGAAGAGCAGGCAAATCTCCCGGAACGAGGTGTGACCCTGCCCGTCCGCCCACTTACTGTGTAAAGTGGGCGGTCCGGGCAGTTGATGACGCGATTCTTGCTGAATCGCGTCATCATAGCCACGCCCCCTGCAGTGTAATGCCGGGGATCGCGGCATTACAGAGCAGGGGGCGTGGCTTAAAGGGCGTGACGTGGTAACTCTGCCCCTGTCCCGCCCCATCCCGCCTCCAGTCCACCTCATCCCCACGTCACAGCCTGCCCCCCTGCTGAGCCGACCTGGCTGCTCTCTCTCGCAGAGAGCAGCCAGAATGTCGGCAAGTATGCCTTGAAGAATGGACGTGCTCTCTCTAGCTCCTGCAGACACAGACCTCCTAATTGCCCTCTTCTTCCCCTGCCCTGCACTGGGCTGCCCCAGACTGCCTGCCGTGACCCCCTGTGTGTGTCTGCAGCCGCTGTGGGGGACCCGCGGAGTCGGGGAGTGCTTTTAAGCACTCCTGCGGATTGCGGCCTCCCCCCAGCCTGAAGCTGGGAGCTCGTGTTTGGAGGCGGGCTGGTGCGGGGGACCGGAGCCGCGATCTCGCTGGGGGCTGCTGCCTTTTTGCCGTCCTGCCTACATCCTCCCATACCCACACCTGGAGGCTGGGTGCCGGGGCTGACCGGCCGGAGGACGATTCCCGGAGGCCGCAGCACGAGCGGCGGCCGTCTCGCTGGAGGCCGCTGGGAGCCGGGGGACTGGCCCTGCAGCCGGGGAGGCCGAGACTGACGGCGAGCGGCAGCATCCCCGCGGTACGTACAGCCCAATACAGCCCCTGCCCCTGCCTTGAGACCCGACCCTGGGTGTTGTGGAGGTTTCCGGCGGCTCCCGGGGGTTGAGGCCTTCTCCCCGATCTGAAGCCGGGGCCTCGATTTTGGCGGTGGCCCGGCCGTGAGTTCCGGGCCCGGAAAATACTCACGAAGGGTTCCCGCGAGCACCCGGCGAACCCCTCCCTCCTTCGCACATCTCTGCTGGCTGCCCCGGACCCCCTGGTGCCCCCAGACGGCGGGGACCCTCCTGGAGAGCTCCAGGATAACGCTGACACACTCTGCAGCTCCCTGTGTGGCACACTAGTGGCGGCCATCTTGCAGGGCCCATCTCCCTCAATACCTGCAGATAGTGATTCCCCCTGTTACAGCCCTCCGGAGCCCACATCATACTCCATCTGGGGGCCGTTGCCGCTACCAACCACAGACCCCCCTTCCCCCTGCCTTCTGGCCCCGGTGCTGCCCCGGTCACTGGCTGGTCCGTGCCTCATCTCCGCGGCCCCTAAACGGGGGTGGTCCTCCAGAGAGCCCCGCCTCCTACGACTTCTCCCTGTCTGGCTCCTCTCCGAGACCACGTGGGCCCCCCTTTCTCCCGGGACTCCCCGGACCTGCCCCGCCTGCCGTGCTCGGCTGGCCACACTATGACGCCTCCGTAGGGCCCTCGCCTTACCTTCCCTGGTCCTGAGCCTCACTGCTGGAGCGCCATCTCTACTTCCCACCCTGCTGTCCACCCCCTTTCTCATATGTTCACGATGCCCAGGGGTGGCAAAAAGTCACAGGGGTCCGACCTCACACCATTCCTTACCAAAAAAAGCACCCCGGCCAAGACTAGGCCTGATGCTCCTGAACCCCCCATGGTCCCTCCGACTCGGAGGCCGAAGATGACGATCTCACGCCCCTCACCTGCAGGGACTTTCTCTCCCTCCTTAAGGAGATGCGGGATGTTAAAACCTCAGCCCAGGCTCTCCACTCCCTGAAATCCGATATTGCCGACATCGGCTCCAGAACCGATCAACTTGAACGACGAGTGTAGGAGGTGGTGTCGTTCCAGCAAACGGTCGAGACCGACTTCCATCAAGATGTTGCCCACTTGTGGGAGTCCGCCAAGATGTTGCCCACTTGCGGGAGGAGCATGAGGACCAGGACAATAGAGCGAGGAGAAACAACCTGAGGATCCGGGGTGTCCCTGAGGAGGTCGAGGCGGCCCACCTTGACCTTTACCTCAAGCGCCTCTTTGCCCACCTGTCACCTGACACCCCTGAAGAACATCTTCTTCTGGATCGAGCGCATCGAGCCCTGCGACCCCGCTCTCAAGACTCCTCCCAGCCCAGGGAAGTCATCCTCCGACTGCACTACTTCACTGCGAAGGAGGCTGTTATGAGAGAGGCCAGGCGGCTGGGATCTGTGACTTTCCAGAATACCCCCCTGCAGATTTTCCAAGACTTATCCCTGCTCACTCTGGCCAAACGTAGAGACTTCAAACCCGTTACTTCCCTGCTCTCCCGTCATAATGTTAAATACCGCTGGGGGTTCCCTTTTCGTATCCTGGTTTGGCACCAAGGGAAGCTCCTCACGGCCAGGGATCTATCCGAGGCTCAAACGCTGCTTTCCAAGCTGGGCATCCACGCCGTTGAACAGGATATCCATGCTCAACGCCTGCCGCCACGGATACAGCGGGACCCACTTCAGCCCCCTCGATCTGAGTGGTTTACGGTCCCGGCCTCTGCGGCCTCCCAGGCTCCACCTCCAGTTCCCTGATAGACTTTCAGTTCTCTAATTCAATGTCTTCTCTACTTAATTAGGTCGACCCTTCCTGGTCGCATTCCCCTACCCGGGGAGCTGTTCTACTTTAGACCTCCCGTATCCTGATTTCCCGGCCCCCTAGTTACCTCGCGACTGTTCTGTTGTTACTTCCTGTTAAATTGTTATGCTGTTGACATGTTAACATGCTGAAACCTGACTTTTTGTTTTCTATCTACCCCCTCCCCCTCCCTTCCTTTCTGGAGCTGGCGCTCCATCTGTCCTTTGTTCCTGTCTTCTCTCCAGCTTTTTCCCTCAGGTCCTCCCAGGGGAGGTTTGCCTCCTACCTTTCGCTAAGTGGTTTGTGATCCGTTGTCTGGACCCCATGCCGCGTCCCCTTAGGGCTTTGAGCCCTCTTGCTGACCTAGGTGCCCTCCCGACACCTAGTATCCCTTTCCCCTGTCAGCACCATCGGTCCTGGCCCCTACTCATAGGCGTGCGCAGCTAATTGTATTAGGGGGTGCACCGCAGGAGGGGCATGTCTAGCACCGCCTTTTGGGGCATGTCTAGCACCACACAGGGACATGTCTAGAACTTTTTTACATTCTTGCAGTAAAACTGTATGGCTTAATCTAATTTCTCTCTTTCCTAATAATAAAGTAGATCTAATATACCCCAGAGAAATAAAATAAAACATAAAGGTGCGACCGCCGGCCGGTACTGACTGTCCGCTATGGCATATCCCTGAGTCCTAGCTGCTGCTGCACCCTATTGCTGCTTACACTTTCCCAACCTATCCCTGACCGAGTGGCTGAACTAGAGAGTGGTGGACCTAGGTGCATGTGCATTCCCTCCCCACGCACCCTCCCAACACCCAGATTTTGAGTGGACCACTCTGAAAAATATGGCAGATTTAGGGGGCCGAACATTTCAGTTTTAATATAACACAAGTAAGGTTTATAATTTACACGTGTGCAATCAGAGCTACATCTGCCTCTTTCTATGCCATCAGACCCCTCCTCTGCAGGACACCAGCATTTGTCACATATGTCCCCATGCTCACCAGCTACTGACAGTAGTGCCCCTTATTCAGATTATGCCGCATGGTATGAGCCGAAATTCACATTACGCCACACCATATGAGCTGAAATTCACATTACACCACACGGCATTAGCCGAAATTCACATTGCGCCACACGGCATTAGCCGAAATTCACATTGCGCCACACGGCATTAGCCGAAATTCACATTGCGCCACACGGCATTAGCCGAAATTCACATTGCGCCACATGGCATGAGCCGAAATTCACATTACGCCACACAGCATGAGCCGAAATTCACATTACGCCCCACAGCATGAGCTGAAATTCACATTACGCCACACAGTATGATCCGAAATTCTCATTACACCACACAACATGAACCAAATTCACATTATTCCATACGATATGAGCTTAAATTCACATTACGCCACACCTTATGAGCCAAATTCACATTACGCCACACCTTATGAGCCAAATTCACATTACGCCACACCTTATGAGCCAAATTCACATTATGCCACACAGTATGAGCCAAATTCACATTACGCCACACAGTATGAGCCAAATTCACATTACGCCACACAGCATGAGCTTTAAATCACATTACGCCACATCTTATGAGCCAAATTCACATTAAGCCACACAGCATGAGCTGAAATTCACATTATACCCCACACGGTATGAGCTTTCAGTTTTATAAACTTTTGTAAAGCTACACAGAGGCCCTCATTCCGAGTTGTTCGCTCGCAAGGCGATTTTAGCAGTATTGCACACGCTAAGCCGCCGCCTACTGGGAGTGCATCTTAGCTTCTTAAAATTGCGAACGAAAGATTCGCAATATTACACATCTCGTAGCAGTTTCAGAGTAGCTTCAGACTTACTCGGCATCTGCGATCAGTTCAGTGCTTATCGTTCCTGGTTTGACGTCACAAACACACCCAGCGTTCGCCCAGACACTCCTCCGTTTCTCCGGCCACTCCTGCGTTTTTTCCGGAAACGGTAGCGTTTTTTTCCACACGCCCATAAAACGGCCTGTTTCCGCCCAGTAACACCCATTTCCTGTCAATCACATTACGATCGCCGGAGCGAAGAAAAAGCCGTGAGTAAAAATACTATCTTCATTGCAAAATTACTTGGCGCAGTCGCAGTGCGGACATTACGCATGCGCACTAAGCGGAAAATCACTGCGATGCGATGAAATTTACCGAGCGAACGACTCGGAATGAGGGCCAGAGAGTATCTGTATTTCTGGAAACCTGAGTGACGCAGCCGCACCGCTGGTCATATATATATATATATATATATATATAAAATCTGTGTATGTATAATGTATAAACAGGCTTCCTTTTTTTCTGAGTGCATTTGAAGTCCTACAGTCTACAGATTTTTATTTTTTTTTTGGGGGGGGGGTAACTTTATGTACATGAACTGGCTCTGTGTACTTAACACTCACCGACTGACTGTTTGCTCAGCGGTGTGTCTCACTCGGCTCCAGCTCCGACTCTGAGCCCTCCCGAGAGGAATGGTGGCCTGAGGCTGTGGCTGCACACCGGCAGAGCGCGGACGGGAGGGGGGAGAGAGCCGCAGACGGGAGGGGGAGACAGAGCGCAGACAGGAGCGGGGAGAGAGCTGCGTACGGGAGGGGGGAGACAGAGTGAGGACAAGAGGGGGGAGAGAGCTGGGGACAGGAGGGGGAGACAGAGCGCGGGCGGAAGGGGTAGAGAGAGAGAGCTGACAGGTGGCGGGAGGAAGCACAGGAACGAACAGGGATCACCATGATGCAGGCGTAGCGTGTGCTGGACATTAGGGGGTGCCTGTGCGCACTAGGCACCCCCCGTGCGCACACCTATGCCCCTACTGCCGGACGACCAACCACCCTCCCTCCCCTCCCGGTTTCCTTTCCTTCCTCCTTCCCTTCTGACCACACTGTCTCTCGTTTTATATCCTTCTTCTCTATCTCTCTTCCTCTTTCCTCTACTTTCAGTGCTCTCCGCTCTTTCTATTCTGCCTACCTCTTTGTTGCTTGCCCATGGGTCTCCGGGTACTATCTTTTAATGTGAAGGGCTTGAATAGCCCTCAAAAGAGAGGTAAGCTCTTTGCCTCCCTTAAACTCCATAAAGGTGACCTGGTCTTCCTACAGGAGACCCACTTCTTACATAACTCCCATCCTACGCTGCAATGTAAACCATACCCAGATTCTTTCCATGCCTGCGACCATTCGGCCAAGAAACGGGGGGTTGCGATTTTATTTGCCCGCCACCTCACCTTTGAGCTTCTAGACTCGTATGCCGACAAGGATGGCCGGTTTCTTGTCTTGGTGGGGAAACTTAATAACAACCTCTGTACCCTAGCCAACGTTTATGCCCCTAACCAACGACAGGAACGATTCTTTACAAAGCTAGATAACCTCCTTACCCGAGTCCGGCAAGGCGACCTCATACTTGCTGGGGTCTTTAACTCCGTTTTAAATCCACAGATAGACCGCTCTCCCTCTCCCCCTACTGCTTCCCCGCCGGACTCCCTCCGCTCCAGATCCCTCCTCCGTCTCATGCGATCCCAGCTTCTCTATGACTCCTGGAGGATAAAAGACTCCTCTGCTCGTGACTATACCTTTTACTCTGCTCCTCATAATTCCTACTCCCGCATTGATATGGTCCTGCTCAGCCACGATCTCGCCTTAAATCTCCACGATGCCCATATTCATCCCCTGATCTGGTCCGATCATGCCCCTATCTCCTGCGATCTCTCAGGCCTGGTCTCACGCCCTCGTCCCATGACATGGCGCCTTAACGACTCCCTCCTCCACAACCCGGAGATACCGTTCCCATCTTCGGGACACGATCTCCGACTATTTTACCCTGAACGATACCCCTGATATTTCTAGGTCCACTCTCTGGTTGGCACACAAGGCAGTTCTTCGTGGTCACGTTATCAGCCTAGCCTCAAAAACCAAAAAATAATCCCTCACCCAGTTTAACAAACTCTCTATTAAACTCCACTCACTTGAGACCCAGCATAAGGCGTCCTCCGACCAGGCTGTCTTGTCCGAACTTCGTACTGTTCAGGCGGAACTTGTGCTCCTTCTCTCTGGACGGGTGGCCAAACGTCTTAAGTGGCTTCGCCAGTCTTTTTACGAGAAGGGAGACAAGGCGGACAAGATCCTAGCGGCACGACTCCGTTCCACGAGAGCCAAAACTAATATTGTCTCTATCAGAAACTCTCTCAATCAACTTGTCCAAGACCCCACCTCCATTAGAGCTGCCTTCCAATCCTATTACGCTGACCTGTACAACCTCCCACCCCCCTCACCTGGTTTCTCCCCTCTGCCCCACTCCGACCTAGTCTCTCACTTTCTTTCTGCTTCTAACTTGCCTAGATTGCCCCAGGACGCCATGGACCATCTTAACAGTGAGATTTCGGTGGAAGAAATCGCTCAGACTATACTCATGCAAAAAATTGGTAAATCCCCGGGCCCGGATGGGTTCACAGCTCTTTACTACAAAAAATTATCTGATCTTCTCTCCCCCCACCTTCAGTCCCTGTTCAATAGGATTGTCCATGGCGACCCCTTTCCCCCTGAGATGTTGGAGGCTAGAATTGTGGTGATCCCTAAAGAGGGCAAGGATACCCTTAACTGCGCTAGCTACCGCCCTATATCTCTCTTGAACTTGGACTTGAAAATCTTCGCTAAGATCCTAGCCAACCACCTTAACCCATACCTCCCCTCTCTTGTCCATTACGACCAGGTGGGGTTTATCCCGGGCCGTCAGGCGAGAGATAACACCAGGCGTGCTATTGATCTTATACACATCTCGAACTCCAGGAGATCCCCTACTATCATGCTCTCCTTAGATGCTGAAAAGGCATTTGACCGGATCTCCTGGGGTTTTCTGAGAGCCGCCCTGGAGGCCTATGGCTTGTCTGGTGGCTTTCTCACTGGTGTCCTGGCACTATACTCCGCCCCCTCTGCCACAGTCTTAATCAATGGTGTCCCATCAGCCCCGCTTAGCATTTCAAATGGTACCCGTCAGGGTTGCCCCCTCTCACCGCTAATATTTGCCCTCATTATTGAGCCCCTCGCTTCTCAAATTAGATCTCACCCAGATATACACGGAATACAAGTAGGCCGTACCGACCCTAAAATCTCCCTCTTCGGAGAGGAGGTGAACTCTGTGAGCTCCTGCTGGCCTTGCTCTTTTACCAGCTTTAAATAGTGACTTGGGGGCTTACACACACCTATAACGCAGTGTACCCACTCCCTAAATCACCTGGACTTGGAGGATCTGGACTGCGGAGCCTGGGAGCCCTTTTCAGGGTTCCTGCAGGTTGCGGCCTTCCCCTCCACAAGAAGCCGGGGACTGTAGTAGGATTCCCCCCCCCCCCCGTCCGGAGGTGTGGCGGTGCGGGCGATCGACGGAGCAACCTGGGAGAGCACTCACATACTCCGGAGAAGAGACTGGCGGTGCCCCCGGTGCCTGTGACCTCCTGTGTCCCTGCAGCGGATATCTAGATCGAGGAGTGCTGGCGGCGGCGGCCCCGTGCGGCGGGTGAGTCCCCTCGCGCGGGTTCATTCCAGCGCAGCATCGGGGAACCTTCCCCTCTCTCACCGCTGTCCCTACCCCTCTCGACATACCTGCTGCAGCCGGGTACGTGCCGCGGAATCGGGGAGCAGAACTGGAGCTCCCGCGGATTGCGGCCTATCAGCTTCCTGCAAGCCGGGACATCGATTTTACCGCCGGGCCGGCGAGGCCCGCGGATTAGGCTCCTTCCCTTCGCTCCCGGGCACTCGGCCCGCCGCCGCACACCCCCGTGGAAGCCTCCCTGCTGCCCTGGACCACACCGTAAGCCGTGCTGCTTTGAGGAGCTGAGGGACGCCCGGCGGCCATCTTGGAGGGGTCTCAGCTCTCCCCTGGATCCCCTGCTAGTCTCCGGGGTGTGAGGTGAGCAGCATAGTAGATCCCACCGGCCTCCGGGACACCTGCTAGGTGCCCCTGGGTATAATATCTCTGCACAGCCTCATATTATACCGCTGAGAAGCTCACTGCACTGCTGTTGGGAGAACACCCCCTACCTGAGCCTACTCTCTACCCCTCAGTATATCATCTGATTGTGCTCTCACGGGGCTAAGCTGCCCTTACCAAGTACTCGCTGACAGGCTCTGTAGTACCCCAACCTATATCCTTGTGCCTCTAAAAGCACCTTAGTGGTGCTCCCACTTGCACCCCTACATATTACAGCTGCGGTGATTAAGGTGTCTCCTATATGAGCCTCAGCCTCCGGAATCTACCCCCGCACATTACAGTGCACCTGGCTAGGCCCCCCCGGCCGCACTCTGTGACCTACCTATGATGTGATCTCATTATGTGTTACACCCGGTCCTGTGGGTGACCCCCATGCTATAGGAGCTTTCCCGTCCCTGACTAGGTGTCGACTACCAATCTTCCTCATCCCTCTCCGTCACTATGCCTAAAGGAGGGAAAAAATCCAATGCCCATAACTTGGTGGGCTACTTCAAGAACTCCACCCCGTCTTCTACTCGGAAATCATCATCACCTCCACCTATATCAGCAACATCCGACCGCGACTCGGACGATGACTCTTCCTCCACTCCTGCCACTAAAGCGGACGTTGCTCTTCTCCTGTCCGAGATGCGCAATATAAAAAAGTCGATCCGTGCAGAGGTGCAAGAAGCTATTTCTGGTTTGAAAACAGACGTGGACAACCTGGGATCCAGAGTTGACGCTGTTGAAAGGAAACAAGAGGAGCTTATTGCTTTTCAACAAGAATCGGAACAGGAGTTGGCCCAAATGCGTACAGATGTTATGCTACTAGCGGATAAGCAAGTGGATATAGACAACAGAGGCCGTCGGAACAATCTCCGAATCCGCAACGTCCCCGAGACGGTAGAACAGTCCCACCTCTCTAACTACCTGCTCCGACTGTTCCGCTCACTCGCTCCCTCAATTCCTGACGATATGCTACTTCTAGATAGGGCACACAGGGCCCTACGTCCTAGATCTCAAGATGCTAAAACGCTGAGGGATGTAATTCTACGTTTTAATTATTTTGCGGTCAAAGACCAAGTCTACGCCAAAACTCGGATGTCTCCAACCATACCCTTCGAGGGCTCCGACCTCCTAGTTTTCCAGGACTTGTCACCGGTCACGCTGAACAGACGGAGGGAATTAAAGGACATAACTAAAACCCTGAGAGACAACAACATCAGATATAGATGGGGCTTCCCCTTTGCCCTACAGGTCCGATCTGATGGTAAAGTCCTCTCTGCTAGATCCCCCGACGAGGCCCTCCAACTGCTCCGCCACTTGAACATCTCTGGCCCTCTGTCTGCCTCGCAACGCCCTCCCCCAGTCGACACCTCTCCTTCCCTCAAGGCCCCGTCCCTCGATTGGAACACCGTTGGTTCCGCCTCCCACACCCCTAAGGGTACATGACTTTACATCTGGTGCGGCCCCTGAGCGGGCCTCTTCCCCGCACTGGTTATACACGGGATCTCCGGATGTCGTCTGTTGCTTCATCAGCGTCCACACATTCTGTGGAGCCCTATGTTTAGTTAATGTTTGCTGTTTTTAACATGTATATGTCTGTGGGGGCTGGGCCTGTTTGGGCCCTGGGACCGGGGGCCTCCGCGGTTGGCCGCGCGGCCCCCGGCCCCGGGTGTCCCGACCGGGTCACGCTCTCTTTTCTGTGCTCCTAAATAGTCATAACGTTACTGTTCCCTTTTGGTGTATTGTTTTTTGTTTGTTTTTTCCTCTCTTTTTCCCCCCTCTCCCTCCCATGCGATTATATGCTTACTCTTCCGTGACTTGGGTAGTGGGGGCCCACGGACCTCCATCTCTTCTGGGGTCGGATGGTCGTTATACCATGTTTACTCTCTGTTCCTTTAGTTTTGCTCCCCCTCCTCGCCTTCCTCCCTCCCCCCCCCCCTCTCCCCCCCTCTCCTCCCGTTTAGCTCCTTTAACCTACTAACTACAATTTGCACTCTGCATGGGTTTTGCCCACCCACGGGACCCGGTCCTCACAACCCTCTCCTCTGAGCGGCTGGGTTCACCCACCCCCCATTCGGCCCTAAGGGTCGACGTCGGATGACTTTGGCCCACAGGCCTGGTCTTTCCCTGGGTCCGACCAGTGAGAATAGACTCTTTATGTTTGTTCATTGCAATCACTACCATACACCTGTCTCTCCTCTGTTCTCTTTCTACCTATCTTCTTCCTTCTCAGGTCTTCTTCCCTTCTTTTCCCCCTCTCTCTTCGGGGGTCCCGCCGGTGCGCTTCAGTCTGAGTGGTGCTCCAAGTACTTTCCATGGTTCTTAGAATAGTTTCCCTGAACACGAAGGGCCTGAACAGTCCACACAAACGCTCTCTCCTATTTCAAACCCTCAAACAACTCAGAGGCGATGTTATATTCTTACAAGAGACCCCCTTCTCGGACACATCACACCCTGAACTTAGGTCTAAAACCTTCCCGCACACATTCCATGCTTGCGATCCTATACGCAAAAAGAAGGGGGTCTCTATACTCTTTGCTAACCACCTTGCTTTTACCCCCTCCAATATATTAAGGGACCCTGAGGGTAGATACCTATTGTTAGTAGGACTGTTGAACGGGATCCCCTACACATTCCTGAATGTCTATGCTCCAAACCAACTTCAGGCCCCCTTTTTCCATTCCCTGAATGACCTCCTAGCTCTGCACAGACACGGTAATGTAGTTCTAGGTGGGGATTTTAATGTGACCCTGGACAGCGCCCTGGACAGATCTAAACCTCTACCCAGATCAATGCGCTCCTCTCACTCACGTAATGCAGCAGCTCTGAATCTCTTGCTATCCCGACACCTTCTCTTCGATACATGGAGAGTGAAGGAGTCGACCGCTCGGGATTACACTTACTACTCCTCTATCTATGATGAATATACAAGATTGGACATGCTCTTTCTGAGTACAGAACCTGCCCAATGCATTCTAGACGCCTCCATTTACCCTAGTACGTGGTCAGACCACGGCCCAGTTACGGTGGACGTCCCAGGTCCGCACCCTCCCGCTCGCCACCCTACGTGGCGGTTGAATGACAGAATCCTTCTTAATCCCCAAACAAAAGCCCACATAGCAGCCGAAATATCTCATTACTTTCATACAAACACGTCCTCGACTATTTCTCCTATGTTATTGTGGGATGCCCACAAGGCGGTTATACGGGGTTGCCTGATTAGCGCCTCTTCTTATAACAAGAAGGCTAGAACCAACCGTATCCGGGAACTCTCGGACTTGGTCACATCCCTTTCGCTGAAACACAAAACGTCAGGGTCAGAAGCGGATCTTTCTGCTCTGTCCTCTGCCAAAGGCGAACTGAACATGCTCTTGACGGCTAAGGTGGAAACTAGCTTGAAATGGCTCAACCAGTCTTTTTACGAAAAAGGGGATAAGGCGGATCGGCTACTAGCCTCGCGGCTTCGGACTAAGCGGGCAAGGAATAACGTGCTGTCCATTCAATCCTCCCCTGGGAAGAAAACTTGTGAGCCCAAGCGTATCACCGAGACTTTCTCTTGCTTCTATAAGAAGCTATATAATGCTTACGGGCCCTCACATCCTAGCCCAGATTTTCTTACAGACGTACGTTCCTTTCTGTCCCAATGCCATCTACCTCATCTATCCCCAACGATCTCCGCGGAATTAAACACTAGAATCACCGATGAAGAAATCACCAACGTCATTAAAGATTTGAAACCTAACAAGGCTCCCGGTCCAGACGGTTTCTCGGCCGTCTACTATAAGACTTTTCTGCCCCAGCTTCTGCCACACCTTTCGACCCTATTTAATGCTGTCCTACAGGGTGCCTCTTTTTCTAAATCGGCGCTGGAGGCCAAGATCATAGTTATTCCCAAGGAAGGCAAAGATGCATCCAACTGCGCTAACTATAGACCTATATCGCTGCTCAACTCTGACATTAAGATATACGCGAAAATCTTGGCCCTTCGATTGAACAACGTATTGCCCCACCTTGTCCATAATGACCAGGTGGGATTCATTCCGGGTCGTCAAGCCCGCGACAATACGAGACGGGTCATCAGCCTTGCCCATCATATCAACCTTACCCGTACCCCTGCTCTTATGCTTTCTCTGGACGCGGAGAAGGCGTTTGACAGGATAGGATGGCCCTTTATGTTCGAAACTCTCGCTCATTTTGGCTTTCAAGGGGAATTTCTCACGGGGATCCAGGCTCTATATTCGGATCCGTCAGCACGGGTCTCCGTGAATGGAGTACTGTCGGACCCTTTGGGTATCTCCAACGGCACCAGACAGGGATGCCCACTCTCACCCCTGATATTTGCTCTTGTAATAGAACCGCTGGCTGCACGCATCCGGACCTCGTCTGATATTGGGGGATTAGAGGTGGGGAGCTCAGTCTACAAGATTTCCCTGTTTGCGGACGATGTCCTTCTTTCGCTCTCCTCACCACACACTTCTTTGCCGAACCTTCTCCATCTTCTTTCGGAGTACGGACATGTATCGGGATATAAGGTCAATTGGTCCAAGACAGAAGCTCTCCCCTTCCATGTTTCTTCTACCCACTTAGCTCGCATGCAATCCAACTTTAAATTTTCTTGGTGTGTTTCTAAAATCCGTTACCTGGGAATCTATATCACGCGCCGCTATGTGGACCTTTATAAGGCAAACTTCGCCCCATTGCTGGTCAACATCAAGGCCGATCTCCATAAATGGCAGTCCCTAATTATATCTTGGTTGGGACGTATCATAGCTCTGAAAATGAATATAATCCCCCAAGGATATAGATATGTGTGAGTTCTGGCGCAAATAAAGCTAGCTGCCCAATCCTAACCTTCCTATGATCTGCCCAAATCCAGATCACACAAAAGACAAGTAGAAGATGATGGGTGGAAGGAAGATCAAAGGCGCTGCTATACAAATGACGAGTATAATAAAGAAAGGTGTGATATACTTGCAAACTTCGTGGTCCTTCGTTAATCTCTTTCTATTAATCCAATGATTACCAGATGTTTACATGCAATATAAACAAAAATAAACAACAAATACTACACATTTGTTGTTTATTTTTGTTTATATTGCATGTAAACATCTGGTAATCATTGGATTAATAGAAAGAGATTAACGAAGGACCACGAAGTTTGCAAGTATATCACACCTTTCTTTATTATACTTGTCATTTGTATAGCAGCGCCTTTGATCTTCCTTCCACCCATCATCTTCTACTTGAATATAATCCCCCGTCTACTTTACCTGTTTCAGACGCTGCCTGTGAAAGTCCCGGACTCTGTCCTGGCGCAAGTGCACTCTTGGTTTCTCCGCTTTGTTTGGAGAGATAAGACCCCTAGGATAGGTTTCTCCACCCTACGCAAACCTGTACAGGAAGGCGGAAGAGGCTTCCCAGATATCCGCCTTTACTATCCGGCCACTCATCTTAGCCAAGCTGTCGCTTGGTTCGCCCCTGCTCAGACCACTCGATGGCTACAGCTAGAATCTGCATTGGGCCATACTACGTCTTTGTCGTCTCTACTCGTATCCTCCCCCAAAACTAGATCCCCCCATCTGCAACTGCACCCAGTGCTGGAATTTTCCTGCCAGATATGGGACTACTGTACTCGGCGCTTCCACCTCCTGTCATCTCCCTCTCAACTTACCCCTCTATGGGATAACCCTTCTTTCACCCCGGGTCAATCTCTGACTCGATCTCGTCCATGGACGGAAAGGAACATCCGCTTTGTACGAGATGTTCTGTCTGGGGGCACATGCGCGCCCCTATCGGACATCATAACGAAATATGATTTCCAGGAGGCGAACCCTTTTACCTACTTCCAGATACGACATTTTGTCTCTTCTATATCGAATGCTTCCCCGTTCCAACCTTTGTCCACTCTAGAATCATATAGCTATCATAAACCGCTTGCTAGAGGAATCATCTCCCTACTATACTCCCTTCTCCAGGTCGAAGGGCAGCCGACGGTCCCGGCTTTTGTCCTCCAGTGGGAGCGGGATCTTGGTCCGCCACCTGGCGACCATGATTGGTCAGATGTCTTCACTGCTGCCGCAAAATCCTCCATTTCAACGCTAGTGAAGGAAAATGCTTACAAGGTACTATATAGGTGGTACCTTGTCCCCTCTAGACTCCACAAGATATTTCCTTCTTCTTCGCCCGCGCGCTGGAGAGGTTGCGGCGGCCATGGCTCTTTCCTCCACATCTGGTGGACGTGCCCCAAGATTATGTTATTTTGGGACTCAGTCGCACACTTGATAAGTACAGTGCTCCAATCTCAGATATCGAAAGACCCTTGGTCTTTCCTACTGGGTCTCCCCGTTATTAATACACCTCCAAATACCGGTAAATTACTGACACAGATTTTAAATGCTGCTCGCTGCTCAATTGCTCTCCATTGGAAAAAGAAGGAGGCCCCCCCTATTAAGATGGTCATTGATAAAGTATGGTTCTTCGCAAGCATGGAAAAAATCACTGCATACCTCCATAACAGATCCTTTCAGTTTCTAGTGATGTGGGAATTGTGGTTTAACTCTCAAGCTCCAGCCCGTAGAGCGCGCGCCCCTGGGGGCTCTGCGGCAATCCTCCTGTGATTTTAGTAATATCGCCTCCCATAGAGTAGGTGTGTGACTGTCCTGCATGCTACCTTTCCGTGTACCTTAAGCATTGCCCCCTATTTTACACTGGAGCTTGGAGCTGTACTTGCTGTATATAGTGACGCGCTGACGGACCCCCCCCCCCAACTCTGCCTCTTTACTTCCTACTCTATACCTTCCTCGTCTCCCCTTTCTTCTCTTTTCTCGCCCTCCCTTTATTCTTCTTCTCTCTACTGATACAGCCACGAGAATGTTTTTCTTTTTCTCCGGTTCCTAATTAGTCAAAGGGCCTTGGTCGCCCTCAATGTATACGTCATCACCACTCCCTTTATTATCACCACAAGGTTCCCTTTTTTTTTTTTCTCAACAAGGGAACCCCATTATCACTGCTTTTGGATTATATCTCTGCTATAAAAATATTGTTGTTTCACAGATATACCCTCCCCACCTGTTGTGGGGGGCTAATGTAACCCTGTATAACTTGAAAATTAAATAAACAATTAAAAAAACAAAAAATCTCCCTCTTCGCTGACGACATTCTACTTTCTCTGACCGAACCCCTTATCTCACTCCCAAACTTATTTTCAGTCCTCCATTCTTATAGCCTTATATCAGGGTATAAGATCAACTACTCCAAGTCCGAGGCTATGCTGCTCCATATCCCTCACCGAGAGGCTGAGTCCCTTCGCGCCAACTTTAATTTTAAATGGCAGCCCACAAAGATTAAATATTTGGGGATTTACCTGACCTCTCGCTATGATTCTCTCTTCCGGGAAAACTTTCCACCCCTCCTCACCAACACACTCGCTGACCTGACATCCTGAAACAGTCTTTTCATTTCGTGGCTGGGCAGGATCATAGCGGTTAAAATGACCATAGTCCCCAAATGGCTTTATCTTTTCCAGACCCTCCCAAGTGGCAGTCCCGGCCTCCTTTCTTCACACTATCCAACGAGCCCTTGTGCGATTTATTTGGAACCACAGACCCCCCCGCATCACCGCCAATACCCTGAAAAGGCCAGCCTCCGCGGGAGGTAGGGGCCTTCCTGATATCAAACTTTACTATCTTGCCTCCCACCTATCCCATATTGTCACCTCTTATGCTCCTCCGGGATCTGTATCTTGGCTGGATATTGAGGCAGCCCTCATTAGCCTCTCGGTCCTGAACCCCTTATGGGGTCTGCCCTCCACCTCCCGACCCCCAACCTCCAAACTTCTCCCCACTATTAAATTTAACCTTAAAATTTGGGACTCCCTCTCCCTGAAGATGGGTCTCACCACTACCCCCTCGCCCTTGACCCCTATCTGGCAGAATCCTATGTTTCCTCCTGGATTCTCAACTGCGAGATTCCGTTTATGGATAATGCTGGGCTTCAAATTCCCGACCAACTTTGCCGATCGGGGCCAATGGCTGTCCCTACCTGACCTCCAACAAAAGACCCCTTCGTACCCACTTAATCCCTTCCAATTTTTACAAATCCGACACTTCCTAGGTTCTCTCCCCTCCTCCGCCTTGCTTCGTGTCCTCACCCCCTTTGAAAGTTTATGCATTAATTCTCACCTCTCCAAAGGCTTAATCTCCCAACTCTACTCCCTTTTACTGGATTCTTCCCTTCTCCCCTCCCGGCCCCACGAGCTCACATGGGAACATGATCTTGGGCCCCCACCGGAGAGTGAGGATTGGGAGGACATGAGACTGGGGATTGCTAAATGCTCTATTGCTACTGCTTTTAAGGAAACGGCCTACAAAGTTTACTACTGTTGGTACTACACTCCTGACCGACTTAAACTCTTTCCGTCTTCCTCCCCTAATTGCTGGAGGAACTGCGGGGCCAGAGGCACTATGCTGCACATATGGTGGACCTGCCCGTCCATTGCTTCCTTCTGGAACCTAGTCCACTCCCTCCTCAATTCGCTTTTAGATTCCCCCGTGCTGAAAGATCCTTGGGTCTTTTTGCTATGTTACCCTCCCCCGATGCTCAATAAATTCTCCCAAAAACTGGCCACACATATCCTAATGGCGGCAAAGTCGCTGATAGCTCTTAACTGGAAGAACCCCTACCCACCCTCTCTCCCGTCCCTTAAAACTAAAATTTGGCACATTACCTCAATGGAAAAGATTACATATTTTCTCCACGACCGGGGTCACATCTTTGAGCAGGTCTGGGCCCTTGGCTCGCTGCTGAACGTAGATTGCCCCCCCCCCCCTCTTGCTCCTAGCTTTCTCCGCAAACCCATGGGCATTGCCCACTGCTCCTCCTCCATGCCTCCCTCCTCCTCTTTTCTTCTCTCTCTCTCTCCTCTTCCTTCCCTTTTTCTAATCTTCTCTCGTCTCCCCCTTGACCCCCCTCTCCTTCTTTCTTCTGATCTTACTATTTCCAGGATTACACAGATTATACCGTGGTTCCCCCCCTCCCCCCCTGTCCCCCTTTCCCTTCTCCTCTCCCCCCGAATTTCATACTTGATTGTTACTGTTCTTTCTTTTTTGATTAATCTCGCTGTTTACTTGAAAATTTGTGGTTTTTGCTGGACGTTGGTTTTGATGGCCACCTGTCCCATGTGTCCATGTAATGTTTTCCTATTATGTTTAACCACGTGTAAATAAAGAATTAAAAAAAATAATAATTGGAATTCCTGCACCCCGATGGTGTGCTCATCTCAAAAGGGGGTGTGGACTAATGGAAAGGGGCATGGTCTATGGCCTCTCACAAAAAATGACTGACCATATTTATATACTGACCAACATTTCCATACTGACCATATTAATGACTGACCAACATTGCTTATATGTCCTGCAGGCTGCAGCAATGCTGCTCAAACCTTATCATCTGTCTGTGTCTTATACCCCTTTTCCACTAGCTTTTTTTTAACCCGTGTTTTTGCACGGGGCGCGCATCGACACAGGTTTTTAGTAGGTGGAAACGTCTTAACACAGGTTGAGTGACCTGGGAATCCTACCCGATTAGCTACCTGGGTAGAACACGGTAATGACACAGGTAACTGTGCAGTGGAAACGGTCATTACACGTGTTTTCAGACACGAGTAACGCTCTGAGACGCTGATTGGTGCTTCTGCAGCACAGGAAGATGATGTCATCCATGGGAGACACGCTGGGCACATGCAGGCACTGCAGCAGCATGCAAAAAAAGCGGATGCAAGTCGCTGTACACAGGTATTGCAGCAGCTTGCAAATAGCGCTACGCTGGGCACATGCAGGCATTGAGGCAGTAAAAGAAGTCACGCTGGGGCACATACTGTACATATATATTTTTATTTTTTATTCCAGCAGATTACAAACAAACAGACAGTATACAGCAGCAGCAGAAGCTCCAGCACAGCAATATGGCTGCCCATACCTGGTCAGACACAGAGATCAAAGAGCTGCTTAATATTCGGGGAGAGGAAGAAATAAGAAGGCAGGTGACTGGAACAGTTAAGGATGCTATCGTCTACAAGAACATATCCCTTATGCTGGCAGAAAGGGGCATCCAAAAAACCCAGCAAAAAGTCATTAACAAATTATAGGCACTACGCAGACAATTCACCAAAGTACACGACCATAACCACAAGAAAAGTGGCGCTGGGCGTATGGAATGGCCATATTATGACCTATGCTATAGTGTCTTCGGCAAAACTGCGCTAACAAATCCCATAGCACTATCGTCATCCAGCTCTGCCAGTCGCCAGTCGACAAGGATCTATGTAAAGGCATGGTAATGTTGCAGAGTATAGCTAGTGTGCAGGTGGGAGAAGGCTACAAACATGTATATGCTACTACTGCTAATTTTTAAAAGAATCATGGTAATGTTGCAGAGTATAGCTAGTGTACAGGTGGGAGAAGGCCACAAACACGTATATGCTACCATGCCCGCATGACCTGGTAGACAATCTTGCAGACTGTGCCAATCCCTATTACAAATAAACTGGAAACTATGCGATACTCTCAAGGGGTAGCATACCACCAGAGAGCAATCGCTAATCTCCTGGCTGGCTCAATGGGCTTCCAGAACCTGGTGGTCTGCTTGGTGATTGTGGGGGACAGTAGTTCCAAAACATACTCGAATGTAGCACAAGACATCCTGAAGTTTTCCATCCACTGCTCCTCCTGATATGCTAGAATGGTCTGCATGAATGCTTCTCCATGTCTGCGATCTCTCACCCACATTCTTCGGCTTGGTGTAGAGTTCATTGTTATGAGAGATATAACAGTGGATGATATCAGCACTGTCCTCCTTTTCAAATATTTGCGTCGATAGGTAGCCCTCCCGACAAAGAATTGAGCCCTCCTTCTCCAGCTCAGCAGTAGGTAGCACAAGGGCTGCAGTGATTGCGCTGAGCCAAAAAAAAAGTGGGTCCCAAGGACCCCTCACTTTTAAAAATCGCGGTCCTACCGGTCTTTTTCTGGGTCCCATCCGAATGAAGGTTCGTATTAATCTTAATCTTGTTTGGACACTACAAAAGTGTTGCAAGGTGGGGGGATGGGGTGACAATGCTGCTGGGCTGTGTAGCATGCAGGACACTCTGCCCCAGAGGTGTAACTAGACATTTTGGTGCCCTAAGGCAGAAAGTGAATTGGTGTTCCACCTCCCAGACCGTAAAGCATAGGCGGCGTGCGCCAAAGGCGCGCTGCAAAATTTTAGGGGCGTGGCTTCATGGGGACAGGGCGTGACCACATAATAGTGTCAATTCACATTACACCACACAGTAGTGCCGCTTATACACATTGCACCAGGTAGAACCTCCTATGCACACTGCCCCAGGTAGAGCACGTTATACACTTTGCTCCAGGTACAACACATTATACACATTGCGCCAGGTAGAGGACTTTATACACATTGCGCCAGTTAGAGCACGTTATTATACACATTGCGCCAGTTAGAGCACGTTATTATACACATTGCGCCAGGCAGAGCACGTTATACACACTGCGCCAGGCAGAGCACGTTATACAAGAAAAAAAGAAACGGCTGCGCTGGATTTCAGAAAAGTGTGCAAATGACAATAGAGAGAGCCAGTATGTCAATACTAAAAAATAACCAAATTTATTAAAACATTGTAAAATCATGCATATGCATAAAACAATGAAAACTGCATAAATTGTTGCACAGTTAATTATCTCACAGTGTCAGCACAATGGGCACTTATGTAGTGTAACAGCTATAATGTAAATTGCCCAAGTCCATGTTCCGTGACTGAGATGGAAGCCGTTCGTAGTGCACAGTGATGATGAACAAAGGTGCAATATATAGAGCTCCGGTAATAAATCACGTGTAAGGAGCCAGTAAGTCAATCAGTAATAAATACCTCTCCAGTGGGTTGGTACATTCACCGGGCGTCCCCGGTCAGGTATCCTGCAATACCCACAGACAGCTTGCAGCGGAGAGGAGATTGGTTGCTGTTAGAGATCGACTGGCTTAAGCAGCGTGAATAGCAGCGGCTATTTAGAAGCTGGAAACAGTCCGGAACATTACCGTCTGGAAGTGCTGAACTCTGTACTGCATGTGAGACACCTGAGCAAGGTGTGTAGGGGGCGGGTCCTAAATTTTGCGCCAGTTAGAGCACGTTATTATACACATTGCGCCAGTTAGAGCACGTTATTATACACATTGCGCCAGGCAGAGCACGTTATACACATTGCGCCAGGCAGAGCACGTTATTCACATTGCGCCAGTCAGAGCACGTTATACACATTGCGCCAAGCAGAGCATGAGTGTGGTACTACCCTGCCAGCCCAAGTGGCATTATGCCATTGTGCAGATATGCCAAGGCAGTGCAAATAGAGGGTACTGCATACATGAATTGCAAAATATAGCTGATGGGAACCCACTTCTTGGCAACCAGATTTTAAGTTAGACACCTCTGGCTTTAGTGTAAAAACACACACACATTTACACATGAATACAGCCACATATATACTCCTATACATACAGACATACACATACTTATTACAAGTACACAAACATCAACACACATGTATATATCCAGACAATAACACAAGCTGCCCATCCCTGTTACCGGGTTGCTGGGTGCTGAGAATAGCCGGGAACAGAGCTCTCTCAACTCCGCATCTCCTGCTGCCCGCCCCAGGCCCGGGCTCCATAAACACTGTGCCTGACAAGCTGTCTCCCCCCCGCCGCAAGGTAATCACTGCTCCGTTATAGCCGCCGCCCTCTCTGCTGTGTCGGGCCGGCTGTGAGTGAGGGGAGGCGGCAGCAATGTCTATCAGTGACCCGGGGGGGCTCAAGGCAGCAATTGTAAGGGGGCGGGGAGGCGACACCAACCATGCGGCACCCTCCCTGTCTATCGGTGACTGGGGGGGGGGGAGGGGGGAGGCTCTCGGCAGCGCAGCACCAATTGTAAGGGGACGGGGAGGCGTGCACCAACCATGCTCCACCCGGGCTCACGGCAGCGCAGCATCCATTGGAAGGGGACGGGGAGGCAGCAGGAGGACTCACTGGTCGCGGTGTGCAGCGCTCATCACAACGCATCCTGTGGGACCCGCAGATTTTTGAAAACTGGGTCCCTTACTGCTTATAGCGCGTAAAATACGCGCTATAGCAAGTATTTGCGATCACTAGGGGGTAATTCTGAGTTGATCGAAGCAGGAACTTTGTTAGCAGTTGTTAAGGAAATTTAAGCAATGTATAGAATCTATTCTGACTTTTTAATATCATGTAATACGTAACAGACATTATTATGTAAGATGTTTTGCTGACAAAGAATGTAGGTACGTGACAAGAACTTGCTTTACTTTGCTAAGTCACCCTAGTCTTGCTGATTTGTGTCATGTGCCCACCCAGGACCAGATGGTGTTCGATAAGGAGGAACGGGCCTCAAGGCCTGCTATGATTGGTCCAAGCTTGGGTGGAGTAATTCTTTGTAATATGCAATATTAGGGGCCATCTATGCCATGTTCGAGAGGCAGATGGAGCTCCCTTGTAATTACTTGTAAAGTGCATGCTGACTGTCACTTTATTGTAATCTTGCTCTGCCATTATCAATATAAACTTTAAAATTTGGCTACAACTATTCACGTTGTGTCTTTTTTCCACAACAATTTGGTGCCGAAACCCGGGATCTGAAAACGATTGGAACGGAATCAGGACAGGAACGGAGGACTGGAGACCAGATTGGCGCCATTCAAAAAAGGTGAGAACATTTGTGTCTCTGTCTGCTCTCCCCTCCTCTGCTCCTAAGACCCTCCGTCCCACTATCGTGAGTACAGATCCCAAGAACCTGAATAGTTGTTTTGTGTTGTAATATCTGTTTTGATATGCATGTGTGAGTGTATGTAGATGCTGGCACATTGCCACATCAGCATGACAGAGGCCCTTTATGGCTGAATGATTGTGCTGCCCCAAGCATGCTGGGGGCAGTGGAGTAAAAAGTAAGAGGACCCTAATGTCCTCAGACACGAATGTTTCCTATCTTCTCAGTCTGTCACGTAAACTGTCATTAACATTGTCTGCATAGTGGAAGGACAAATATAAGGATAAGTGTTGGTGAAGAGTAGTTTCTCTGCTGGTCTACCCTTGCTTGTCGATACCAGTCTGTGGGCAACTGATTGTGGCTCTCCCCCGAACAGGAGCGATATAATCTCTGATTACCTCCTGGCCTGCTATCTGACAGCTCTGTGTACACTGGTTTGAGTCTGTTTCTCGCTACACTGAAGGGCGTGTCCTGAAGCTGCAGACTGGCGTCTCTCTGTGTCTCATGAAAAATCATACTTCTTACTTAGATAATCCCTTACTTGCATGGTTTAACCTAGAGGACATTAGAGGGCAAATATTGTTTGGCATCTTCGCCTTGCTGATTTTCATTTGGCTCTGTTGGAAAATTTGGAGGGACCAAAAGCGGGGATTCGCTGTGTGGGACTTCCCCTAACAGCCAATAGCCATAGAATATAGTGCTGTGAAACACTGAGAGAGGGGTGCAAGAGTCCCCTCCACCATAGCAGGGCTATGGGAAACAGTCACAGCAAACGTGGATTTGGCTGATCACCAAATCAGAGTAATGGACGTCCTGAGACTCCTCGTACCCCACAGGAGGAGATGAGTAAGAAATATGGCAAATGGGTCAGCCGGCATTTACCTAAGTGGGGCAGGCTGACTAGGGGGATGGATTGTGGGATCCCAAAAGAGGGAACCTTTGAATTATCCCGCTGGGCAACCCTCTACAAAAAATAAAACAAAATTCACTGAGCCAAATGAATAGGCAGCTTGGAGTAGGTGGATGGTAGAATCTTATAAAAGACAGCAAAAAGCCCAAAGTATTTTTTTTACATCAGAAACAAGAACAGGAAGGGCAAATCAGCAAGGAGGGGAGGTACAGTCAGATGAGAAAGAGGGGGAGGAAGGGTTTTGTGTGGAGTGGAAGGTGAGCTTGTCATCACTCCTAAAATAACCCAAGGTGAGAGAGATGAAAGGGCTGAGGAATATCGCTTGCCTCAAGCCTCAGCCTAACTTGTTAGAGAGCAGTTCATGCCTGGTACAAGTGAGTTTAGCCAGCTGAAGACAGAGAAATATACAGGAGGTACAGAAGAAAATGGTCAAGAGGGTGATGGTAGTTGACACACCTGGTAACCCCCAGAGGGGTAAGTTTAGGGGGAGGAACAATTGGGAGTCCAGAAATGTGAAGTGCTACAATTGTGTGAAACAGGGCCACATTGCAAGAAATTGTCCAGCTCCAAAAAGGGGGGCAGGATAGCGCCTGACAGGGAGGGCTTCCAGTGTTACCAGTCATCTTGATGTTATGAGCCACAGCAGTGGTTCATTCCTGTTTGCATTCGGTTCATGTATTGTATGTTATATTTCTGTTTGCATGTCAGGATTTCTTATGTACTTTAGAGTGCTATACTTTTGGTTACTAATCTGGTAACTACAGTGACATATTTTGTGGGTCTTCCCACTAGCTGCATTCGGTTCATGTATTTTAGGATATATTTCTGTTTGCATGCCAGGATTTCTTATGTACTTATTTAGAGTGCTATACTTTTGTTTACTAGCCTGGTAACTACAGTGTCATATTTTGTGGGTCTTCCCACTAGCCTTAGTTTTGTGTTTTTGTACTGGCGGCAGCGCTGCACATAACTTGTTTGTTTAGTTCTCATGTTATAGTCACCTTAGCTGTAGCTAGTTTTCCCCTCACTCGCAGTCTCAGGTGGTGCCTTGTAACCTTGTAAGACTGGAGGGCATCGGAGTTTGGGCGAACCTAATTCGCCCATTCAAACGCGGCTGCCTTGGGCAGAAGACTAGCACCTCAGGCACCATCCGACCACTGGGAGGAGTAATGGTTATAGGGTTAGAAAAGGTCTTGCTGCGGCCATTCATACTGACCGCAGCTTCACTCATGAGTACTGGAACTCCCCAGTTGTCACACATTCCACAGAGTTCCAGGGTCTCAATTTGTAACATTGTACTCGTTTCCTAACACTCGGAGAGTAGGGGGGTGATGCCGTTGTCCACTTGACCCTCTCTGAAATGCCTTTTTACTCAGTGGAGTATCTGGTGGACAGTGGAGCAGCCCGTGTTCTCAAGAGAGAAAGTATGTCAAATCAGGCAGGTCCCCAAACACTTGGTAAATGGGGGAAGGCAGGTTGCAAATAAATAAATAAATATTGTTTGGAAACATGAGGATGGTCGATTGTGTGCACATCTCCCTTCATATGTTTCCAAAGGGGGAATGATTGCTATGATTGCTATATTTTGGTTTGCACAGTGTTTGAAATACTTTATAACAGAATGGTTATGTTGTCCTTGTAGATAGAGGCGTGGCCTGTTGCCAAGGTAACGGCTGCAGTAACAGCAAAGAAATTGATATCTGAATTTGTGTGCAGGTATGGCCTACATGAAACGGTTGAGAGAGCAAATAGCGTATTAAAAATGTCTAAGATCTGTGAGCAAACAAAACTTACATGGGTACAAGCTTTACTAGTAGATCCTTTTGCAATGAGGTATACCCCAAAGGGATTACATGGACTTTCATCATTTGAGATACTGTTTGGCAGGCTGCCACTCAAATTGCATGGACAGTACGCTTCTCTTACTGACTACGTTGTTCAGCTTCATAAGCCACTGACTAATTTGCATGGCAAAGTGTTTTCTTCTTTACCAGATCCACAAGACACATCTGGAACCCCGATTTGATGGCCCGTACCAGGTGCTATTGACCACAGTGACCTCCGTCAAAGTGGAGAGGAAAGTACGCTTCTCACTGTAAGAAAATTAACTTTCAGGTCAATGATGCAAACTGGTCCTAAAAGCATGGGGCCCCCGGGGAGAAGAGAACTGAATGGACTGTTAAGATACGCTTGTTTTTCTGCCTGCTTGTTTGTGCTTTATATCAGTGTGTGCAGGTGAAAGGAGAACAGCAAAAGAACTCTATATGGCTTCTACATCAGCAGACCGCTAAGGAGCTGAACGCCACTGACTGTTGGATCTGTTCTTATGTTCCTGCTAACCATAAAGGAATCCCTTTGATTGGTATCCCTATCTCGATGAATGATCTTAACCTCACAGATTATAGCTATAATGTTGAAATAGACATAAATCACACTGCTCACAATGCTCTTTCAGACCTAGGAATATATTTAGAAATTGCTGGTATAATCTCTCCGCCCACTATGTGCATAGGGCCTATGTTTATTAACCACGTGGCTGAACTAAAAGGTCACCTAGTCAACTTACCTAAGGTATATGTTGGAGAAACAAATTGTAAAAATGCTGCCTTAGTGTTTAACATGGAATACAATGAAAAGTTATGTGACAAGGTGAACGGTAACTGTAACAATCAATGTTGGTGTGCAAATATGAAAGCTCTTTGTGCCCCTAGGTGTGCCTCTCCTAACCAGACGGATGAGGATGATTGGGATTGTAAGACCCAAGTGCACAATAATATGGTATGGTTTCAGAGCTGGTTGGGAAACCATGGTAAGATAATCCCTAGGGTGCTGAAGCAAGGCCTATACTATATTTGTGGAAATAGGGCATACTCATGGCTTCCTATGGGAGCATGGGGGAACTGCACTATAGGAAGAGTTGTGCCAGCCATAAGACAACGTGAGAACATCTCTTTTACCAATATGATAGAAACAAGCCCTAGAGAGACTAGATACAAGAGAGAATTATTTACTGCAGCAGATAAAGCCTGGATGTGGTTCCCTGCCTGGACAGGCTGGGGAATTGAATTAGCAAATAAGTTAAATAAATATGCAAATATTATGGATGGGATAATTAATGAGACCACAAGTGCCATCCATGCTATCAATGAAGAAAAGGCTCAAATTAGGAAGGTGACCCTACAAAATAGGATGGCTCTCATTTATTTGTTAGCTATGGAGGGAGGAATGTGTGCTGTTATATGGAAGGAATGTTGTACCTGGATTGAGGACTCACATGACCCCATAGAAGAGCACATGAATAAAGTAAAGGAATTACAGAAACAAGCTAGAGACATATCCAAGGAGGGATGGAATCCCTTCTCCTGGATGGGGTCAATTGGTGTATGGTTTAACAATCTATTATCGGATTTAATAAAACCCATAGTGGTAGTGATAGGATTGATTGTATTTCTTTTGATCGCTTGGAAATGCTTAATGTGCTGTATTTCTCATTTCAGGAAAAATGTGGATTCGCTCGCTTAATAGGAAGAATGATAACAGCCACAGGGGTGACCGTCTGACGGCCTAGCCCAACTGCCCATCTCTTCTGAGAGACCCCTCAGTTGTTGTAAGAGTTGGGTGGAAGACATCATCTCTGAAAGAGGGTCCCGCAGGTGTACTTCGACAGTTTGGACACCACCCCAGAGGGAGTTTATCCCGAGAAGTGATTTCGACGAGTCAGTCATTCCGATTCCAGCGAATTCACCGAGTGGTCTCTGTGCCCTAGTGCACCTCCGGCTGCTGTTATTATTCTTACAGCTAGATAGATAGGTGTGTGAATGCTTCAATAAAGGTGTGTGAATGCTTAGCAGAATAGCAACCGCGAGGCAGTACTTAGTCAGTTCTTCCTCTTGCGTACATCCTGTCTCAATTGGTACTTTGTCACATAATAAAACCTGGGGGCATCAGAGTACTGGGTGGACCTAATTTGCCCGGGAAAAGCGGCTGCTAAAGGACAAGACTTTGACCTGCAGGTACCAATTGACTGCGGGGTGTGGCAACAGAGTCAGGGTAGGCCCAGGTGCGTCTGTGGCTATATCATCCCCAGTCACAGTCACACCACCCTCTTAGCATTAGTAGTACTGCCATTGTTACCTTTTAGTTTATGTTTTTATATATGTGTGATAATAAAATTATCAAAAGGGTGAGAATTGTTAAGGAAATTTAAGCAATGTATAGAATCTATTCTGACTTTTTAATATCATGTAATACGTAACAGACATTATTATGTAAGATGTTTTGCTGACAAAGAATGTAGGTACGTGACAAGAACTTGCTTTACTTTGCTAAGTCACCCTAGTCTTGCTGATTTGTGTCATGTGCCCACCCAGGACCAGATGGTGTTCGATAAGGAGGAACGGGCCTCAAGGCCTGCTATGATTGGTCCAAGCTTGGGTGGAGTAATTCTTTGTAATATGCAATATTAGGGGCCATCTATGCCATGTTCGAGAGGCAGATGGAGCTCCCTTGTAATTACTTGTAAAGTGCATGCTGACTGTCACTTTATTGTAATCTTGCTCTGCCATTATCAATATAAACTTTAAAATTTGGCTACAACTATTCACGTTGTGTCTTTTTTCCACAACACAGTTGGGCAAAACCATGTGCACTGCAGGGGAGGCAGATATAACATGTGCAGAGAGAGTTAGATTTGGGTGTGGTGTGTTCAATCTGCAATCTAAATTGCAGTGTAAAAAATAGGATTTTAATACCTACCGGTAAATCCTTTTCTCTCAGTCCGTAGAGGATGCTGGGGATGCTTCAAGAACCATGGGGTATAGACGGGATCCGCAGGAGACATTGGCACTTTAAGACTTTGAATGGGTGTGAACTGGCCCCTCCTCCAGACTCCAGTTTAAGTAACTGTGCCCAGGGAGACGGACATTTCGAGGAAAGAATTTATTGTTAAACCACGGTGAGCATCTTACCAGCTCACACCTCAAGTATGCCGCAGAACATGGCATTCCACAGAACACCAGCCGACGGCATGAAGAATATGCAGCATTACGCTGACATAAAGCGTAACACAACCTGTGTGTAAACACAACCAATAACAGCATAACGCATGCCATGGCATGAATATCGTCAGCAACAGGCTGACTTAAACGCAACACACCATGTGTGTAAACATACCCAATAACTGCAGATATAGTACGCACTGGGACGGGCGCCCAGCATCCTCTACGGACTAAGAGAAAAGGATTTACCGGTGGGTATTAAAATCCTATTTTCTCATACATCCTAGAGGATGCTGGGGATGCTTCAAGAACCATGGGGTTTATACCAAAGCTCCAGAACGGGCGGGAGAGTGCGGATGACTCTGCAGCACCGATTGACCCCACAAGAGGTCCTCAACAGCCAGGGTATCAAACTTGTAAAACCTCTCACAGGTGTTTGAACCCGACCAAGTAACTGCTCGGCAAAGCCGTAATGCCGAGACCCCTCGTGCAGCCGCCCAGGATGAGCCCACCTTTCTGGTAGAATGGGCCTTCACCGATTGCAGTAATGGCAATCCAGCCGTAGAATGAGCTTGCCGAATCGTATTACAGATCCAGCGTGCAATAGTCTGCTTGGAAGCAGGAGTCCCAATCTTGTTGGGATCATACAGGACAACAGAGCCTCCATTGTCCTAATCTGAGCCGTACTGGCTACATAAATTTTCAAAGCTCTGACCACATCTAGAGACTTCGATTCCACAAATGCGTCAGTAGCCACTGGCACCACAATAGGTTGTTCATGTGAAACGATGACACCACTTTGGGCAGAAATTGCTGACGAGTTCTCAACTCCGCTCTATCTTCATGGAAGATCAAATAGGGGCTCTTGTGAGACAAAGCCGCCAATTCAGATACCCGCCTTGCAGAGGCCAAGGCCAACAGCATGATCACTTTCCAAGTGACGAATTTCAACTCAACCTTACGTAAAGGTTCAAACCAATGAGATTGCAGGAACCGCAACACCACGTTAAGATCCTATGGTGCCCCCGGGGACACAAAGGAAGGTTGGATGTGCAGCACGCCTTTCACGAAAGTCTGAACTTCCCTAAGGGAAGCCAATTCTTTTTGAAAGAAAATTGACAAGGCCGAAAATTGTACTTTAATTGAGCCTAACTTTAGGCCTGCATCCACCCCTGCTTGCAGAAAATGGAGAAAACGGCCCAGCTGAAATTCTTCCGCAGGAGCCTCCTTGGATTCACACCAAGACACATATTTTCTCCAAATACGGTGATAATGTTTTGCCGCTACCTCTTTTCTAGCCTAAAGCAGTGTGGGAATGACTTCACTGGGAATACCCTTTCGGCTAGGATTCTGCGCCCAACCTCCAAGCCGTCAAACGAAGCCGCGGTAAGTCCTGGTACACGCACGGCCCTTGCTGTAACAGATCCTCTCGTAGAGGAAGAGGCCATGGATCTCCTATGAGCAATTCCTGAAGATCTGGATACCAAGCCCTCCTTGGCCAATCTGGAACAATGAGGATTGCCTGAATCCTTGTTCTTCTTATGATCTTTATCACTTTTGGAATGAGTGGAATCGGAGGGAACACATATACCGACTGAAACACCCACGGTGTAACTAGGGCGTCCACTGCTATTGCATGAAGGTCCCTTGACCTGGAACAATATCCCGGAAGTTTCTTGATGAGGCGAGACGCCATCATGTCTATTTGAGGAATTACCCAACGACTTGTCACTTCTGCAAAGACTTGCTGAAGACCCCACTCTCCTGGATGGATGTCGTGTCTGCTGAGGAAGTCTGTTTCCCAGTTGTCTACACCCGTAATGAAGACAGCTGACAGAGCGTTTACATGTCTTTCCGCCCAGCGGAAAACATTTGTGGCTATTGCCATTGCCGCTCTGCTCTTCGTTCCGCCCTGGCGGTTTACGTACGCCACTTACGACCGAATTAAGACGGGCAGATTGCGAAGAAGATGTTCCGCTTGCAGAAGGCCGATGTAAATAGCCCTTAAATCCAGAATGTTTATGTGCAGACAAGCTTCCTGGCTTGACCATTTTCTCTGGAATTTTTTTCCCCCTGAATGACTGCTCCCCAGCCTCGGAGACCTGCATCCATGGACACCAGGATCCAATCATGGATCCCGAACCTTCGTCCCACTTTGAGGTGAGAACTGTGCAGCCACCACAGGAGAGAGATTCTGGTCCTGGAGATAGGATTATTTTCCGGTGCATGTGCAGGTGAGACCCGGACCACATGTCCAACTGGTCCCGCTAAAACCACTCTGACATTTAACCTGCTCACTGAATGGCCTCGTAGGCCGCAACCATCTTTTTCATCAACGGAACGTATTGATGGATTGACACTGTTGCAGATCTGACCCGACTCTGGATCCTCAGAGCTTTTTCCACTGGAAGAAACAAACTCTAAACAGTTCTGTATCTAACATTATTCCCAACGCCGACAACCGCTTCGTTGGGAACAACAGTGATTCTGGCAAGTTAAGGATTGTTGAAGAACTGCCAGGGAGAAAGCAACGTTTTGCGCCACTTGTTTCTTGACCTCGCCGTACTCAGGAGAGCGTCCCAGTACAGAATAATAATGACTCTTTTACTATCAAAGGAAAACCATCATACCGCCATCACTCCAGTGAATTGGTAATGACAATCCTGAATAGAAAACCCAGGTAAGCCTAATGCGGAAGAAACCGTACTTAGACCCTCTTCCTCATTTTACAGATTGGAGATCCCTTCCATCTTGTAGATCAACCTCTTAAGTAGAATTTTTATGTTTTTTTGTGACCGGGACAGCAGGACAATGACCTGATCCTGACACAACTCTTGTATGGCGTTGCATACTACCTCCCCGTCCAGAGGAGAATCGGTAAGGTCTATTTGAAAAATCAGTGAGGGGAATCGTCTGGAAACTCCAGTATGTCCCCCTTGGGACTCTATTCTTAAACTCACTGGTCCATGTCCGTTCCAGGACTGACTGAAGAGTATTATACGTGGTCCCACCGGTGTGGGCTCCCGCAAGATAGACCCAGCATTATGCGGTGGATGCGGCAGAAACAGAGGATGATTTCTGCTTCTGCGAACTTGAAAAGGCTGCTGACCTCTTACCTTTTCACCTTCCTCTACCTGCAAAGAAAGGGAAAACCGTATCCATTCGGTCGAAATGACTGCATCCTACAAAAATGTGTCACCAACCGTTGTAAGGGAACATAGGTCAAGAAGGTAGACTTACCAGTGGTATCTGCCGAGATCAACTTAACAAAGCCATCCCCAAACCAGGTTTCACCTTCATAGGGAAGAGACTCCAGTTCTTCTCGGAGTCAGCCTCAGCATTCCATTGGTGAATCCACAACGCCCTCCTAGTCGAGACCGCCATGGAATTGGCCCGCGAACCCAAGAGTCCTATATCCCTTGTAGTCGCACGGCAGTATGCTGCAATGATATAGACATGACCCAACCTAAGGAGTACCCTGCATACAACTACTCCCCCATGTGCATGTAATGCAAGTATAATCAACGTACATGCGGACACATAATTAGAGTATCACATATCTTCCTGCATACGATCATTTGTGACAGGGTCCCGTGCAGAACAGGGGTTGACTCTCACTTTATTCTATCCACGGCGAGAAAAGAATAAACACTCGGAATCCTTCACCCAGAGTTTTTTCAACAGAGCGCTCAGTACATGAGAAGGAATAACATTACCTCAGCATTCATTATAATTTTTTTTATATATATACATATATATATATATACCTTTAAATGCACCTATACACACATATATCTATATATATATCTAACATGTATACATATATTCTTTTGTCAGGAACAGCAGGGTCCCTAGTGACGTTAATACGTTCTAATGTGTATGAACAGGTACTGAATGCCGATTTTGTAGATCTAATCAGGAAACATTATGGTCGACATAAGAAACATTGGCCCTCATTCCGAGTTGATCGGTCGCAAGGCGAATTTAGCAGAGTTACACACGCTAAGCCGCCGCCTACTGGGAGTGAATCTTAGCTTCTTAAAATTGCGACCGATGTATTCGCAATATTGCGATTACTAACTACTTAGCAGTTTCAGAGTAGCTTCAGACTTACTCTGCCTGTGCGATCAGTTCAGTGCTTGTCGTTCCTGGTTGACGTCACAAACACACCCAGCGTTCGCCCAGGCACTCCCACCGTTTCCCCGGCCACTCCTGCGTTTTTTCCGGAAACGGTAGCGTTTTCAGCCACACGCCCCTGAAACGCCGTGTTTCCGCCCAGTAACACCCATTTCCTGTCAATCACATTACGATCGCCGGAGCGAAGAAAAAGCCGTGAGTAAAAATACTATCTTCATAGTAAAGTTACTTGGCGCAGTCGCAGTGCGAACTTTGCGCATGCGTACTAAGCGGATTTTCACTGCGATGCGATGAAAAAGAACGAGCGAACAACTCGGAATGAGGGCCATTATTCGAGTCGATCTCAGGGAGTAGTAACTGGGCAAAATAACATTTTTGCTATCCCGAGGGGTCTGAGAGAAATCTATTCTATGAATATGACTCACTCCATAAATATTATCGCGTCTGTGATCGTGCCACAGACCTATGTAACTTTACCATACATACATATACATATAGGTATAGCTCTTTCTGACATGCATCACATTATCATGCCAAAATCTACCCAGTCAGATATTGTTGGTGCCGACAGGGTCACCCCCCCCCCCACGTCTGTGTCTCCCATATAGTTTTCTCTTGGGAAAAATATACCTCTACTGACATGTTGACATTTATTTACATGTACCAAGTACCATTAGGAGTCGACAGCGCTGACAGTCATTCCCTTTGTGGCAGAGCACTCAGCCTCAGATATGCCGACACACGTGTACCAAACACCCACCGACATTACACTGGCTATAAGGGATATACCCCAGTATATTCTGTCATGGAAACACAGAAGGGGTTTACCAGCTCATTTTCACAGCGCTCATGATATAGTGTGCTTTTATTTTCAACTTATATTGCACCAAACAACTGTGCCCCCCCTCGTTTTCCACTCTGATCTGTACAGCAGTGCTTTGGAAGGACCAGCGTCTCTGTGAGGAGAAAATGGCGCTGAAATGAGCTGTGAGGGGGAAGCCCCGCCCCCTTAATGGCGCGCCATAGCCCCGCTATTACTTACATATACTTATACTGGCGGGGTTAAATATAGTGCCTAGACACTTATATACTCGATTGCCAGTCTCTGTTCAGGATTTATATGCTGCCCAGGGCACCCCCCCCTTCCCCCAGCGACCCGCTAGATTGGCCTTCACGGCAGGCCAATCTAGCACCAGCGATAGCGATGCGCGGGGCTGCGCATCGCTATCGCTGTAGGGGGTACACACAGAGCGATCAGGCTTAAAATCTAAGCAATCTAGTCAGATTGCTTAGATTTTAAGCAGTGAGGGCTCTGTGAGTACCCCCCTTTACTCTCTCTGCACATGTTATATCTGCCTCCCCTGCAGTGCACATGGGGGGTAATTCTGAATTGATCGAAGCACCAAGTTTGTTAGCAATTGGGCAAAACCATGGCCCTCATTCCGAGTTGTTCGCTCGCTAGCCGCTTTTCGCAGCAGTGCACACGCTAAGCCGCCGCCCTCTGGGAGTGTATCTTAGCTTAGCAGAATTGCGAACGAAAGATTCTCAAAATTGCGAATAGAAATTTCTTAGCAGTTTCTGAGTAGCTCGATACTTACTCTGCCACTGCGATCAGTTCAGTCAGTTTCGTTCCTGGTTTGACGTCACAAACACACCCAGCGTTCGCCCAGACACTCCCCCGTTTCTCCAGCCACTCCCGCGTTTTTCCCAGAAACGGCAGCGTTTTTTCACACACTCCCATAAAACGGCCAGTTTCCGCCCAGAAACACCCACTTCCTGTCAATCACACTCCGATCACCAGAACGAAGAAAAAACCTTGTAATGCCGTGAGTAAAATACCAAACTTCTTAGCAAATTTACTTGGCGCATGCGCAGTGCGAACATTGCGCATGCGCAGTTAGCGGAAAATCGCACCGATGCGAAGGAAAATAACGAGCGAACAACTCGGAATGAGGGCCCATATGCACTGCAGGGGGGGGCAGATATAGCATTTGCACAGAGAGTTAGATCTGGGTGGGTTATTTTGTTTCTGTGCAGCGTAAATACTGGCTGCTTTATTTTTACACTGCAATTTAGATTTCAGTTTGAATACACCCCACTCAAATCTAACTCTCTCTGCACATGTTATATCTGCCCCCCTGCAGTGCACATAGTTTTGCCCAACTGCTAACAAAGTTCCTGCTGCGATCAACTCAGAATTACACCCAAGGTCAGAAGCTGCATCAAGCTGTCTGTAGTAGAAATAAGCAGCAGTAAACTGCAGTCTGCGACTCCATGCTAGACACAGCTACTGCATCGGCGTCCATTGCTGCAATGCTGTGAGCAGGCCCCACCCCTCCCTTTTGATGACATCATCTTGATGAGACAGTAAAAAGTCAATTTGTAATGACATCAATAGGCTTTTACAGAGCTTTCCCGGATTAAGTGGAAACAGATCCGACACGGGAATAACCTGTGTCGAAGTGCAGTGGAAACGGGGGGGGAAGCCGACACGGGTTGTAGCCGGGTTAAACATCCCTGATCGGACACGGTACTCAGGTGGAAAAGGGGTACTACTCCCCATCATACCTTCACCAAATCCACAAAAATGGTATGGCCATCCTATATCCTCCTCCCCCTTACTTCAATATTGTTTACAGGGCGTTTTAACAGAGGAGGGAACCCATTCCTCTCCATGCGCAGGTCTCTGGAAACATGGCGCCCACCATGTTCCGGAGACTAATTTCCCTACCGTGCATGCGCGGTGGCCATTTTGGCTGTGATTTTTGCTGCGGCTGTAATACCCCACACGGGATGCTGGAAAGGTAATTATTAAAACATGGGTGCAGTGTGTGTGGTGTGGGGGCCCCCCCTGGACACATTGCACCAATTATAGAAATGCCAATGGTTGTTTCACTGCGCAGGTGGTGTTGCAGTCCCCAGTAAAATACTTTTTAGAGTCCCCTTAGGTCTGCACCACACAGCCGTCTAATATGCTCGCCTTGTGATGTGGTCTGCTCAGACTGTCACTGGCACCACATGCTGAGTCAGAGACAGACAGTAGAGCATGTCCTCGGCTTGGCCTGAAAGTGTGGAGACAGACGGCTCGGCAGTTACATTATACCAATCTGACTGCACTGCAGATGGCACCTGGTGCCCCCCACCCCCAGGCTGCAGTCTGAGCCACCTAATGGCTGATTAGACACTTCTATATTATTATTTACTTTTCTAATTTATTTATTTATTATTTATTTTTTGCTACTTGGGGCCTATTTATAAATGTGCAGTGAAAAGGATGATTATTTTATTATCACTGCAGTTTATCAATAAAGTATTGGCAGGGAACGATGATCAGCTGGTTCTGCAATACTGATCTGGAGTAGTAAGGTTACCTCTTCCTTCGCCATGCAGGTTTCAGGGTATATCCGGTATATGCACATGCGTGATTCATATGGCTTGACTCAGGCTTTCAATTCCACTTAGTGTACAAAAATTTTTTAAATAAAAATCAGTTAGTAAATACAAAATAGTATTTATATGGTTTAAGAATTTTACAGATAGAAAAAAAAATGGTTTTCAATTAATCATTTTTTGGGGTAATAAAATGATTGTGTTATTACTATCATTAGATGAGTACTGCTACAGTCCTTGGCAGATGAACTGCTGGCAAAGCCCAGGAAATATTCACTGTTAGCGATGAAGGACAAAGCCCTACTGGTAGCATGGTTTACATAGAGGTTAGAATTATTTCTTTACAGCCCTGAGGTCACAAGTTCAATTCCTGACCAAGGCATTATGTGGAGTTTGTATGTTCATAATGTCGGTATTTTGACCGTGTCAACATTTGTAATGTCGGTTTTTTGACCATGTCAGTATTTTGACCATCGGTCAATGGTTGTCAGCATTTTGACAGCAGGGATTTTGATTGTAGGTAAATTGACTGCATCCCCATATCAACACACTGGAGTTCATGTAGTGTTGAACACAATTTATAGCAAAAAATAAGATTTTAAACCTACCGGTAAATCTTGTGCCTTACTCCTAAGGTACTTAAAGAAAAACAGGGGTCTGGTGGAAGACGGAGGTGCTACAGGAGGGAGTGCAGTGTCCCCCATATTGGAAACAATAAGAATTTACTCACCCGTAATTCTATTTCTCCTAGTCCGTAGAGGATGCTGGGGACTCCGTAAGGACCATGGGGATAGACGGGCTCCGCAGGAGACATGGGCACTATGAAAGAACTTTAGGTATGGGTGTGCACTGGCTCCTCCCTCTATACCCCTCATCCAGACCTCAGTTAGAGAAACTGTGCCCAGAGGAGACGGACAGTACGAGGAAAGGATTTTGTTAATCCAAGGGCACCATTCACACCGTATAACTAGGGATATACGAACCAGTTAACAGTATGAAACAACACAGCATCAAACCGAGACTGATGAAAACTGTAACATAAACCTTATGTAAGCAAAACTATATACAAGTCTTGCAGAAGTAGTCCGCACTGGGACAGGCGCCCAGCATCCTCTACGGACTAGGAGAAAAAGATTTACCGGTAGGTTTAAAATCTTATTTTCTCTTACGTCCTAGAGGATGCTGGGGACTCCGTAAGGACCATGGGGATTATACCAAAGCTCCCAAACGGGTGGGAGAGTGCGGATGACTCTGCAGCACCGACTGAGCAAATAGGAGGTCCTCCTCAGCCAGGGTATCAAACTTGTAGAACTTTGCAAAGGTGTTTGAACCCGACCAAGTAGCAGCTCGGCACAAATGCAATGCCGAGACCCCTCGGGCAGCCGCACAAGAAGAGCCCACCTTCCTAGTGGAATGGGCCTTAATCGATTTTGGTAACGGCAATTCAGCCGTTGAATGAGCCTGCTGAATCGTGTTACAGATCCAGTGAGCAATAGTCTGCTTTGAAGCAGGAGCGCCAACCTTGTTGGCAGCATACAGGACAAACAGTGCTTCTGTTTTTCTGACCCTAGCCGTTCTGGCTACGTAAATTTTCAAAGCCCTGACCACATCAAGGTACTCGGAATCCTCCAAGTCTCGTGTAGCCACAGGTACCACAATAGGTTGGTTCATATGAAAAGATGAAACCACCTTAGGCAAGAATTCCAGATAGGGGCTTTTATGAGACAAAGCCGCCAATTCCGACACTCGCCTAGCCGAAGCCAAGGCTAACAACATGACCACTTTCCAAGTGAGATATTTTAATTCCACTGTTTTAAGTGGTTCAAACCAGTGCAACTTAAGGAAACTCAACACCACGTTAAGGTCCCAAGGCACCACCGGAGGTACAAAAGGAGGCTGAATATGCAGCACTTCCTTCACAAAAGTCTGTACTTCTGGGAGAGAAGCTAATTCCTCCTGAAAGAAAATGGATAGGTCCAAAATCTGAACCTTAATGGAGCCTAATTTTAGGCCCAAATTCACTCCAGTTTGTAGGAAGTGAAGGAAACAGCCCAGATGGAATTCTTTCGTAGGAGCATTCCTGGCCTCACACCAAGAAACATACTTTCGCCATATTCGGTGATAATGTTTAGCTGTCACGTCCTTCCTAGCCTTTATCAGAGTAGGAATTACCTCAACCGGAATGCCCTTTTCCGCTAGGATCCGGCGTTCAACCGCTCTGCTTTCAAACGCAGCCGCGGTAAGTCTTGGAACAGACAGGGCCCCTGTTGTAACAGGTCCTGTCTTAGAGGAAGAGGCCACGGATCTTCTGTGAGCATTTCCTGCAGATCCGGATACCAGGCCCTTTGCGGCCAATCTGGAACAATGAGAATTGTCTGTACTCCTCTCATTCTTATTATTCTCAACATCTTGGGGATGGGAGGAAGAGGAGGAAACACATAGACCAACTGGAACACCCACCCAAATCTTACTCTCTCTACACATGTTATATCTGCCTCCCCTGCAGTGCACATGGTTTTGCCCAATTGCTATCAAAAATCCTGCTGCGATCAACTTGGAATTCCCCCCATGGTTTTGCCCAATTGCTAAAAAATTCCCTGCTGCGATCAACTTGGAATTAGGCCCATGGTTTTGCCCAATTGCTAACTTTCTTGCTGCTGCGATCAACTCAGAATTACCCCCTAGGCCAGTCATTCCCAACCACGGTCCTCAAGGCACACCAACAGTGCAGGTTTTAGTGATATCCAGGCTGCAGCACAGATGGTTAAATCAAAATAACTAAGCTACTAATTAAGTCACCTGTGCTGAAGCCTGGATATCACTAAAACCTGCACTGTTGGTGTGCCTTGAGGACCGTGGTTGGGAAAGCCTGCCCTAGGCCCATAACTGGATATTATGTATGCAGCATAAGCTGATAAACATTATTACATGGGAACATAAAGCCAACAGGGTTATGGCAGTTGTAAATATTATAATGTATGGTATTAGAAAAAGTAGAAATAAATGTATAAATTATCCAGACACAATTAGTTAGGCAACAACATCACCAGAATCAAAGCCAGTGTCTCAAAGAGCATCACACAAAAATAAATGGCACCGCAAAATAATGTGCAATCACAAGAATGGCTACATCTTATATTCATGCAAGAAAACAAATGAATTCAAAATAAAGAGAACTACAGTATGGTTAGAGTATATTGGTCAGACTATCACAGAAAACAATACAAGTTATTTGTCAAGTCAATGAGGATCAATGGTGCCCAATTTATGAATCCATTTTGATTCTAAGCAAAGTAGTAGGTTACCATCCCTAGTAGGCACAGTGCATGATTGATTACCATGTGCCACATAGATTAAGGGGATAGTTGTGACAGAGGGATGTAGTTATGTGACTGGCGGTCACAATACCGATGCTAGGATTCCGTCCCCTCACAATGCTGACTAACAAGGACTATTCCCACTTGTGGGTATCCACAATACCCATAGCATGGGAATAGAATCTGTGGCGAGCTCAGCTCACCACCGAGCCCGCAAGGGACTTCGTTGCACTCGACCCCCGCCGGCCATCTAAAAGCCAAGATCCCGGCATCGGTGACTGGCGGTAACCCGTGACAGACAAAGTAATCCACACACTGGTTCTTTGCTCATAATGCACCAGATAAATATTGGCAATGCACTGTAGAGAATACATCATAGTCCTGTGCAGTATAAGGTAACATATGTATAATGTATAATTCAAGAACACAGTCTGGAACCTGATCTCTAGAGAAGGAGGAGGGGGGCCAGGTAGTGGGGCCTCCGGTGGTTTCCCCTGTACCCCTGTGGGCCAGTCTGACTCTGTCTACAATCCATGCTGCATTAGGCCCATAGTCTGCTGGCCCATAGTCTGTGTGGTAAGAGTCTTTTTAATTGCTGATAAAGAGTTTGCAGTGGAAGATAATTATGTAGATGACAAGTATACTGAGGCATGAAAAAGAAAAACTGATTTTGAATGGTCTAGGGAACCTAGGATGTGTAAAGGTATTCCTGGTCACCATTAGTTGGAAAGTTATGCATTTAATTCAATTAAAGCAAACCAAGTTGATGAAATAGCACAAAAAGTAGAAGGAGGGATTTCAGATAGATGATGCCCTTTGATAACTCATCAATGATCTAGACCAAGCATTCCCAATATCATCCCTCAAGTTACATTTATAGTCCAGGCTTTAGAGATATCCATTCTTAAGCACATGTGATTTCATTAGTGCTTCAGTTATTTAGATTTAGCCATCTGTGCACAAGTATGGATATTACTAAAACCTGGACTGTTACTGTGCCTTGAGGACAGAGGTTGGTAATGCCTTCTCTATAAGTGTATTATCAGATTCCAGGATAGGCCACAAAGATTTGATACAAGGTGCCCACACACGGTAAGATTTTTTATAAAATCTGGGCGTTTCCGACCGATCGGAAAGACATGCCATTTAAAACGTTCCGTGTGTGGGCAAATAAACAATGCGATGCGCGCACCCGAGGGCCATTTATCGCCTCCTCAGATCTCTTGAACATGCAGAAGCATCTGTGGAGGTGACGAACGATGCGATGCCAATGCTATATTCAATCTATATTCCCAATCTATATGAATGGTTTCCACTCTATTTTTCCTACCACATGTACAGTACATGCACACACATTCACCATAGGTTTCATTTTGTTGGGTGTCAATTAACCTACCAGTATATATTTATGGATTCTGGGAGGAAACCGAAGCACCCGGAGGAAACCCACGCAAACACGGGGAGAATATACAAACTCCACACAGTTAAGGCCATGATATTCTCCCTGTGATTGCTTGGGTTTTCTCCAGGTACTCTGGTTTCCTCCCACAATCCAAAAATATAGCGGGAGGTTAACTGGCTTTGAACAAAACAATTAACCCAAGCGTGAATGTATATGCATGTACATGTGGTAGGGATATAGATTGTAAGCTCAGTTGGGGCAGGAACTAATGTGACTGGCCAAATATTCTCTGTAAAGTGCTGTGGAATATGTCTGTACTATTAAGTAACTGGTAATACTAATAGAGTGTTGATTGCTGATTTGTATGTTGCAGTTCAGCATTTGGTATTCTATCCCCCATGATGCACTGTAATATTGTCATGGCAATGTTTGCGGGCTTTGGATACATAGTTACATAGTTTGTGAGGTTGAAAAAAGACAATCCGTCCATCGAGTTCAACCTATTTGTGTTCTCCTACTCTTATTTTCATGAGTAATTTTATCTGTTGATAAAGTCGGCCGTTGTGTTGTATTTCCTCATTTTATTATAACTATAATATCTACCATAACCCTGTATATCCTTATCCATTAGGAATTTATGTAGCCCATTCTTAAAAGTATTGACCGAGTCTGCCATTACTACTCTCTCAGGCAGGGAATTCCAAATACGTATTGTCCTTACTGTGAAGAAACCTTTACGTCTCTGTGTGCGGAATCTCCTCTCCTCTAACCTGTCCACGTGTCTTCTGTGTTGGTCTTACCAAAAAACAGATCCACCGCAAGCTCTGTGTATTGTCCCCTTAAATACTTATAAATGTTGATCATGTCCCCTCTTAATCTCCTCTTTTCCAGTGTGAACATGTCAAGCCTTCCAAGTCTTTCCTGATATTCCAGCATCTCCATCCTCTTAATTCGTTTGGTCGCCTGCCTCTGAACCTTTTCTAGTTCCAGGATAACCTTTTGTAGTAAGGTGCTCAAAATTATGCGCAGTATTCCAGATGGGGCCTCTCTAGGGCTTTATATAGTGGGAGTATAACACTCTCATCCCTT